>NC_091982.1:235134491-235465976 GCF_044704955.1 Pristiophorus japonicus
ATTGATGTATATCACAAAAGCAAGAGACCTAGAAATGAACCTGCGGAACCCCACTGGAAACATCCTTCCAGTCGCAAAAACACCCATCAATCATTACCCTTTGCTTCCTGCCTCTGAGCCAGTTTTGGATCCAACTTACCACTTTGCCCTGGATTCCATGGGCTTTAACAGTTGTGACCAGTTTACCATGTGGGACCTTATCAAAAGCTTTGCTAAAATCCATATACACGACATCATACGCTTTGCCTTCATCGATCCTCCTGGTTACCTCCTCGAGAAATTCAATCAAGTTAGTCAAACACGACCTTCCCTTAACAAATCCGTGCTAACTGTCCTTGATTAATCCATGTCTTTCGAAGTGAAGATTTATTCTGTCCCTCAGGATTTTTTCAATACTGACTGGCCTGTAATTACTCGGTCTATCCCTTTCTCCCTTCTTAAACAAAAGTACAACATTAGCAGTCCTCCAGTCCTCTGGCACCAGACCTGAAGCCAGAGAGGATTGGAAATTGATTATCAAAGCCTCTGCTATTTCCTCTTTTGCTTCATTTAACAGTCTGGGATACATTTAATCCGGGCCTGGGGACTTATCCACTTTCAAAGCTGCTAGACCTCTTAATACCTCCTCTCTCACTATGTTTATTTCATCTAATATTTCACACTTCTCCTCCTCAATAGTAGTGTCTGCATCGCCCCTCTCTTTTGTGAAAACAGATGCAAAGTATTCATTAAGAACTATACCCACATCTTCCACCTCCACACACAGATTACCCTCATGGTCTCTAATAGGCCCTACCCTTTCTTTAGTTATCCTCTTGCTCTTAATATATTTATTAAACATCTTTGGGTTTCTGGAGGTTTTATCATATGACCTCCTGCCTCCAAATGCCCCACCCCCACACTCCTGTTATTGGTCACCCAACATGTTTATACTTGTGTCACATGGCCTTCCTACACCAATTGGAAAGTGAATAGACTCTTCATTGGAATTTACTGGAATTCTTTGAGGATATAACGAGCATGGTGGATAGAGGTGTACCGATGGATGTGGTGTATTTAGATTTCCAAAAGGCATTCGATAAGGTGCCACACAAAAGGTTACTGCAGAAGATAGAGGTACGCGGAGTCAGAGGAAATGTATTAGCATGGATAGAGAATTGGCTGGCGAACAGAAAGCAGAGAGTCGGGATAAATGGGTCCTTTTCGGGTTGGAAATCGGTGGTTAGTGGTGTGCCACAGGGATCGGTTCTGGGACCACAACTGTTTACAATATACATAGATGACCTGGAAGAGGGTTCAGAGTGTAGTGTAACAAAATTTGCAGATGACACAAAGATTAGTGGGAAAGCGGGTTGTGTAGAGGACACAGAGAGGCTGCAAAGAGATTTAGATAGGTTAAGCGAATGGGCTAAGGTTTGGCAGATGGAATATAATGTCGGAAAGTGTGAGGTCATCCACCTTGGGGAAAAAAAACAGTAAAAGGGAATATTATTTGAATGGGGAGAAATTACAACATGCTGCGGTGCAGAGGGACCTGGTGGTCCTTGTGCATGAATCCCAAAAAGTTAGTTTGCAGGTGCAGCAGGTAATCAGGAAGGCGAATGTAATGTTGGCCTTCATTGCGAGAGGGATGGAGTACAAAAGCAGGAAGGTCCTGCTGCAACTGTATAGGGTATTGGTGAGGCCGCACCTGGAGTACTGCGTGCAGTTTTGGTCCCCTTATTTAAGGAAGGATATACTGGCTTTGTAGGGGGTACAGAGACGATTCACTATGCTGATTCCGGAGATGAAGGGGTTACCTTATGATGATAGATTGAGTAGACTGGGTCTTTACTTGTTGGAGTTCAGAAGGATGAGGAGTGATCTTATAGAAACATTTAAAATAATGAAAGGGATAGACAAGTTAGAGGCGGAGAGGTTGTTTCCACTGGTCGGGGAGACTAGAACTAGGGGGCACAGCCTCAAAATACGGGGGAGCCAATTTAAAACCGAATTGAGAAGGAATTTCTTCTCCCAGAGGATTGTGAATCTGTGGTATTCTCTGCCCAAGGAAGCAGTTGAGGCTAGCTCATTGAATGTATTCAAGTCACAGATAGATAGATTTTTAACCAATAAGGGAATTAAGGGTTACGGGGAGCGGGTGGGTAAGTGGAGCTGAGTCCACGGCCAGATCAGCCATGATCTTTTTGAATGGCGGAGCAGGCTCGAGGGGCTAGATGGCCTACTCCTGTTCCTGTTCCAATTCTTATGTTCTTATTATGTTCATTACCCGATTGGATGATTCTGGACTGTTGTCAAACAGCCCTTTTTCCCAATGTCCAAACATTTTTATAACAAAGAAACAAAAAAGTGTTCAAAAGATTTTTTTGTTGCAAAACACAATTTTTTAATGCCCCTGTGATTTTTCTCCTGGATTCGGAACATAGGAAAAGGAGTAGACCATTCAGCCCCTCTAGCCTGTTCCGCCATTCAATTAGATCCCATCATAGGCGGTCCCTCGAAGCGAGGATGGCTTGCTTCCACGCCAAAAAGGAATGAGTTCACAAGTGTTTTAATGAAGGACCTAATATTCCAGATCCTGAACTACTCCTTGAAAGGTGGAAGATGCCTGTGCGTGGATTTTTTTAACGTGGTGTGCCCATTGCACACCAGCCACCACACGAGCTTGATGGAGCTAGGTCTTGGTCCAGTGGCAAGGGTTAACCAAGACGACTGGAGACCAGCTCTGCTGCATGGACCTAGTGCGCACACATATCGCAGTGTGGGCTGGCCCGTGCTACCGTCGCCTCTCCTGAAATGGTAAAAAAGGGGCAACAGACAGGAATATCAAACCTTAACTTGTCTCACTTTTAAATTACCTCACTTTTTAATTAGAAAGCTTGAAGGCCATTTGCAGTTCAGATAAATATTAGACATTTCACAAGTCGCCATCATGGCTGATCTGTACCTCAGCTCCATCCACCTGCTGCCTTGCACCTCTTACCTAACACAAATCTATCAATCTCTGGACTGAAATTTTAAATTGACCGCTTTGTGGGGGAAAGAGTTTTAGATTTCCTATACCCTGAAGAAGTGCTTTCTCACATCACGGCCTAGCTGTAATTTTAAGTTTACGCCCCATTGTTCTGGACTCCACCCCCCAGAGGAAATAGTTTAACTCCATCTACCCTATCAACTCCTTTGATCATGATAACCACCTCAATTCGATCAACCCGTAATCTTCGATATTGAAGGGAATACAAACCTAATCTATGCAATCCTCATAATTTAACCCTTTTAGCTCCAATTGATCGTAGCAGTGTTCTGAAGATTAATTTTTAATCTCCGGAGACTCCAGGGGCAATCCTGGAGGGTATTATCATCATCATAGGCAGTCCCTCGAATCGACTTGCTTCCACGCCAAAAAAGGATGAGTTCACTGGTGTTTCAATGAAGGACCTAATATTCCAGGTCCTGAACTACATGTTGAAGGATGGAAGATGCCTATGGGTGGATTTTTTAAATGTGTGGTGGCCGTTGCACACCAGCCACCACACGGGCTTGACAAAGCTCGGCCTTGATCCAGTGGCAAGGATTACCCAAGACGACTGGAGACCTGCTCTGCTGCACGGATCTAGTGCGCACACATATCGCAGTGTGGGCTGGCCTGTGCTGCCCCTGGACCCGAACTCGCGCCTCTCCTGGGCCCCGATCACATCCCTGCACACTCTCTCGTCGCTCCTTCGCCCCGACCTCGCCGCTCCTGTTGTATCTGCCCATGCTCCAATCACCGACCTGGATCTTGATGACGTCACTCTTCGCTGCCGTTGCCCTCCTGCACCAACTCGCGCTACTCCCTGAAGTGGCCTCCACGCTGCTCCCGGGCCGCCCCTCGCCACTCCTTTTATGGCCCTGACCTGCCGCTAACCCTACTGCTGATAGGAGTCTGTTTCCTGGGCCTTTATCTGGGTTTATAACTGGATCAAATCCAATTTGAAGCCATGTTCGGTTGCAGCTTCTTTTGCAGACTGCACAGTGAATGAAAGGAGGGGGAAATAAAACAAGTAGCGGGGACACGAGATATCCCCCCCCCACCCATCCCAGAAGAAGACCGTTATGTCCTGTTGTCCCACCAACCACTGATACCAGGTGCAGCAGGGTTTAATTTTTCCCAAGGGTTTGATCACCAACACCAATATGCAACGTGTCTATGAGCTGTTGCAAGAAAAAAATCCTTCTCCTTGCTTTTGTAATGAATAAACGAAACTTATCCCAAGATATTACTCCATTTATGACAAACATCCCCCATCATGCGACTGTAGAGCTCCTACTCAGACCCCGGAGCACATCATCGAGCACTGCCCTCTGAGGGAATTCGCAGGCAGCCTACAAGATATCCACGCAGTTACACTGGAAGCTTCGGCCTGGATATCTGACTTAGATATTGACGTTTGATTTTAAGAACATCAGAACATAAGAAATAGGAGCAGGAGTAGGCCATTTGGCCCCTCAAGCCTGCTCCGCCATTTAATAAGATCACGGCTGATCTGACTTTGGGCTCAGCTCCACTTCCCTGCCCGTTCCCCATAACTCTTCACTCCCTTATCGCTCAAAAATCTGTCTATCTCCACCTTAAATATATTCAATGACCCAACCTCCACAGTTCTCTGGGGCAGAGAATTCCACAGATTTACAACCCTCTGAGGGAAGAAATTCCTCATCTCAGTTCTAAATGGGCGACTCCTTATTCTTAAACTATGTCCCCTAGTTCTAGATTCCCCCACTGGGTGGAAACATCCTCTCTGCATCTACCTTGTTGAGCCCCCTCAGTATCTTATATGTTTCAATAAGATCACCTCTCATTCTTCTAAGTAGAGGTCCAACCTGCTCAACCTTTCTTCATAAGTCAACCCCTTCATCTCTGGAATCAACCTAGTGAACCTTCTCTGAACTCACTCCAATACAAGTATATCCCTCCTTAAATACGGAGACCAAAGCTGTACGCAGTACTCTAGATTTTCTTTGCTACTACCATACGAAAAAAGATTTTAAATAAATGGCAACCACCAACTGGTTTAGGTGTCAATGCCTGTTGTTCTGAAAGTTATGTTTCATTTTGATTCATTTTGTGGGGAAAGTATGATTTAAAAATAAATCTTGATGGTTCAAATTTTGAGTCTCATGGAACTGTTTATTCGAGATATTTTTCTGGCCTGAATTTGGGTACTGTTTCTTAACTGGGTAAAATCTAATTGAAAGCCGTGTACTTTGTAAATAGTATTTGTTTTCCTGCGGTCTTCATACATCATAACTTTTTTTTTACAGTTTTCGGCAATGGGGCCTCACTCAGTGTTTACTCTCAGTTTAACAGCGGTCTTTGAAAATTCAGTATTTTGGTTACTTGGGTGATTTATGTGTTCCGTCTCAGCGGAGGACAGTCAGGCCCCACTGAGAATAGCTAACATGAAAGAAAGCACAGGCCAGAATTTGCTGTCAAACATGATCTCGCCCTTAGCCTCTCCGTTTTGTTTAAGAACTTGCTGTATTTGCCCATGAAACTCGCCACAGAAAGTTAAGTCTTGTCATTACAAGCATAAGTAGCCCTTTAATGACGTAGTAAGTGTTACTGACTGCCAATCAACCTCTCTGGCACTGAAAATTAACTATTACAAGTGTGGGGTCTTATCCCTTCAGGTTTTGAATCTTTCGGAGAAATTTTTAAAAATGTCAAATTTTAAATTTAATTAAATGTTCTTACTTTTCCTTTGTGTCTTTTCTTTCTCTCTCTTTTAATCCAATCTTTCTGTTGCTCTTTATTTCTCTTTCTGTACCTGATTTGACATTGAATTCACCCCCTTTAATTCACACTCCTTCTCAGTCCTTCCACAGTTTATTTCCCAATTCTTAAATCTGATTGGTTAAGGAGATACCCTGTTGGTTTGCCTGTTCACTCAGGTTCCAGGTGCCCTGCCTGCGCTGTTATCAGATCGCACTTCCAGCAATTTCATGGGCAAAACATTTTTGAGCTGAGGGGTGGTGGGGGAAGTCGAACTCACGGCCTGCTTGACGCCCAACCACAGCAACATCTGGCCCACTTGTGCACATCGTGGGAGGTCAACCAATTAAACCCTTGTTTCAACCGGAACAGCTGTTTTATCCCCCTGAAAGCGGCAAAGGACGAGAAAGACTAAGGAATGGCAGAAACTGCGATTGAGCAGTAACGTGACTCTGCCTGTACAGTACCAAGGAACTGAGGGTGGACGGACAATGAAGGACTTGAGCTGCCTCTCCTCAGTTTCCCAGTACAGCATGGTTGGCCGGCCGTCTGTTGTTGTTTAACAGCCTTCTGCAATGCCCCGTCTTTCTCACTTCAGAAAAATGGAACGGTCCCATTCCAGTCAATAGCAGCTCCTTCCCACTTGGTGCGAATGGTCATCTCCACTGAAGGGAACCTTTTCTCAGGGTCTCCTTCCTTCTCGTGCATCCCTTCTTCCCAGTGATGGGAGTGAGTAGCTGTAAGAGAAGATGATAAAGTTAATGTTTTGAGAATTCTGTAGCTAGTGGGAAGAGAGGAAGACTGAGGGCTGCGAGGTCTAAAAGATAAACAGACCTGGCACATTGGGATCTATATTGGCATGGACTCTGGAAGGTGAAGAGTTTTGAAGCAAAGAGTCAGGGGGAAGAGAAATACATAGAATTGATGCAACACAGAAATAGCACAGCAGAATCAATGAAGCTTAGAAAGCACTCAAATCTTTTTGGAGCAAAAGAGCAAGATAAAGCGGTTACGTGCAATCTCCCTAGCATTTTCTTTACTCATTCATGGGATGTGGGGGTTGCTGGCAAGGCCGGCATTTATTGCCCATTCCAAAACACTTGAGAAGATGATGGTGAGCTGCCTTCTTGAACCGCTGCAGTCCGTGTGGTGAAGGTGCTCCCACAGTGCTGTTAGGGAGGGAGTTCCAGGATTTTGACCCAGCGACGATGAAGGAACAGCAATATATTCCCAAGTCAGGATGGTGTGTGACTTGGAGGGGAACTTGGAGGTGATGGTGTTCCCATGTACCTGCTGCCCTTGTCCCTCTAGGTGGTAGAGGTCACTGAGAAATCAATGGAACCGCCCCCACCTCCAGAGAAATGGCGCATCAATCCATTGTGTAGTTTCTTCAGGATGTTCGTCAATCTCCTGCTGAAGTTACAATGGGAGATTGGGAGAGCGTGTGCCCCACGTATCATTAGCATATTTTCTCCCCTTCCTCCAGCTTGGTTTTCCTGTGGCATGCGCCATTGCTGACTGAGGGGGAATTAATATTCAGGTTACCCGCTGTTATGCTTTTGGCAGCGGCAGTGTGAGATTTCACAAGCTAGGCTGTGTGCGCGAATGTGCAAGAAACCAGCATGCTGCTGTAACAACCAATAAGAAAGAGCTTGCATTTATATAAGAACATGAAATAGGAACAGGTGTAGGCCATATGGCCCCTCGAGCCTGCTCCGCCATTCAATAAGATCATGGCTGATCTGATCATGGACTCAGGTCCACTTCCCCGCCCGTTCCCCATAACCCCTTATCCCCTTATTGTTTAAGAAACTGTCTATTTCTGTCTTAAGTTTATTCAATGTCCCAGCTTCCACAGCTCTCTGAGGCAGCGAATTCCACAGATTTACAACCTTCAGAAGAAATTTCTCCTCATCTCTGTTTTAAATGGACAGCCCCTTATTCTAAGATCATGCCCTCTAGTTCTAGTCTCCCCTATCAGTGGAAATATCCTCTCTGCATCCACCTTGTCAAGCAACCTCACAATCTTATACGTTTCGATAAGATCACCTCTCATTCTTCTGAATTCCAATGAGTATAGGCCCAACCTACTCAACTTTTCCTCATAAGTCAAACCCCTCATCCCCGGAATCAACCGAGTGAACATTCTCTGAACTGCCTCCAAAGCAAGTATATCCTTTCGTAAATATGGAAACCAAAACTGCACGCAGTATTCCAGGTGTGGCCTCACCAATACCTTATATAGCTGATTTTATACTCCATCCCCTTTGCAATAAAGGCCAAGATACCATTGGCCTTCCTGATCACTTGCTGTACCTGCATATTATCCTTTTGTGTTTCATGCACAAGTACCCCCAGGTCCCGCTGTACTGCAGCACTTTGCAATCTTTCTCCATTTAAATAATAACTTGCTCTTTGATTTTTTTCTGCCAATGTGCATGACCTTACACTTTCCGACATTATACACCATCTGCCAAATTTTTGCCCACTCACTTAGCGTGCCTATGTCTATAGTGCCTTTAATGCCCTGAAGACGTTCCACAGTACTTCACACCAATGAAATACTTTTATGGTATAGTCACTCTTGTAATGTGGAAAACACGGCAGCCAATTTGCGCACAGCAAGTTCCCACAAACAACGACGTGATGATGACCAGATAATCTGTTATAGTGATGTTGGTTGAGGGATAAAGATTGACCAGGACACCGGGGATAACTCCCTTGCTCTTCTTCGAAATCGTGACGTGGTATCCTTTACGTCCACCTGAGAGGCCAGATGTGGGCCTCGGTTTAACGTCTCATCCGAAAGACGACACCTCTGACAGTGCAGCCCTCCCTCAGCACTGTACTGGGAATGTCAGCCTAGATTATGTGCTCAAATCCCTGGAGTGGGACCTGAACCCACAACCTTCTGACTCCGAGTGCTAGCGCCAAGCCAAAGCTAACAATAGTTATTTGCGTTAAAGTTAAAAATCCGTACCTATTGTTAGTGTGACTGTCTTTGTTTGTGAAGGCTGGCCACTGTAAAAATATAGATCGAAGAGATGCTCCATTTTCCAGTCGGACAAGAGCAGTCGATTGGCGTTGAACAGCACGCTGAAAGTATTATTGATGTTGCACAGCCATATGGGTAGTTTGGGTGTTTTCAGCATACTTCCAACCTGGCACAGAACGACAACAGGATCAGAGCCCACTCTAAGGTTAATCGATCGTGTTGAAACTTAAAAATAAATTTTTTTGTTGGATTAGATTTGTCTACGTTCCCTGACCTCTGTACCAGCAACCACTGAGATGGTTAAAGAGTTACCAGCCACTGGGTCGCTGCCAGTGCTATAGGAAACTTAGGATTGAGCGGTGAGTTGTCATGTCCTCGGGTTCCACTATCAACGTAATCATAAGTTCATACAACACAGAAGCAGACCATCTGGCCTACTTTGCCTGTGCCTCTTTGAAAGTGCTGTCCACTTAGTCCCATTCCCCTGATTTTTAAATTATTCATTCATGGGATGTGGGCATCGCCAGCAAGGCCAGCAGCATTTATTGCCCATCCCTAATTGCCCTTAGCTGAGTGCCTTGCTGGGCCATTTCAGAGGGCAGTTAAGATTCAACCACATTGCTGTGTATCTGGAGTCATATATAGGCCCAGACCAGGTAAGGACCAGATTTCCTTCCCTAAAGGACATTAGTGAACCAGATGGGTTTTTAATGACAATCTGGTCGTTTCAAGGTCACCATTACTGATACTAGCTTTTTATTCCAGACTAATTTATTAACTGAATTTAAATTTCCCCATGGCTCTGCAAATTTTAAATTTTCAAATACAGATTGGACCTCTCTGGTCCGGCACCCTTGGGACCTGACCAGCGCCGGACCAGAGAATTTTCCGAACCACAGGAGGTCAACTGGTGACAACGCTGTTGACAACGACCTGGACGCATTCTGAGCATGCGCTGTGCAGAAGCCTACTGCGCAGCATTTAGTCGTCCAGAATCACTCCATTTTTAAAATTCCTCAGGCCCAGCTTCGACACCTCAGTCAGTCGCCTGCCCTTCCCTTTCCTTGCCCAGACCGCTTACCTCAATGAACACCAACACCTCAAAATACCATATATACACACACACAAAACATAGAGATTGGAGATAAAGTGGAGGTTAAGTCAAGGAGAGACACTGACCCTTACCCATGATCATACCCCCTGGCACCAGTCCGTGTGTAAACCGTGAGCAGAGCCTGATTGGTGGAAGCGGCAGGCTCCTCGCACTGAGACACACATGCACACACAACCCCCTGAGACTGCGGTGGCCCACACATGCACACACATACTTGCAGCAGTTCTTGCAGCGTGGACTGTGATGGATCCTGAGACCCCCCAGCCCACCCCCGGGCAGGTTAGTGCGGTTTACACACTGCACAGACACAGACCCACTCGAGAGAGAGACAGACAGAGAGAGAGAGAGTGAGAGAGAGAGACAGCGAGCTGCAGGCAGCGCCATTGTGCAACATGCGTCTGTGGCTCCCGCTCGAAGCCTGTGGGCGTGGTCCCCAGCACCAGCAGAACCTGCACTGACTGACAGTGGCTCCAGCTAATCGCTGCACACACACACACACACACACACACCACAGCAGCACCCTAGCCCGGCCCAGCCCAGCCCGCACGCTGCAACACCGCTTAAAGGGGCAGTCTAGTCCGGGACTGATGCCAGACCAGAGATGTTTCTGGACTAAAGAGTACCGGACTGGAGAGGTACAATCTGTACATATCCAATTCCTGTCTGAAAGTTACTATTGAATTGCTTCCACCCGCTTTCAGGCAGTGCATTCCAGGTCATAAGAACATAAGAAATAGGAGCAGGAGAAGGCCATTCGGCCCCTCAAGCATGCTCCACCATTCAATACGATTATGGCTGAGCTTCTACCTGCGCTAGCCCCATATCACTTGGTTCCCTTAATATCCAAAAATCTATCGATCTCTGTCTTGAATATACTCAACAACTGAGCATCCGCAGCCCTCTGGGGTAGAGAATTCCAGATTCACCGCCCTCTGAGTGAAGACATTTTTCCTCATCTCAGTCCTAAATGGCCAACCCCTTATTCTGAGACTGTGACCTCTGGTTCTAGACTCCCCAGCCAGGGGAAACATCCTGCCTGTAACTACCCTGTCAAGCCCTGTAAGAACTTTGTATGTTTCAATGAGATCACCTCTCAATCTTCTAAACTCTAGAGAATATAGGCCTAGTCTACTCAATCTCTCCACATAGGACAATCCCTCCATCCCAGGAATCAGTCTGGTGAACCTTCATTGCACTCCCTCTATGGCAAGTATATCCTTCCTTAGGTAAGGAGACCAAAACTGTACACAATACTCCAGGTGCGGTCTCACTAGGGCCCTATATAATTGCTGGAAGACGGCTTTAGTCTTATACTCAAATCCTCTTGTAATAAAGGTCAACATACCATTTGCTTTCTTAATTGCTTGCTGTACCTGCATGTTAACTTTCAGTAACTTGTGTAAAAGGACATCCAGGTTCCTTTAAACACCAACATTTCCCAATCTCTCACCATTTAAAAAATACTCTGCTTTTCTATTTTTCCTACCAAAGTGGATAACTTCACATTTCTCCACATTATACTCCACCTGCCATGTTCTTGCCCACTCACTGTCTATATCTCCTTGAAGCCTCTTTGCATCCTCCTCACAACTTACATGCCCACCTAAGTTTGTATCATCAGCAAACTTGGATATATTACATTTGGTCCCTTCATCCAAATCATGGCAATAGATTGTGAATAGCTGAGGCCCAAGCACTGATCCTTGTATTACCCCACTAGTTACAGCTTGTAAACCCGAAAATGACCCGTTTATTCCTACACTCTGTTTCTGCTCATTAACCAATCCTCAATCCATGCTAGTATATTACCCTCAATCCCATGAGCCCTAATTTTGTTTAATTACCTCTTGTGTGGTACCTTATCGAATGCCTTCTGAAAATCTAAATACACCACATCTACTGGTTCCCCCTTATTTATTCTGCCAGTTACAACCGAAAGAATTGTTAAATATGATTTCCTTTTTATAAATCTGTGTTGTCTCTGCCCAATCCTATTATTATTTTCTAAGTGTCTTGTTACCACGTCCTTAATAATAGAATCTAGCATTTTCCCTACTACTGATATCAGGCTAACTGGTCTGTAGCTCCCCATTTTCTCTCTCCCACCTTTCTTAAATAGTGGGGTTACATTTGCTACCTTCCAATCCGCGGGACCGTTCCAGAATCAGTGGAAGTTTGGAAGATGACAACCAATGCATCCACTATCTCTCGAGCCACCTCTTTCAAAAGCCTAGTTTGTAGGCCATCAGGTCCAGGGGATTAATTGACTTTCAGTCCCATTAATTTCTCCAGTACTATTTTTGTACAAATACTAATTTCTTTCAGTTCCTCATTCTTGCTAGACCCTTGGTTCTCCACTTTTTCTGGGAAGTTGTTTGTGTCTTCTTCCGTGAAGACAGACACAAAGTATTTATTTAATTTCTCTGACATTTCCTTACTCCTCATTATAATTTCTCCTGTCTCAGCATGTAAGGGACCAACATTTACTTTTGCTAATCTTTTCTGTTTTACATACCTATAGAAGCTTTTACAATCTGTTTTTAATGTCTCTCGCTAGTTCACTCTCATATTCTATTTTCCCTTTCTTTTTCAATTTCTTGGTCCAAATTTGCTGAATTCTAAAATCCTCCCAATCCTCAGGCTTACTGCTCTTTTTGGCAACATTCTAAGCCTCTTCCGTTGATTCTCTTGTTAGCCACGGTTGGACCACTTTTCCCGAGGGGTTTTTGTGCCTTAAAAGAATGTATGTTTGTTGTAAATCAAATATTTATTCTTTAAATACTAGCCATTGCTTGTCTACCATCATACCTTTTAATGTAGTTTCCCAATCTACCTTAGATAACTCGCCCCTCACACCTACTTAGTTTCTTTGTTTAGATTTAAGACCCTAGTTTTGGGTTTAACTGAATCACTTTCAAACTCAATAGAAATTTCTATCATGTTATGGTCACTCTTCCCTAAAGGCCCCTTTACTACAATGTTATTAATTAACCCTTTCTCATTGCACAATACTAGATATAAAATAGCCTGTTCCCTAGTTGGTTCCTCAGCATACTGATCTAGAAAACTATCTTGTATCCATTCTATGAATTTGTCCTCTGCACTATCACTGCAAATTTGGTTTGCCCAGTTGATTAGTCCCCCATGATTACTGTATTACCCATGTTACATGTGCTTCTAATTTCCTGATGTATACTCTGCCCTACATTACCACTACTGTTTGGGGGCCTATAAACAACTCCCACCAATGTTTTCTGCTCCTTGCTGTTTCTTAGCTCCACTCAAACTGATTCTACTTCTTGATTTTCGGAGCTAAGATCCTTTCTCTTCTGTCTTTATCCCATCCTTTATTATCAGAGCTTCGCATCCTCCTTTTCCATCTTGCCTATCTCTTCTAAAAGTTAAGTATCCTGGATTATTTAGTTCCCAACCTTGGTCACGTTGCAACCACGTCTCCGTAATGACTGTTAGATCAAACCTATTAATTTCTATCCGCGCTATTAATTCACCTATTTTGTTGCTAATGCTTTGCGCATTCAGATATAGTGCCTTTAGCTTTGACTTTTTTTAATTTTTCCCTGATGTCCCTTTAGTCACTGATGCCCTATGACCTTTGTTACTCTCTCTGACCCTCCCTGACCCACTCTGCTTATTTTTACTCAAAACTCCACTCTGCTCGATGGCCTTGACATTTCTCTTGCTGCTTTTAAATGTACTCTTTCCTGAATCCTCCCAACCCCCCTTCATTAGTTTAAAGCCATGTCTACTGCCCTAGTTATTCGATTCACCAGGACACTGGTGCCAGCCAGGTTTAAGTGGAGCCCGTCCCAACGGAATAGCTCCCACTTTCCCCAGTACAGGTGCCAGTGCCGCTTGAACTGAAACCCCTCCCTCCCACACCACTCTTTGAGCCACGCATTTAAACCTCTAATCTGTTGGTCCCTATACCAATTTGCACGTGGCCCAGGTAACAATCTAGTGAGATCATAACAACTCGCCGTGCAAAAAAACATTCTCCTCATCACTTCTCTGGTTCTTTTGCGAATTATCTTAAATCTGTGTCCTCTGGTTACTGAACCTTCTGCCAGTGGAAACAGTTTCTCCCTATTTACTTGATCAAAACCCTTCATCATTTTGAACACCTCTACTAAACCTTCCCTTAACCTTCTCTGCTCCAAGGAGAACAACCCCAGCTTCTCCAGTCTCTCCATCAGGAGAAAAATAAAGCAGAACTCTTCATTCAGGGTGTGGTGGGGTTATGAGTTCAAGCTTTTTAAACAGCGCTGTAACACAAACAAACGAAAGCTTATACCTCCAGAACTGATAGAGTAAGGATGCAGTTATTTTCACTGTGAAAATGTTCTGATTGGCTCTCCATTATCACATGACCTGATTGCTGATTAGTCCCCTTGGCGTATAAGTCACACCCAGAAGTTTCTCTGAAATGTGTAACTGGAACTGTCCAGCACAAGTTCTGAGTGACTTTGCAAAGCGTAATTCGAGCCATTCTGACTTCAGAACCCAGAGAGGATAGAGCGCCACCAACCCAGCAAAAACCTCCCAAGTTCCTGACCCTACCCCAGCCCAAGTTCTTGACCTTATCCCTGTCCTGCCATAGATCTGGCATTGTGTGTAGGTCACAGATTGTTAACAGGTTTATTTTGTATGAAGTGAATGTCGACAGTGTCGAGACTTCCGGATTTCATCCACTCCAATAATGTCCCTTGTAACATACGCATTGAGCTTTCTGAGGAATTGGGTGTGGGTGTAATGGGGGTGGGGTTGGAAGATCATGATCCATCTTCCCCGAGTTCCCTCTCTCCCCTCCGATCCCCTCTCCCATTTCCCCTCTCTCTCCCCCAGTCTCTCTCTCTCCCCCCCGACTTTCTCTTCCCCCCACCCCCTACCCACTCCCCCCGCCCCCCCTGCCCATGTCTCTTTTTGCAAAGTCACAAACTTTAAAACCATGCTGTTTTGTCGGTCTTTCCCTCCCTCTCTCTCTTGGTGTGCTGTTTACAAGAATTGAGTTCTCACTGCGGAGGTCGCCAAGAAAGGGCCCTGATCATTTGGTGCTCTTAAAGCTTGGCAAGATTGCATGTTGCTATGGTTACTGCAGGGTCATGAGCAGTTACAGTCTGCACAATCAAGAAAAAGAAAAGTCTTCTTTTACACCTAATTTTAGAAGATTCATGGAATTTACCGCGCAGGACCGGGCCATTCGGCCCAACTGGAAGATGCCAGTGTTTGTTCTCACGAGCTGAGCCTCCAAGAGGCTTGCGACAGTGCTCTGCCCCAGTGACTCTATGCTACTCCGAACTCTTCCTGTCTAGAAAGGTCAACATTTATGAAACAACCTGCGGTGAGGGATTTTTACCAGAGCTGCCAGGCCACATTCTGAGTAACTGCGCATGCGCCACACTGCGGCATTAAAATTGCGATTGTGACTTTTGAAAAAAGAAGTGTATAGGTGGCATCTTACAGCTTGGCATGGTAAATATAACATTAATTACACTCAGGCAGTCGCCAGCTGTGCTGGAACTGATCCACAAAGGAATGTAGTGCATCATTAAACATGGCTCCTTAAAACCTCCTTACCGAATTAACTTCAGTTAATTCTTTAAGAAGTCGATCCCTAGTGCATGCTGTCATAGTCAGAATATCCTGTGAGTGGCCTGACCCGATAATATATGTGCGAGAGTGCCATGAGTGAGTTTGGGTCAGTGCCGCGGTATTCTGTTCTGAGTACCGGTGGGGGCGATGGTGGCTCTGGGGAGTGCAGCCAGAGCCAAGTCCTCGACACCACGGGTGGCTCAGCTGCACAGGGAGGGAGGAAAAAGAATGGAAGAGCTATAGTGGTAGGGGATTCGCTAGTCAGGGGAGCAGACAGGCGTTTCTGCGGCCGCAGACGTGACTCCAGGTTGGTATGTGGCCTCCCTGGTGCCAGGGTCAAGGATGTCACTGAGCGGCTGCAGGGCATTCTGGGGGGAGAGGGTGAACAGCCAGAGGTCCACATCGGTACCAATGACATAGGTAGACGAGGGATGAGGTCTTGCAGGAAGAGTTTAGGGAGCTAGGAGCGAGATTAAAAAGCAGGACCTCAAATGGTAGTAATCTCCAGATTACTCCCGGTGCCACGAGCTAGTGAGTACAGAAATAGGAGGGTAAAAGGGATGAATACGTGGCTGGGAAGATGGTGCAGGCGGGAGGGCTTTAGTTTCCTAAGGCATTGGGACCGCTTCTGGGGGAAGTGGGACCTGTACAAGCCGGACGGGTTGCACCTCAACAGAGCCAGGACCAATATCTTCACCGGGGGGGGGGGGGGGGGTTTGCTAGTGCTGTTGGGAAGGGTTTAAACTAGCTTGGCAGGGGGATGGGAACCTGAAAATAGATTCAGTACGGAGGGGAGTAAAGCTGGGATTAGAATGCATAAATAAAGAAAGTGAGTTTGAAGGAGAGAGGAAACAAGCAGGAAAAAAGGGTAAAAAAACAAACTTAAAGGCACTTTGTCTAAATGGACGTAGCGTTTGTAACAAAATAGCTGAGTTGACAGCATAAATTCAGACAAATGGGTATGATCTGATAGCCATTACAGAGACGTGGTTGCAAGGTGACCAGGACTGGGAATTAAATATTCAGGGGCACTTGACAATCTGGAAGGACAGACAGAAAGGAAAGGGAGGTGGGGTAGCTCTACTGATAAAGGATGGAATCACTGCAATAGTAAGAGACGATATTGGCTCAAATGATAAGGGTGTTGAAACAGTTTGGGTGGAGATAAGGAAGAATAAGGGGGAAAAAAATCACTGGTGGGCCTAGTCTATAGGCCCCCTAACAGTAGCAACTCTGTTGGTCAGAGCATAAACCAGGAAATAGTGAGGGCTTGGAAAAAGCGAACAGCAATAATCATGGGTGATTTTAACCTCCATATTGATTGTACAAATCAAATTGATCAGGGTAACCTTGAGGAGGAGTTCAGGGAGTGCGTAAGGGACGGGTTCCTTGAGCAGTATGTAATGGAACCAACCAGAGGGCAGGCTATCTTAGACCTGGTCCTGTGTAATGAGACTGGATTAATAAACAATCTCCTAGTAAAGGATCCCCTCGGAATGAGTGATCATAGCATGATTGAATTTCAAATTCAGATGGAGGGTGAGAAAGTTGGATCCCTAACCAGCGCACTAAGCTTAAATAAAGGAGACTATGAAGGTATGAGGGCAGAGTTGGCTAAAGTGCACTGGGAAAACAGATTAAAGTGTAGGACGGTTGATGAACAGTGGTGTACATTTAAGGAGATATTTCACAACTCTCAAGAAAAATATATTCCAGTGAGGAGGAAAGGGTGTAAGAGAAAAGATAGCCATCCGTGGCTAACTAAAGAAATAAAGGAAGGTATCCAATGAAAAACAAGGGCATACAAAGTGGCCAAAACTAGTGGGAGGACAGAAGACTGGGAAGCTTTTAAAAGCCAGCAAAGAACGACTAAAAAAATGATTAAGAAAGGGAAGATAGACTATGAAAGTAAATGAGCACAAAATATAAAACAAATTGCAAGAGTTTCTATCGGTATATAAAAAAGAAAAGAGTGGCTAAAGTAAATGTTGGTCCCTTAGAGGATGAGATCAGGGAATTAGTAATGGGGAACATGGAGATGGCAGAAACTCTGAACAAATATTTTGTATCAGTCTTTACGGAAGAGGACACAAAAAATATTCCAACAGTGGATAGTTAAGGGGCTAAAGGGGGGGAGGAATCACAATCACAATCACAATCACTAAGGAGTTGGTACTCAGTAAGATAATGGGACTAAAGTCAGATAAATCCCCTGGACCTGATGGCTTGCATCCTAGGGTCTTAAGAGAAGTAGCAGCAGGGATTGTGGATGCATTGGTTGTAATTTACCAAAATTCCCTGGATTCTGGGGAGGTTCCAGCAGATTGGGAAACTGCAAATGTAACGCTCCTATTTAAAAAAGGAGGCAGACAAAAAGCAGGAAACTATAGACCAGTTAGCTTAACATCTGTAGTTGGGAAAATGTTGCAGTCCATTATCAAAGAAGCAGTAGCAGGACATTTGGAAAAGCAAAATTTGGTCAGCCAGAGTCAGCATGGATTTATGAAGGGGAAGTCATGTTTGACAAATTTGCTGGAGTTCTTTGAGGATGTAACAAACAGGATGGATAAAGGGGAACCAGTGGATGTGGTGTATTTGGACTTCCAGAAGGCATTTGACAAGGTGCCACATAAAAGATTACTGCACAAGATAAAAGTTCACGGGGTTGGGGGTAATATATTGGCATGGATAGAGGATTGGCTAACTAACAGAGAACAGATAATCGGCTTAAATGGTTCATTCTCTGGTTATCAACCAGTAACTAGTGGGGTGCCGCAGGGATCAGTGCTGTGACCCCAACTATTTACAATCTACATGAACGACTTGGAAGAAGGGACTGAGTGTAACGTAACCAAGTTTGCTGACGATACAAAGGTGGGAGGAAAAGCAATGTGTGAGGAGGACACAAAAAATCTGCAAAAGGACATGGACAGGCTAAGTGAGTGGGCAAAAATTTGCAGATGGAGTATAATGTTGGAAAGTGTGAGGTCATGCACTTTGGCAGAAAAATCAAAGAGCAAGTTATTATTTAAATTGAGAAAGATTGCAAAGTGCTGCAGTACAGTGGGACCTGGGGGTACTTGTGTATGAAACACAAAAGGATATTATGCAAGTACAGCAAGTGATCAGGAAGGCCAATGGTAAAAAAGGTTGGAGTATAAAAGCAGGGAAGTCTTGCTACAACTATACAAGGTATTGGTGCGGCCACACCTGGAATATTGCGTGCAGTTTTGGTTTCCATATTTACGAAAGAATATACTTACTTTGGAGGCAGTTCAGAGAAGGTTCACGAGGTTGATTCTGTGGATGAGGAGGTTGACTATGAGGAGAGGTTGAGTAGGTTGGGCCTCTACTCATTAGAATTCAGAAAAATGAGAGGTGAACTTATTGAAATGTATAAGATTATGAGGGGACTTGACAAGGTGGATGCAGAGAGGATGTTTCCACTGATGGGGGAGACTAGAACTAGAGGGTATAATCTTAAAATAAGGGGCCGCCCATTTAAAACAGAGATGAGGAGAAATTTCTTCTCTCAGAGGGTTGTAAATCTGTGGAATTCGCTGCCTAGAGAGCTGTGCAAGCTGGGACATTGAATAATTTAAGACAGAAATAGACAGTTTCTTAAATGATAAGGGGAGAAGGGGTTATGGGGAACAGGCGGGGAAATGGAGCTGAGTCCATGATCATATCAGCCGTGATCTTATTAAATGACAGAGCAGGCTCGAGGGGCTGTATGGCCTACTCTTGTTCCTATTTCTTATGTTCTTATGTTATAAATCATACTCCAATGATCTTCATGATGAGTGTCCAATAAGGAATTCAGGAGAAACCTCTTTACCCAGAGGGTGCAGAGAATGTGGAACTCGCTGCCATAGAGAGTAATTGAGGCAAACAGCATCGACGCATTTAAGGGGAAGCTAAATAAATACATAGAAAATAGGAGCAGTAGTAGGCCATTCAGCCCTTCGAGTCTGTACTGCCATTCAATATGATCATGGCTGATCCTCTATGTCAACACCATATTCCCATTTTTTCCCCATACCCCTTGATGCCTTTTGTTTCTAGAAATCTATCTATCTCCCTCTTAAATATATTCAGTGACTTGGCCTCCACAGCCTTCTGTGGTAGAGAATTCCACAGGTTCACCACCCTCTGAGTGAAAGAATTTCTCCTCATCTTGGTCCTAAATTTCTTACCCCGTATCCTGAGACTGTGACCCCTTGTTCTAGACTTCCCAGCCCGGGGGAAACATCCTCCCCGCATCCAGTCTATCCAACCCAGTCAGAAATTTATACGTTTCAACGAGATCCCCCCTCATTCTTCTAAACTCTAGTGAATACAGGCCTAGTCGACCCAATCTCTCCTCATATGACAGTTCTGCCATCCCAGGAATCAATCTGGTGAACCTTGAAGGAGAAAGGAATAGCTTATGCTGATGGTGTTAGATGAAGTAGGGTGGGAGGAGACTCGTGTGGAGCATAAACACCGGCACAGCCAAATGGCCTATTCCTGTAATGCACATTCCAGCAGTTCTGAAAAGACTCAGTAGGTCAGGCAGCATCCGTGGGGAGAGAAATAGAGTTAACGTTTCAGGTCGATGACCCTTCGTCAGAACTGCAAAAAGTTAAGAGAGGTAACAGGTTTTTAAGCAAGTCTAGGAGCAGGGAAAAAGGGAGGGGAGGAAAGAACAAAAGGGAAGGTCTGTGATAGGGTGGAAGGCAGGAAAGATTAAGCGACAAAAGGGATGATGGTGCACGGTTGAAGGAAATGGTAATGGGACAAGTTAAAAAAACAAATTATAGTCTAGATGAGGCGTAGATGGGAACGGCAGAATCATCGGCAACTGCTGAAATTGTTGAACTCGATGTTGAGTCCAGAAGGCTGTGAAGTCCCAGCACAGGCTTGATGGGCCAAATGGCCACCTTGTGTGCTGTAACCATTCTATGATTCTATGTAATTCTATGAATCTTATAAAAGGAGGCGTAAAAGAAGACTTATTTTCTTGGTAGTGCAGACTGTAACTGCTCATTACCCTACAGTAACCATAGTGACATGCAATCTTGCGAAGCTGTAAACGTACCAAATGGTCAGGACCCTTTCTTGGCGGCCTCCACAGTGAGAACCCAGTTCCTGTAAGTGTCGCACCAAGACAGAAAGGGAGGGAAAGACCTATAAAACATCCTGATTCTAAAGCGTGTGACCTTACGATACTCTACCTGTATGTTCAACTACACCACTGGGGCAAGCGTTCCTGTTCCTCGCACAGAGGGCTATTGCATCTCCAGGGCGCAGCTTATGAAGGAAGATCTGTGGCGGAGGAGCACCCTCTCCTAATGGAACCCTCCCTATTTTCTGTCCAGTCATTTAAGTGGACGAAAATATCAGCTGGGTTCCCTGACAGGTGGGCACTTGTCCCCACCAGAATGTACTATACAGGTACAACGTCCCGAATCCAGCTGTCCGAAAACCGGACATTTTTGAGGCGGCCAAAATGGCGACATCAGGCGGCGAGGGATGAGGAGACTGGTAAAAAACGCAGCGCCGGGGGGGCCGTAGGCGGCGGGACCCGGCGGGCGGCGAGGAGTGGAGAATCGGCGGGCGGGGAGGAGCGCCAGCAGCGAGGTCCGAAATCTGGCACGGACTCGGTCCCGAGGTTGCTGGATTTCAGACGTTGCACCTGTATTTGCTGCACCTGGATAATCCAAGAGCCCCAGGCACAGGAACAGAAAAATTAGTGCCATCGCATCAATGTATGCTCCAACAATCACACCGGCATTAAATTCTTAAAAGGGAGGAAATTAAAAATATATATATCCTTTACTTTACGGGTGTTAAATGAGAAGCTACAAATCAAAATAAATGCCTATTGAACATGCACATCCAGAGTCGCTGGGTGGAAGGCGAGTCTTCTGAAAGGACTTGCTGATTGAAACAGTAAGGAGCCCCGTCATATCCCCAAATAAAGACACACATACAAAAAATGGTTTGAAGGTGAATATCTAACTAAATCACGCACAGGCTGCAAGTAAAATACAGTTGAGAAACCTTGAAGAATCTCAGTGAAAAGTAGGGCCTGTGGCTGCCAGGTTTACTCTTTCTGCTGCTAAATTATTGAGATATTTGCCTCGACTTCCGTGGGTTTCTTAGCAACAAAGTGGCAACACAACTTGATAGCTGCACCAACACTAAAGTGCGGCATGTTTTATAATCCCTGGAGAGATGGATCATTGTGCAGTGTAGTGGTACAGACCGATCTCTCACTCTTCCCCTTCCTCCCACAATCTGCTGGCTTTTAAAATGCAAACTTAGTTTCAACCAACAGTTAGTTCTCAATTTACCTAATGCTTTTCTCAACCTTAGCAGCATCCTGCAATAGGGACCTTGGGCCTTCATTTTGGTCACCCATTAAGAAAAGGAGATCTACTTGGAAGCTCTTAAGTTCATCAAACAATACAAATGTCACAGGGCAGTTTCCCGACTTCACACTCCCAGGCAGGTACTTTGCCTACAGGGAGCACATACCAAACATTCGGGCAAGGCTCCCTACAGAGAATGTGCAGTCGGATAAATACTTCTCATTTGTACGGAGACTTCAGATCATAGTTTGACCGATCGGTTCCTTCCCTTGTGGATCAATTTGTAGGTGAAGGAGTTCTCCAGCCGGTGAATCAAAGAGAGTGTTTAATCCATGGATATCTCTTTTTACCCAAGAAAGAGAGGATTTACATCCCAAAGTGCGACATAGCCAGCAAATTGCTTCTGAAGTGCAGTCACTGTTATGCAGACAACCAAAGCAACCAGTTTTCAAGCAACAATGTCCCATGAACAGCAAATGAGATGGACAACCAGTTAGTCTGTAGCAAATGAGATGGACGACCAATGAATCTATTTCTGATGGTCTTTGTTGAAGGGGCAATGTTGGGGCCGGGACACCTGAAGAACATCCTCTCCTCTTTGAATGGTACCACAGGACCTTCAACATCTACCTGAACCTTAGTTTGGCGCCCCATCGAAAAGTCAGCCCCTCTGACACCGATCTCAGCCATACTCTGAGACGGAGAATTGCTGAGCTGAGGACTCAGCTTTCCCCATGGGAAGTGTACGGAAGTTGGATGGACCGTCAGCCTCAGGCTGCTCCTACAGGCAAACAGTTTCACACCAGGTCTCGTTGACCAATGGCAGTAAGTTGCCTCCCACTCATACGACGAGAACACCAGGATCCCACCGACACTGCCAATTTATTACCAGTTTGGACCAAATTGTGGATAGTTATCAGCAAGCAACGTAAGATCAGGAGTCAGCCATTCAACCCCTTGAGGCTGTTCCACCATTCATTTAGATCATGGCTGATATGTGGGCTGCTCCAACCTGTGTGAGAACACCACCGCAGGTCGAGGCTATAATTAGAGCTGGAGCGCCGGGCCCAGGAACATCGTGGCGGAGGTGCGGCGAATGAGGGTACGCGGCCCAGAAGAGGCGAGGGCCCAGGGGCAGCACTGGTCAACCTACACTGCGATATCTGTGCGCACTAGGACCGTGCAGCACAGCAGGTCTCCAGTCATATTGGTTAACCCTTGCCACTGGACCAAGACCTAGCTCTGTCAAGCCCGTGTGGTGGCTGATGTGCAACAGTCACCACACGTTAAAAAAAATTCACACACAGGCATCTTCCACCCCCTCAATTAGAGTTCAGGACTGGAACATCGGGTCCTTCATTGAAACATCTGTGAACTCTCGTGGAAGCATGTCATCCTTGTTCGAGAAACCGCCTATGATGATGATGATTTGCATATTAACTCCATCTACCCGCCTTGGTTCCGTAACCCTTAATACTCTTGCCTAACAAAAATCTATCAATTTCAGTTTTGAAGTTTCCAATTGAGGCCCCCCCCCCCCCCCCCCGCCAGCCTCAACAGCTTTTTGGGGGAGAGCGTTCCAGATTTCCACTACTCTCTGTGTGAAGAAGTGTTTCCTGACGTTACCCCCGAACGGCCTGGCTGTAATTTTAAGGTTATGCCCCCATGTTCTGGACTTCCCCAGCAGACAAAATAGTTTCTCTCTCTATCTACCTTATCAACTCCTCTAATCATCTTAAACACCTCAATTCGATCACCTCTCAATCTTCTACACTCAAGGTTTCATGTACCAGGAAAGTCTGCATTGAGATAAAAATCTTACCTATGACTTTCCTTTCCCTTTAAGACAAATTGCACATAGTCCCAGCTTTGCACCATCAGAAAAGTAAGAAATTACCTGTGGAAGCTTATCATGGTCCAGCTCATGTCTGTTCCAGTAGAGATAGCCCACATCACTTCGAGCAAGGACTCCATGCTGCGGTTCTTTAAGCAGGGCGCCCTGGTCATCATACTGAAGGTCTCCATTGAAAACATGCGGACTGGCTCTCCCAGTGAGCATCAGGTTTATAAGGGCCTAAAAGGATAACACAAAGCCAACAAGTGTTCTCCCAGGTATCAACACAGGAATCACATGAACCAGGATACTTTCCTTAAGTGTCTGATGTGAAATGAGTTTTTGCAGTACCAAACCATTTTCTAGTGTGCAGAGAAAAACAATACAGAACAAACGCTAATGTGGTACTACTTGGAAATCCCACTCAGAAAAGGAAATTGAAAAAGGCGATGTGCTTTTCTGACATAAAAACAGAAAATACAGAAAACACTCAGCTGGTCAGGCAGCATCTGTGGAGAGAGAAACAGAGTTAACGTTTCAGGTCGATGACCCTTCGTCAGAACTGGACAAAGCTTTAGATGTAACAGCTTTTAAACAAGTGCAGAGGCAGGGAAAGGGGGAGGGGAGGAAAGAACAAAAGGGAAGGTCTGTGATAGAGTGGAAGGCAGGAGAGATTAAATGACAAAAAGTATGATTGTACAAAGCAAAAGGAGATGGAAATGGGACAAGTATAGAAACAAAAGATGAATCTAGAAGACAAATGCAAAACTCGCCAAGGCTTCTTCGACAGCACCTTCCAAACCCGCGACCTCTACCGCCTAGACGGACAAGGGCAGCAGGCACATGAGAACACCGCCACCTCCACGTTCCCCTCCCAGTCACACACCATCCTGACTTGGAAATATATCGCCGTTCCTTCATCGTCACTAGGTCAAAATCCTGGAACTCCCTCCCTAACAGCACTGTGGGAGCACCATCACCACACGGACTGCAGCGGTTCAAGAAGGCAGCTCACCATCTTCTCAAAGGCAATTAGGAATGGGTACTAAATGCTGCCCTTGCGACACCCACATCCCAGGAACAAATAAAAAAAGAAAAGAAACAAAAGATGAGTCTAGAAAGGGGTGTAAATGGGAATGGCAGAATCATCAACATCTGCCATGTGAAAAAATAAGGGTAGGGATTATGGTCTGAAATTGTTGAACTTGATGTTGAGTCCAGAAGGCTGTAAAGTGCCTAATCGAAAGATGAGGTGCTGTTCCTCGAGCTTGCATTGAGCTACATTGGAACAGTGTAGGAGGCCGAGGACAAAGAGGTCAGAGTGGGAGTGGAGCGGAGAATTAAAGTGACAGGCAACTGGAAGCCCAGGGTCACGCTTGCGGACTGAACGGAGGTGTTCCGCAAAGCGGTCACCCAATCTACATTTGGTCTCCCCAATGTAAAGGAGACCGCATCGTGAGCAGCGAATACAGGATACTAAATTGCAAGAAGTACAAGTAAATCGCTGTTTCACCTGGAAGGAGTGTTTGGGGCCCTGGAAGGTGGGAAGGGAGAAGGTAAAAGGGCAGGTGTTGCATCTCCTACGCTTGCACAGGAAGGTGCCATGGGAAGTGGGGGGAGGGAGATTTTAGGGTTAATTGAGGAGTGGACCACGGTGTCATGGAGGGAGCTGAAAGGGTAAGGGAGGAGATGTGTTTAGTGGTGGGATCGCTCTGGAGGTGACAGAAATGACGGGGAAGATCCGTTGAATGTGGAAACTGCTGGGATGAAAGCTGAGGACAAGGGGAACACTATCGTGTTCTGGGAGGGAGGGGAAGGGGTGAGAGTAGAAGTGCAGGAAATGGAACGGACACGGTTGAGGGCCATTTCAACCACTGTAGAGGGACATCCTCGGTTGAGGAAAAAGGAAGACATAGTGGAAGCACTAGTAAGGAAGGTGGCATCGCCAGAACAGATGCGATGGAGATAGAGAAACTGGAAGAATGGAATAGAGTCCTTACAGGATGCAGGGTGGGAGGAACTGTAGTCCAGGCAGACATCTCCTACCAATTGCACCACCAGCCCCTCACATTGCTCAATGCACAACCCCCAATCACTCACCAATCTGCACCAATGACGAGGCATATCTCCCATTCCTAGCCTCACCTCAACCCCTTGGAGGAGACGGTGCAGGCCATTCTTGGGAGGGGCATGGCGGAGCTCTTGACCAGCGGCGGGAAAGAAAGGATACAAGATGCTGGTACTCTCAAACATTATCCTCTTTCTGACAAGCACCTCGAGGTTTCCCGCCCTCCCATCAGCACAACTCCACCCTTATGCTTTCCTCATTTCACACACACAAGAAATGCAGCCTGCCCTGCCAGTGGGTCAACAAGAAGAGGCAGCCTGCCCAGTCAGTGGGACCGCAGGCAGATGATACCATCCCGGATATCCCGGCCACAAAGGGGCTGTCTGGGGTGCATCCTTCCATTCTGCGTCTTCCTCTTCCCTCTGCAAGTGGATGCTATAAATGTGAAATGACAGCATAAAATGCTGGAAATACTCAGTTGGTCAAGCAGATTGTTGACCTGAGGCATGAACTCTGTTTTTCTCTCCACGGATGTTGCGTGACCTGCTGAGTATTCGCAGCATGTTCTGTCTTCTCAAGGGCCTTCACTTACCATTCGAGCCCGTGCAAGCATCCAGCAGCACTCCCTACACACTTAAACAACTTTTCACATCTATTGCTGCAATCCACCACTTCAATAAAAGAAAAAAAAACAGTCCAAATCCTTGAATTCAAACTTACCTGAACGCGGTGTGTGTTCATTGAAGAGATGCAGACTTCACCACTGTCAGCCTGCTTGGACACCAGGTTAACCTGGCATGCTTAGGATCCAGTGCTAGGGTCGAAGTTCGCATTAGTGATGTTAAGTCAGCGTTGCACACCAATTGACATCACCGCGCCGCCATTTTTTTTTGCAAGGTGTTGCTGTCTTTTGGCAACACAAAGGGGGAGGAAAATATGGCCACTGCCACCAGCTGATGAGGGAGTTGTGGCCACCATTTTATCGCCATTTCATGGCGCTGAACAGATGAATTTCTAGCCCTTGAATTTTCTGGCCTCAAGTATTTTTCAGCAGATTTCTTTAAATACGGTGCGTTTTTCCTCCAAACTCCTGAAAGTTCTGGCACGACTATTCTTGTGGAGGAAAGTTACATCGGGTTAGGGGTTAGTGGAATGACGAATTAATGACCTTTCTGAAGTACTCAATGTCAGCCTTGGTACATTGGTAGCATGCTCCTTTATCTTGCAATGACTCATTTATCTTACCCTGAACTGCTGCAGGTTAGAACCACAAGGGTGGCGGGGGGGGGATAAGTTGTGTAGCCAGCAAAGTTGCCGGTGTTACCGCTGGAAATAGCCGCAGAGCTAAGGGAGTGAAATTGGTCTGGGGGGGAAGGGGGGGGGGGTGGCACGGAGATAGGTGGCACAGCGCTCACCTTCCATGTAACGGCGTCCTGGTGAATTCAGCACTAGGTCAAAGTTCGTGTTGGTCATGTTAAGTCGGCGTGCATGCCAATTGACGTCACCCGTCGTCATTTTTTCCCCCAGGGCGCTGCCAGTTATGGGCAGAGCAAAGGGGTGGGGGAATATGGCGGCTGGTGCAGGACTCACCACCAGCTGGCGAACAAGTGGCGACCGTTATTTTATCGCCATTTCAAAGTTCAAAGTGGCTTTAGAAACATAGAATGTTACTGCGCAGAAGAAGGTCACCTCAGCCCATTGTGTCTGCGCCGGCCGACAAAGAGCCGCATGGCCCTTGGTCAGCAGCCCTAAAGGCTACATATAAACCTATGAACAATGACGGAAAGGCAAAGAGCACCCGGCCCAACCAGTCCGCCTCACACAACTGTGACACCCCTTATACTGAAACATTCTGCACAAAATGACATTGTGCGCTTGATTTGAGAAGAAGCCTGGGCTGGATGAAAAGGCGCTCGCAGGTCATCGGCTGGACACTGCCATTTGCATGTAAACATTTCCACAACTTTCTGTCCTGAAAGTTTTCACTCCTTCTTAGATATAATTATGCAGGTGCTAGGCGCCCTCAGGTATCTCACCCAAGATGGTATTCTTGATGCATGGACCTTGAAAATGACTGTCAGGAAAGGCTGTTGGTCACATCACAGCTGAGTCTGATTCTGTCTTCGCCCAATTTCCAAACCCAAGCAGTTTTCAGGAAGTGTCTTTAGATGGCGATCAGGAGCAGGAAACCCTGGGTAATTTGACCTCTTTCCAGCCCTGGGGTGCTCATGGCCATTTGTAGCACCTCTGCTGCCATCACAACAACAAACAATATCTTGTATTTATACAGAGCCTTTAACATTGCAAAATGTCCGAAGGCACTTCACAGAAGCATATCAAACAAAATTTGACACCAGCATAAAAAGATATTAGGACAGGTGACCAAAGCTTGGTCAAAGAGGTAGGTTTTTAAGGAGCGTCTTAAAGGAGTAGAGTGAGGTAGAGAGGCCAAGAGATTTAGGGAGGGAATTCCAGAGCTTCGCGTCTTGGCAACTGAAGACACGGCCACCAATGGTGGAGCACTGGAAATCAGGGATGTGCAAGAGGCTAGAATTGGAAGAGCACAGAGTTTTTGGAGGGTTGTAAGGCTGGAGGAGGTTACAGAGGTAGGGAAGGGTGAAACCATGGAGGGATTTGAACACAAGGATGAGAATTTTAAAATTGAGGCGTTGCCAGACCGGGAGCCAATGTAGGTCAGTGAGCACAGGGGCGATGGGGGAACGGGACTTGATGCGAGTTAGGATGGGGAGCCCACCAGATTTTTTATTATTAAAGAATGTATTGTTCAAGATATTAATACTTACTTGTCTGCAAATGAAATTACCCAGGCGTAACTGCAGCAGATGAGAGGTTGTGTTGTCCATATCTTCACGGAGCCTGCAACAAAGGACAATATATCAGGAAGAGCCCCTCCCACGCACTCCAAAGTGTCCTCTTCTCTCAGAGGGTTGTGAATCTGTGGAATACGCTGCCTCAGAGAGCTGTGGAAGCTGGGACATATTGAATGGCGGAGCAGGCTCGAGGGGCCGTATGGCCTACTCCTGCTCCTATTTCTTATATTTTTATTCACAAGCAGCTTGCGTTTTGGAGAAGTTGACACAAATGCGGCAGAAGAATCGGGCGTGCTGCGACTGAGAGACAGTTCACGTTGCGATAAGCTGGCCCATCATTCATCACTTTGTATGTCTAATGAGGGAAGTACCTAGTAGAGACCTGATGCTTCTTACAGGGAGGGTTAAAAAAAACTCAGAAATATAGACGGGCAAATAGGTAACTCAGGCTTTCCCTCTGCTGCTGTACCCAATGAATGTCATCCAATGAAAGCACGACCTAAAAGCGTCTGGAATCTTGTGAGCATGAACCCCATGTCCTAAAGCTCCATGGCATAATACTTCAATGCACTCTCCTGCGGCACCACAACATTAGCATTTATATAGCGCTTTTCACGCCCACGGAATGTCCCAAAGCAATTTACTGCCAATGAAGTACTTTTGAAGTACCGTCACTGTTGTAATGTAGGAAACTCAGCAGCCAATATGCGCACAGCAAGCTCCCACAAGCAGCAATGTGATAATGACCAGATAATCTGTTTTCGTGATGTTGTTTGAGTGATAAATATTGGCCCCAGGACACTGGGAAGAACTCCCCTGCTCTTTGAAATAGTGCCGTGGGATCTTTTGCGTCCACATGAGGAGCAGGCAGGCCTCGGTTTAACGTCTTATCCGAAAAACGTGCACTGCGCCTTAAACTATTATTGTACATCAGATTTTTTCTTTCTTCTGTGAACAATCCTCAGCTTGCATGATCCTCTGAGCAACATTTAATAAATTAAACACTTCCATCTTTGGTACAGAAACGCTGTTGTACTTTTGAAAGATTTCAGTCCCACAGTACTATCAACTCTCTTACCTTTCCAGAGTTCTTGAGAAGAGTAAACTGTACAGGAATAGAATGACCCCATGGCTTCCTTCACCTTTAAACTGTAGAGAGGAAATGTAAGGTTAGATAACGTACATTAGTTAACACCACAATGTCATACAGAATATAATAATGTGCAGTGAAATTGTGCTGTGCGATAACAAATGTGTTAATGTGTTGATATGAAATTCCTTTGGCCGTTATTTGAATTAAGGATTTCATTATTTTAAATAGATTAATGCTTCTATTAAAGTAGCAAACAGAGAAATCTTATAGAAGCCTGTTATCTGCCTTTGTTACTAACATTGCACACCTGGATTTCAACCGTTTAAAGAATAACAGATACACAGAGCGGCTCGGGTGGCTGCTTAAAGAATAAAAAAAGAAAGATTTGCATTTACATAGCACCTTTCACAACCACAGGACAACCCAAAACACTTTACAGGCAATGAAGTCATTTTTTTTTGGAGGGTAGTCACAGTTGTAATTAGGAAACACAGAAACCAATTTGAGCACAGCAAGCTCCCACAAACAGCAGTGAGATTATGACCAGATCATCTGTTGAAGTGGTGTTCGTTGAGGGATACATAAGATCTGGGGAGAACCTCCCTGCCCTTCTTTGAAATAATGCCATGGGATCGTCGATGCCCAGAGAGCAGACGGGGCTTTAGTTTAACGTCACATGCGAAAGACAACACTTCCGACAGTGCAGCACTCCCTCAGCACTACACTGGAGCGTCAGCCAAAATTTTGTGCTCAAGTGTCTGGAGTGGGACTTGAACCCACAACCTGACTCAGAGGCGAGAGTGCCACCCACTGAGCCATGGCCAACACCTTAACGAGCAATTTATAAATATGTAATGTGCAATAAATTAGATTATTTACTGAGATAATATTGTGCGGTTTAAGGATGAGTTAGATCCATCTTGGGTTAGGACAGAGCACTGCACGTTCCTGCTCTGCTCACTGAAGGATTAATGACTGTGCCACCATCGCTGTAAATTAAACAAAGAGTTCATTATCAGCAAATAACATGATTAGTTTATGTTGATTTTGTTCCCTTTTGTTGAGAAACATGTCCAAGAACTACTCTCAGGAATGCGTTGACAGAAGGATGCGATGCAAGTACAGCTGTTTCTTTACCGTCGCTGGGTCACAATCCTGGAACTCCCTCCCTAACAGCGTTATGGGAGCACCCTCACCACACGGACTGCAGCGGTTCAAGAAGGCGGCCCACCATCACCTTCGTAAGGGCAACTTGCGATGGGCATTAAACGCTGACCTCACAACGACCCCCACAATTCCCTCAATGACGAGCTCCTGGTTTCAAATAGGTAACCCGCGGTGGTTGGCACTTCGCAATCGGAGGCACAACATCATCATCATAGGCAGTCCCTCGGAATCGAGGAAGACTTGCTTCCACTCTTAAAATGAGTCCTCAGGTAGTTGAACAGTCCAATACAAGAGCCACAGTCCCTGTCACAGGTGGGACAGATAGTCGTTGAGGGTAAGGGAGGGTGGGACAGGTTTGCCGCACGCTCTTTCCGCTGCCTGTGTTTGGTTTCTGCATGCTGTCGGCGACGAGACTCGAGGAGCTCAGCGCCCTCCCGGAGGGAACAAAAACAACAGCACTGACAGTCTTGTAAAAACTGTAGCTTTGACGGATCCCTTTTGTTTGCTCTATGGATGCTTGAATAGCGCTATTTTCCAAAATGATTCCTCTTACGGGTCAGAGAGAGAAAAAGGGAGAACAGTGTTTCATCCCAGTCCTGGCAACAGCCACTCACAGATGGTTACAAACGGACACATGGATCAGCTGAATGCCTAAGAACCAGAGATGGAATGGAAGTGGGTCACAAGCGGCACCAAGCACTATTGTGAATAGCAATCGTGGCCCGGATTTTACCGGGCCTATTATTGCATGCGCACAGCTTACGAGGCTGTATGTGCCCCACAAGTTCCGGATCTCTGCCTACGCGAAGTGCATGCGCGAAAACCCGGAACTTGCGATCTGTCGAGTTTCAGCTCAACAGATCGGCTGCGTGCGCAGGAAATGGGCCTTCGCTGGTGGAGCCCAACTACTGCCCAGTGAATGCCCACGAAACTCTTACGCCTGGTAAAAGCAGATGTAGGGCCTTTTTTTTTACCAGCGTAAGGATGGAAATAAATATTAAAATACATTTTTTTTTAAATCATTTAAACACTCAAAAATCTTTAATGTTAGTTTAGGTTATTTTCGGCCCCTTTAAAAATGTTTAAACTTATTTTTCAAGAAATTAGATTTTTGTTCCAAATGTTTAATTAAATTGGAACTTTATTCATTTTATACATGTGGTGATTTATTTTATTCGGGTTGTGTGAGAGTGCTGCTTTTTATATAATTTCTAATTATGCTTATCGGGATTCCGTACGTAAATGGAATCCCCATAAGCATAATGGGAATCCCCCTTTGTGATTGGTTGGGGCGGCCCACGCGATCCCACCTGCTCCCCTGGATAGGTGGGCAGGCTCAGGACTGCAAAAGTCCGAAGAAAGGGAGGCACCAGGGAAGTGCATACTTTTCTTGCGGATAGAAACATAGAAACATAGAAAGTAAGTGCATTCGGCCCTTCGAGCCTACACCACCATTCCTGCCTTCTCTCCATACCCCTTGATCCCATTAGCCACAAGAGCCACATCTAACTCCCTTTTGAAAATATCTAACGAACTGGCCTCAACAACTTTCTGTGGTAGAGAATTCCATAGGTTCACAATTCTCTGAGAGAAGAAGTTTATCCTCATCTTGGTCCTAAATGGTTTACCCCTTATCCTTAGACTGTGATCCCTGGTTCTGGACTTCCCCAACATCGGGAACATTCTTCCTGCATCTAACCTGTCCAATCCCGTCAGAATTTTATATGTTTCTATGAGATCCCCTCTCATTCTTCTAACTTCCAGTGAATATAAGCCTAGTCAATCCAGTCTTTCTTCATATGTCAGTCTTGCCATCCCGGGAATCAGTCTGGTAAATCTTCGCTGCGCTCCCTCATTAGCAAGAATGTCCTTCCTCAGACTGGGAGACCAAAAGTGCACACAATACTCAAGGTGTGGTCTCAACAAGGCCCTCTACAACTGCAGCAAAACCTCCCTGCTCCTATACTCAAATCCCCTTGCTATGAAGGCCAGCATGCCATTTGCTTTCTTTACTGCCTGCTGTACCTGCATGCCTACCTTCAATGACTGATGTACCATAGCACCCAGGTCTCGTTGCACCTCCCGTTTTACGAATCTGTTACCATTCATATAATAATCTGCCTTCCTGTTTTTGCCACCAAAGTGGATAACCTCACACTTATCCACATTATACTGCATCTGCCATGCATTTGCCCATTCACCTAACCTGTCCAAGTCCCCCTGCAGCCTCCCAGCATCCTCCTCACAGTTCACACTGCCACCCAGCTTAGTGTCATCTGCAAACTTGGAGATATTACATTCAATTCCTTCGTCTAAATCATTAATGTATATTGTAGATAGCTGGGGTCCCAGCACTGAAACCTGCGGCACTCCACTAGTCACTGCCTGCCATTCTGAAAAGGACCCATTTATTCCCACTTTTTGCTTCCTGTCTGCCAACAAATTCTCTATCCACGTCAGTACATTACCCCCAAGACCATGTGCCTTAATTTTGCACACTAATCTCTTGTGTGGGACCTTGTCAAAAACCTTTTGAAAGTCCAAATACACCACATCCACTGGTTCTCCCTTAGCCACTCTATTAGTTACATCCTCAAAGAATGCTAGAAAATTTGTTAAGCATGATTTCCCTTTCATAGATCCATGCTGACTTGGACCGATCCTGTCACTGCTTTCCAAATGCGCTGTTATTACATCTTTAATAATTGATTCCCATTACCGATGTCAGGCTAACCGGTTTATAATTTCCCGTTTTCTCTCTTCCTCCTTTTTTAAAAAGTGGGGTTACATTAGCTACCCTCCAGTCCATAGGAAATGAACCAGAGTCCATGGAATGTTGGAAAATGATCACCAATGCATCTACTATTTCTAGGGCCACTTCCTTAAGTTCTCTGGGACGCAGACTATCAGGATCAGAGGCGTTCGCCCACGGGAAGCCTCCGACCACGAGTTCGGGTCCAATATATTTTATAAAGCTTTACAACAGAAACAGAACTGCATTATTATTCTGTAAAATCCTCTCTTCCTGTCAGCAGACTCCATCACTAGTTAAGTGCTTTTTGTTAACTTTTCATTCACGCTTGTTGCTGCTTTTGCTGTCATTTAGAACCTACCTCACTAGTTCTATTTTGTCACTTCTGAAGATGCTGCCTGGTGAAACATCGAGTTTTCCTTTTTATTCCATTCCTTTTCCTGGGGTTGTGCTCGCTGACCTACATTAGCTTCCGATCTGGCAATGCCTTGATTTTAAAATTCTCATCCTTATTTTCAAATCCCTCCATGGTTTCGCCCCTCCCTATCTCTGTAAGCTCCTCTAGCCCTATAACCCTGCAAGATCTCTGCGCTCCTCCAATTCTGGCCTCTTGTGCATCCTCGATTTTAATCGTTCCACCATTGGCGGCCGTGTCTTTGGCTTCCCAGACTCTAAAGCTCTGGAATTCCCTCCCTAACCCTCTCCGCCTCTCTTTCCTCCTTTAAGACGCTCCTTAAAACCTATCTCTCCTGCCCTAACATCTCCTTATGTGGCTCGGTATCAAATTTTGTTTGATAATGCTCCTGTGAGGCATCTTGGGACGGTGTTGTATAACTTGATGTTGCTGAAGAACATTATAACCCTGTCTGGAGGAGGTTTTCCAGTGCTTACACTTGGAAATATTGGATCACCTGGGTGAGGCAAACAGGGAGAATCGGGCTGGGAGGAATGCACCTTGTTCGACTGCTTGCTGATTTTCCATTCATTTATTTTAATGGATGGGAAATCAGGTAGCAACTCTTACAGATGTTAATCTGCATGCTGTTCCTTTTAATAATGTCCGAATATGTTTCTGAGCTGCCCCTAAGGTAACGAAGAGAGAAAATGCCTGCACACCAGAATGTATGATTCCCAACCCACGTGCGCTTTGGTTGAATGCAGCTGGTCCAGTGAGGTGGTTAAAATGACACCGCCACATTTGAGGTTTACTTGCATTTATATAGCGTCTTTAATCGTAGTAAAACGACTCAAGGTGCTTCAACAACAGCGCTATCAATAAACATTTGACACCGAGCCACAACAGGAGATATTAGGACAAATGACCCAAAGATTGGTCGAAGAGGTAGGTTTTAAGGAGAGTTTTAAAGGAGGAGAGAGAGGCAGAGATGTCAAGGAAGGGAATTCCGGAGCTTAGGGCTTTACTCCGCCACCGAAAACAGCACAACTGGAAAAATGGAGAAACTAAACCACAAAACCTGGGTAGGCGGAGCCACAGGCCCCCCACGATGGAGGGGACTGATGGGCAACTTATTCCTCCAATGCTTTTCTGCAAGTGGGTGCTGGGATGATCAGATCAGCCATGATCTTATTGAATGGCGGAGCAGGCTCGAGGGGCCGAATGGCCGACTCCTGCTCCTATTTCTTGTGTTCTTCTGTGCGCAACCACACTACATTCGCTCTTGTTTTTTTTCCCATCCTTCCTGTTAGGAAATTGTTAGGGTATTAAAGGATATGGAACCAAGGAGGGTAAATAGAGTTGAGATACGGATCAGCCACAATCTCATTGAGTGGCAGAACAGGCTCGAGGGGCTGAATGGCCTCCTCCTGTTTCTGTGTCTCTATGTTACTGTTACTGTTACTGTTCCATGCTCACCCCTCTTGTGCCCCTTCGCCAGCCTCCAATCAAATCGCAGCAACCCTTCTAAGGTCTTGATCTTGCACTGCACGCAAGAGAGAGAGAGAGAGAGAGAGAGACGGAGAGAGAGAGAGTGTAGGGGAGAGAGGGAGAGAGAGAGAGAGAGAGAGAGAGGAAGGATGTAGGGGAGAGAGAGAGAGAGAGAAAGAGAGAGAGAGAGAGATTGTGTAGGAGAGAGAGAGGGGGGGTGTAGGGGGGGAAAGAGAGAGTAGGGGAGAGAGTATAGGGGAGAGAGAGAGAGAGAGAGAGAGGAAGGATGTAGGGGAGAGAGAGAGAGAGAGAGATTGTGTAGAGGAGAGAGGGGGGGTGTAGGGGGGAGAGAGAGAGATAGAGAGAGAGAGAGAGTAGGGGAGAGAGTGTAGGAGAGAGAGAGAGAGAGAGAGAGGAAGAAGGGGAGGGAGAGAGAGAGGGTGTGGGGGTGGAGAGAGAGATTGTGTAGGGGAGAGAGAGAGAGAGGGGGTGTAGGGGGGAGAGAGAGAGAGGGAGAGAGATAAAGATAGAGATAGAGAGAGGGAGAGAGTGTAGGGAAGAGAGAGAGAGAGAGAGAGGTTGTAGGGAGGGGAAAGAAAGAGAGAGAGAGAGATTGTGTAGGGGAGAGAGAGAGAGAGAGAGAGAGGGAGCGTAGGGGAAAAAGAGAGAGACAGACAGAGAGAGGGTGTAGAGGGGAGAGAGAGAGAGAATGAGAGAGATTGTGTAGGGGAAAAAGAGAGAGAGAGAGAAAGAGAGACAGAGAGAGAGGGTGTGGAGGGGAGAGAGAGTGAGAGGGAGAGATTGTATTGGGGGAGAGAGAGAGAGAGAGAGAGGGTGTAGGGGAAAGAGAGAGAGAGAGAGACAGAGAAAGATAGTGTAGGGGAGAGAGAGAGAGAGAGAGAGAGAGAGAGAGATTGTGTAGGGTAGAGAGAGAGAATATAGGGGAAAGAGAGAGAGAGGGTGTAGGGGAAAAAGAGAGAGAGAGAGACAGAGAGAGGGTGTGGAGGGGCGAGAGAGCGAGCGAGAGAGATTGTATAGGGGGAGAGAGACAGAGATAGAGGGTGTGTGGGGGGGGGTGGGGAGAGAGAGAGAGAGAGAGAGAATATAAGGGAAAAAGAGAGAGAGGGTGTGGGGGGGGGAGAGAGAGAGAGAGAGAGAGAGAGATTGTGTAGGGGAGAGAGAGAGTGAGAGTGTGTAGGGGAGAGAGAGAGTGAGAGGGTGTAGGGAAAAGAGAGAGAGAGACAGAGAGAGAGAGGCGGTGGGGGGGGGAGAGAGAGAGATTGTGTAGGGGAGAGAGAGAGAGGGTGTAGGGGAAAGAGAGACAGAGAGAGAGAGAGGGAGGGAGGGTGTAGGTGAGAGCGAGAGAGAGAGGGAATAGGTGAGAGCGAGAGAGAGGGTGTAGGGCAGGGAGAGAGAGAGAGAGTGCAGGTGAGAGAGCGAGGGTGCAGGTGAGATAGAGAGAGAGAGAGAGGGTGTAGGGCAGAGAGAGTGAGAGAGAGAGAGAGAAAGAGAGAGTGAGTGTAGGGGAGAGAGAGAGAGAGAGAGGGTGTAGGGGAGAGTGCATACAGTGCACAGTGTCATTTACTAGCAGCAAATAACTGTCCGTCTCATTACTTACACAGTGTATCTGTTCAGCGATGAACTTCTGCAGCTTTCCCTTGTCGGTGAATTTAAAGAGCTGGAGCTGAGGAAAAATATGAAAAGTGTGAGGCAGTTTACACAGGCCACTCCAGAGAGACTTCCAGACTGATTACAGACTGCCCATCAGAGATTTAGGGGAAAGTTTTCAAAAGCACCTTAGGGTAGACTTCTTGCAGGGGTTCTGCTGCTCTGCCTGGCAACCTTGTCGAGAGAGAGAAAGAAAGACTTACATTTATATAGCACCTTTCACGACCACCGGACGTCTCAAAGTGCTTCACAGCCAACTTTTGGAGTGTAGTCACTGTTGTATTGTGGGAAACGCGGCAGCGAGCGAGCGCACAGCAAGCTCCCACACACAGCAATGTGATAATGACCAGATAACCTGGTTTTGTTATGTTGATTTTGCTATGTCGATAAATACCCCGGGGAAATGGCGTAAGTAGCACCATGGCATGCGTTAACGACTGAACCCTGCTGTCGATACTTTCTCCGTTTCAGTGGGGTCAGCTATTCCCTTCAGCAACGTGAGCATCTTACTTTCACGGGAATTATTTCACTCTGCCCTATTTCTGCTTGTACGATAGCATAGCCCAGGGATTTAACGACAGCAGCCCCTTGTGAGCTGGACCAGACACTTCTATCTTCTGCATGTGTAGTTCTTCAATCTCTCTGAAGGTAGACCGAGCAAATACTTGATATGAATCTCGAAGGTTCTTTATTTCCTTGCAGGTTGAAATATAGAAACATAGAAAATAGGTGCAGGAGTAGGCCATTCGGTCCTTCGAGCCTGCACCACCATTCAATATGATCATGGCTGATCATTCACCTCAGTACCTCTTTCCTGCTTTCTCTCCATACCCCTTGATCCCTTTAGCCGTAAGGGTCATATCTAACTCCCTTTTAAATATATCTAACGAACTGGCCTCAACAACTTTCTGTGGTAGAGAATTCCACAGGTTAACAATGCTCTGAGTGAAGAAGTTTCTCCTCATCTCGGTCCTAAATGGCTTACCCCTTATCCTTAGACTGTGACCCCTGGTTCTGGACTTCCCCAACATCGGGAACATTCACCCTGCCTCTAACTTGTCCACACAGAACAACAGTTACAATCAGATTCATTTATTTCCATCAAACAACTGAGTCATTATCACATCGCTGTTTGTGGGAGCTTGCTGTGTGCAAATTGGCTGCTGCGTTTCCCTCATTACACTTCAAAAAAAAAAGTACTTCATTGGCTGCAAAGCACTTTGGGACATCCGGTGGTCGCGAAAGGCGCTATATAAATGCAAGTCTTTCTTTTTTTTTATTGGACTGTCAAACTATCTTTAATTGACTTCAGAACTGTGGTTCAGAAGCCCTGTTTGAAACCTAATTTACCCCTACCAGCTCTACTGGTCTTAACGTCATAATATCAAAATAACTAACACACTACACTGCCCCGCTTTAGTGAGTCATCTTGCTTGATTTAAAGTTACTTTTCCAATTCTTCTGTGCTCCATTCCATCCTTCTCACAGTCCCTTGCTGCCTGACTACCTCGAGCTTTTACAGCACTCTCTGTTTAAAACGTCTGACTCCAGTGTCAGCTTTTAGCCTAACTGACAACCCCACAAGCAGAATTCACCAACCTAACTTGTCTATGGCTCCTGCTGATTTGAAATGAAAAGAGTTGAGACAGCTACAATGAATGTGAATGATGAAATCAACATCACTAAAACTGATTATCTGGTCATTATCACATCACTGTTTGTGGGAGCTTGCTGTGCGCAAATTGGTTGCCGCATTTCCTACATTACAACAGTGACTACAGTTAAAAAAAATTGGCTGCAAAGCACTTTGGGACATCCGGTGGCCGTGAAAGGCGCTATATAAATGCAAATCTTTATTTTTTATTGGACTGTCAAACTATCTTTAATTGACCTCGGAACAATGGTTCAGAAGCCCTGTCTGAAACCTAATTTTTTTTTTTTTTTAAATTCGTAGCCAATCGTTTCCAATTCTTTGTCAAGTCACAAACGCCAGAGGTCACCCTGCACCAGTCAAGGATCACTCTGCGCCAATGCTCTTAGCCAAAAGGCCTAGAGCCACTGCACCGTTCCTGGAAGTACTGCAATACCAGGTTCGTGCCATGGAGGTGGATGGGTCAGGTCCCCCACACACCTCCGTGGAGGTGGATGGGTCAAGCCATCCCACCCACCTCCTGTTTACAAAAATGTAAGCATATACCTTCCTGACCAGGGAGAAACTACCCGGAGGTCATGGTGGCTGGTCAGGTTAGTTATGCAGATCTTAGCCAAAAGGCCGAGAAACCTAATTTATTCCTACCAGCTCTAGTGTCTTGTGAATTTAACCGCCTGGGAGCTAGGTTTAGCTCAATGGCAGCATGTTTCACATACATCGTACAGCAGACTGGACTATGGTGAATAGGAAATCTGTCACAATTCAGATCATAGCTGTTATATTTTTAATAGCTAAAAGATGCGACAGGTCACTTTAAATTTGGTTATTGCTATCTTGCTCTTCAGAGATCAAAGAGGATACACATTACAGTCTGATATGCAAACTGACACTTCAAAGACGTTGTTCTGGTGCAAATACCTTTTGATTGCGGAGCCAAGTAGAAACCGCTTAAGCCATTCTTAATACTGAAATCTATCTAATTAAAGTCAAGCATGAGGCAACACATGCAGATATCCTGGGGGCTTGCACTGGGGCGATGGGGGGCTTGCACTGGGGCGATGGGGGGCTTGCACTGGGGCGAGGGGGGGCTTGCACTGGGGCGAGGGGGGGCTTGCACTGGGGCGAGGGGGGCTTGCACTGGGGTGAGGGGGGGCTTGCACTGGGGCGAGGAGGGCTGGCACTGGGGCGAGGAGGGCTGGCACTGGGGCGAGGAGGGCTTGCACTGGGGCGGGGAGGGCTTACACTGGGGCGAGGGGGCTTACACTGGGGCAAGGAGGGCTTGCACTGGGGCGAGGGGGGGCTTGCACTGGGGCGAGGGGGGCTTGCACTGGGGCGAGGAGGGCTTGCACTGGGTCATGGGGGGGCTTGCACTGGGGCGAGGAGGGCTTGCACTGGGGCGAGGGGGCTTGCACTGGGGTGAGGGGGCTTGCACTGGGGCGAGGAGGGCTTGCACTGCGGCGAGGAGGCTTGCACTGGGGAAAGGGGGCTTGCACTGGGGCGAGGGGGCTTGCACTGGGGCGAGGGGGCTTGCACTGGGGTGAGGACGCTTGCACTGGGGTGAGGGGGTTCGCACTGGGGTGAGGGGGTTCGCACTGGGGTGAGGACGCTTGCACTGGGGTGAGGGGGTTCGCACTGGGGTGAGGGGGTTCGCACTGAGGCGAGGAGGCTTGCACTGGGGCGAGGGGGTTTGCACTGGGGTGAGGGGGCTTGCACTGGGGTGAGGGGGCTTGCACTGGGGTGAGGGGGCTTGCACTGGGGCGAGGGGGCTTGCACTGAGGCGAGGGGGCTTGCACTGGGGCGAGGAGGGCTTGCACTGGGGCGAGGAGAGCTTACACTGGGGTGAGGGGGCTTACACTGGAGCGAGGAGGGCTTGCACTGGGGCGAGGAGGGCTTGCACTGGGGCAAGGGATGGTGGGCGGCGGGGGTGCGAGAGTTTCAGAAGCTATCACATCAATTTGATGATGTTGATTCACCTATGGGACGGAGCGACTGTTCTCCTGTAGTCCGACTTTTTTAGGGCTGGATTTTCGGGGTTCTCCTGCCTCTGTTAGCGCCCCAGAGGGGCAGTAATGGTGGCGATAAACAATTCCAGGCGGGTGGCCAGCTTCCGGCGTCGTGCCGGGACTTTCAGTGCCGGTTTCGGCGGGGGCACGGAGCATTACCACCCGGAAGAAGTGAGCCGGCGTGCAATGCCCCTGGTTTTGACACCCGCTCAATTTTTGATTCCCGCCCGATCGGTCACGCTACGTAGAGCGCCCCCTGCTGGGACCGCCTGTGAAAGTGGACGGCCCAACCTGTAGCGGCCACAGTGGGGTAAGTAATGTCAAGCTCAGGTAAGTGTCATTGTTTCTTATTTTATATTTTTTGCGATTTATGTTGTGGTGGCGTGAATTATTTATTGCGAATGTTTTTGGTGGGTTTTTTTTCAGGGTTTTTTTCTCCCTAATCCTCTCCCAGAGCGCTCCGAGGCCGGATGTTTAGCTCAGGATTTTCCCATGCTCAGCCGGCCTAGCGCTCTTAGAGAGGTGTGCAATGCCTCCCTTAGCGCTCCGCCCCACACTCAGGGCCCAGCTGCCCAATATTGCCGACCGCGGCGCTAACTGTTCCCGGGTGCAAACTTTCCCGCCCCGCCGCCATTACCGCCCCGAAATCAGCAGGACTGAAAATCCAGCCCGTGAACGTTAAAAGTTCTGAGTTAAATTGCAGCCAGCATATGTTCCGAGTTTGCCAGTTTTGTTCTGTATCACTGCACCACAACCCTAGTGGAGGCCGTGTGTCAAGATTCTGTAATTGGTGAATGAGACTCACAGACTTAGAATTAGCGAAGTGTTGCATCTTAGTGTATTTTTATATACGAACAGACTGCGTGATTTAAATTTCCTGTAGAAATAGTTCAAGCTGCAGTACTGCCTCTTGCTACTGATCGTATGTTACTTTTCATAAACCTGCTCCAAATTTTATAGCCTGAATCATGTTCTGATGGTGTTTTTTCTTCTGCTCTTCAAAGTTCAGAAGATCATGAAAGGGCTTGAGCCACATCCAGCTGAACAGAGGCTCAAGTGTTTGATCCCCCTAGGCGGCACTGCACTAAATATAGTAACATGGGTTTGACCCATAGACAGTTCTATACTAAATATGTAACTGTGTGGCTCAATGGGTAGCACTCTTTCAGTGGGAGGGGCTAGGAGTGAGCAGGTACTGCTGATTACCGCAGGAGTTGGAGTGAGTATGTAAAAAGCAGGTCGTTGGTTTTTGGGTTGGTTTTTTTTTCAAATTTTAGGGCCTTTTTGGCCCATAAACCTCAGCCAGATAACTGCTGAGGGGCCTGGAATGCCCCCAGTGTGAATTTAACCAGGGGAGAAAATGTCTTGAGAAGGGTGAATAAAAGGTCCAAAGATTTGGGCCAGGACCCCAGGAGGTTTGGAAAAGAAAACACGGTGGTGGTTCAGTGCCAGGATAAGGAGATGTGAGCTTGGGATATTATCTAGGCAGTACATGAGGACTGCGGGAAGGGAAGTTGCTTTGCCTGCCGACCAAAGCCGAATGTTGGATTCGAGGTGACGGTCAGTGGCCGAGAGGAGGTGGAAAGACTTTTACTGAGCCTGAAGGTTGGTGAAAAGTACTTGGATGTATCTTTGCTGTATTCTGAAGAGGTGGTGGTCTCATTGTTAAACATGCCGGTTTATGTTGAGGGTGATGTGTTGATAAAAATGTTGGAGTCGTGGGACATTAAACTTTGCTCAGTAATAAAGAGGAGATACTATCCTGGAACTCAGGTAGCTGATGGAACACGTTATGTAAAGGTACAGTTCCCAGAGGGGGTGAAGTCATTAGCCTACAGCATGAAATTCGAGACAAATGGAAGGAGTGCAGTACTTCCGGGTTCTGCATGATAACTAGGTGAAGGTTTGTTATTACTGTCTTGGACACGTCCATCTCGTAAGAAGCTGTCCAGACTGTTATAACTGCGGCAAGTGTGGACACATCGCTCGGAACTGCAAGGCAGAGAGCTGTGCGGTTTGTCACAAAGGCCCCACCCGCTGTGAGTGTGAGGCAGAAGGAAGCTCCTTGAGCGACGAGGAGATGGGAGAGGGAGCAGGAGGTGTGATGGAGTGGCCAGAAGAGCGGAGCAGGCGGAGGACACAGCCGCCGAACGGAATGAGGAAAGAACGCAAGAAGAGGCAGAAAATTGCGGAGCAGAAAACAGGATGGAGATGGTGGAAAACACACCAAGTATGGTGGAAAAGACCAAAGTCAGCGGAGGACATCACGGGTCAGGGACAGCGCCAAGCCACAATATGGCTCACCTTCAGGTATCCGTGGGGGGAGCAGAGGCGGGTGCGGGGTACGGGGTAAGTGTAAGTACTCCAAAAAGAGATGGGGAGTTGTACATCTTGGGGAGCAGGAGGGGGCAAGGCCAGGAGAGGGTGCAAGAGGCAGGAGCCTTAAAGGGGCAGCAGGACACGAGCAGGGAGACAAAGACGCCAAAAGGGAGCCAAAGACGCCAAAAGGGAGCAGGATGGGTGGAGACGCGCCATTGTCCCAGAGAGAGAAGAAACAGGGAGCAAGGGTCAGCGGTGGAGGTGAGGCCGAAGGGAGTGACACTGTTGGAGAAACCAGGTTAGCAGGAGGACTCTCTAAGAGAGATTCTGTATCTGACGGGGAGCAGGGAGGGGAGATTATAGAAGAGCTGGAGTGTGAGGAGTCAGGGGAGGATGGAAACATGGAATTGGGGGGTGGGAGGGGCATCATGTGGAAAAGGAAAGGTTAGTGAGGGGCAGAAGGAGGGAGAAGGGGCAGTTCCACGGCCTAAATTTAATGTAAGGAAGAGGCTGAAACTGCAGGGAAAGTTCAAACAAGAGGTGAAAAAGAGCCGGAGGCTGCAGGAGAAAGCAACTGGTGCCCAAAGTTTGGGAAGGAGCCTGAGAGGAGGGAAGAGCCAGAGATTTAATGATGGTGGGGGGATTATCAGACACACTTCTTTTATTAGGAGCAATGATTACATTGGTCTCGATTAATGTGAACGGACTGAGGGGGGAGAAGAAATTGCAGCAGTTGTTGCAGTGTTTTAAAGGCATGGACCTGTTGTGTCTGCATGAAACCTTTTAGGATAAGGAGATCCTAGAAAGAGTTCGGAGGGTTTGGAAGTGAGAAGAGTTTGCAAGTTGCGCAAGTTTCAAGGGGTGGCTATTTTAGTGAGTTCGTCCATAAAAGAGAACGTTGCATTGGTGGACAAGGACACTGAGGGGAGGTTTTTACAGCTAAAGGTACAAATGGATGAATTGAATTGGCAGCGTCGTGAGTTTTTTTGGTGGTTATTCACAGAAGTGGCAGAGGCAGAAAACCCTTGTAGTTTAATGTATTTTTATCTCAGATGGACATTTCAGCCCAGATGACCTTTAAGGATGATAACAGCAGAGAGATGATCGGAACCCCTAAAAAGGGAGTTCTCCAGAAGAGTTTAACATAGAAATATAGAAAATAGGTGCGGGAGTAGGCCATTCGGCCCTTCGAGCCTGCAGCACCATTCAATAAGATCATGGTTGATCATTCCCTCAGTACCCCTTTCCTGCTTTCTCTCCATACTCCTTGATCCTCTTAGCCGTAAGGGCCATATCTAACTCCCTCTTGAAGATAGCCAATGAACTGGAATCAACAACTCTTTGCGGCAGGGAATTCCATAGGTTAACAACTCTCTGAGTGAAGAAGTTTCTCCTCATCTCAGTCCTAAATGGCCTACCCCTTATCCTAAGACTATGTCCCCTGGTTCTGGACTTCCCCAACATCAGGAACATTCTTCCCGCATCTAACCTGTCCAGTCCCGTCAGAATTTTATATGTTTCTTTGAGATCCCCTCTCATCCTTGTAAACTCCAGTGAATAAAGGCCCAGTTGATCCAGTCTCTCCTCACATGACAGCCCAGCCATCCCTGGAATCAGTCTGGTGAACCTTCGCTGCACTCCCTCAATAGCAAGAATGTCCTTCCTCAGATTAGGAGACCAAAACTGAACACAATATTCCAGGTGAGGCCTCACTAAGACCCTGTACAACTGCAGTAAGACCTCCCTGCTCCTATTCTCAAATCCCCTAGCTATGAAGGCCAACATACCTTTTGCCTTCTTCACCGCCTGCTGTACCTGCGTGCCCACTTTCAGTGACTGATGAACCATGACACCCAGGTCTCGTTGCACCTCCCCTTTTCCTAATCTGCCACCATTCAGATAATATTCTGCCTTTGTGTTTTTGCTCCAAAAATGGATAACCTCACATTTATCCACATTATACTGCATCTGCCATGAATTTGCCCACTCACCTAACCTGTCCAAGTCACCATGCAGCCTCTTAGCATCCCCCTCACAGCTCACACCACCACCTAGTTTAGTGTCATCCGCAAACTTGGAGATATTACACTCAATTCTTTCATCTAAATTGTTAATGTGTGAGTGATGTTTTAAAACAGAGCTGAATAGATTTTGTGTTAATGCGGGAAGGGTTAAATTCTGAGATGATAGAGATTTATTATAAAAAAAGTATTTTTTAGTGACCACTCGGCTTTGGTTCATAGAAACATAGAAACATAGAAATCAGCTGCAGGAGTAAGCCATTCAGCCCTTCGAGCCTGCACCACCATTCAAAAAGATCATGGCTGATCATTCAACCTCAGTACCCCTTTTCTTAAAATTAGGAACAGCTGAGTTAAGACTGGTCCAGGGGTGTGGATTTTAAACAGTACCTGAAAGAAATTGCTTTTACAGAAGTGATTTTAAATACAATAAAGATAGCTTGGAAGGAACTGCCAAAGGTGGGCAGCGGAAACGTTACAAGGACAATCTCAAAGCCTCCCTGATAAAGTGCAACATCCCCACTGACACCTGGGAGTCCCTGGCCAAAGACCGCCTAAGTGGAGGAAGTGCATCCGAGAGGGTGCTGAGCACCTCGAGTCTAATCGACGAGAGCATGCAGAAATCAAGCGCAGGCAGCAGAAAAAGCATGCGGCAAACCAGTACCACCCACCCCTTCCCTCAACGACTGTCTGTCCCACCTGTGACAGGAACTGTGGCTCTCGTATTGGAATGTTCAGCCACCTAAGGACTCATTCTAAGAGTGGAAGCAAGTATTCCTCGATTCCGAGGGACTGCCGATGATGATGATGCATAGTAATATTCCAATTTTTAAGGAAAGATGGGTTGCTATGGGAGTGGTCTCCGACGCAGAATTAAGGGAAAAATATCTTGCTCTTCTTGAAATAATGCCTGGCATATTTAATGTCCATCCAAACAGGTAAACTGGACCTTGCTTCAGTGTTTCATTCAAAGAATAGCAAACTTTTCAAAGTTTACAACATGCAAGCTATCATACATGATTCGAATGAAATAAACATTTTAGCTTAATAATTGCGACGAATGTGTGAGAATGGGTCTTACTCTCTCTGTGTAGCTATCCATCTTGTAGTCAATTGACGGAGCGAAGTAGCAGTCAGTGGTCACCAAACAAACAATGCTCCTAACTCCTTCCCCTGCTGTCCACAGAATGTCACAGAGCGCTGATGCCAATGCTTTCACTTGTTCTTTTTGGCTCACTTCAAGCAGGCTGTAAACGAATGCAGAAAATATCAGTCACTGGTTGTAGCGTCACTCAGAACCAACTTCAGAACCAAGAGGCAGGTGGCAGCTGAGGGCTGACTACATTAAGGAAGCTTTGACGGCTCGGGTCCACATAGAGCGAATCATTTCTTGGCATGTTTCTACTAACTTTGTGTCAGGGCCCTACTTTCCCGCTCACGGCATCCTCCCCATGTTGAAATCAAGATTCCTCACTATCTCCTGCTCTAATTCTAACTCTGATCAGCCATGATCATATTGAATGGTGGTGCAGGCTCGAAGGGCCGTATGGCCTACTCCCGCACCTTTTTTCTATGTTTCTATGTAACTAGGGTTGCCAACTCTGGTTGGACGTGTTCCTGGAGGTTTCATCACATGACTTCCTGCCTCCAACTGCCCCACCCTGTCAAACAGCCTTTTTAACTTTTATAACTAAAGTGATCAAAGAAAATGAAAAAAATACAAGCCATCTTTTTGAATGCTGCTGGTTTTTTTCTGGAGTTGCTCACAAGAGCGTCCAGGAGATTAATCTCGAATTCCTGGAGATTCACAGGACAATCCTGGAGGGTTGACAACGTTAATTCTAACCTATGTAAATGAGGGGCTTAACGCTCGTTCTCGGAGAGCTCTCCCCAGGTCCAAGACACTCCTGAGGGTGGTTGCTAGCCTGTGATTAGGCTCTCCGCCCCTCCCCTCCCCGAGCCCCCCATTATCCTTCCCCCTTCTCCCTGGGACTTACTCATGGGTCTCTGCCCCAAGTATGATAGAGACATCTGAAAACTAATTGAAAACAATCAATAAAATCTCACACAAACACTAAAGCAAAATACTGCGACGGCTGGAATCTGGAATAAAAACAGAAAATGATGGAAATCTAAGCGGGTCAGGCAGCATCTGTGGAGAGAAAGCAGAGTTAATGTTTCGGGTCGATGACCCTTCGTCAGAACTGGAGAGTGTTCAGAACGGACAGATTCTTAACAGGCACTGAAAGGGGGAGGGGAAGAAAGAACAAAAGGGAAGGTCTGTGATAGGGTGGAAGGCAGGAGAGATGAGAGAGACAAAAGGGATGATGGACCAAATTCAAATGGTAATGCCAATAAAATCTCACAATTATTTTCAAGAGTTTACTGAATAAGACAAGGTCGAGAGTATTTTTTTTACCATTTTATGTTGTGGCTTTCCACTTCACTACTTCCGTTGAACAGTAAGTACTTGAGGACATGTGCTTGTACGGCCATCTGAATAGTCCGTGTACCACCCTTCCAAAAAAATAAATAACTTTTAAAACACGGACACAAATAGTATCAACACTATTTTATACATTAGAATCCAATAAGTCTGCTAGAACAGCCTGAGAAAAGAATATTTTAAATGATAAATGGGTGCACATATACAACATACCATCTGGATGTACATACTCTAGTTGACTCTTAAAATGTAGCAGATGGGCACCTTAACCGTTTCCATCTTTGGCAGCATTTCCCCAAACCCACGACCTCCACCACCTACAACAGTGGTGGGCAAAATACAGCCCGGGGATCTGCATCCGGCCCGCCAATTCATCCCGCTGGGCGGGAGAGAAATAGAACGCGAGCCGGTGCTCGAGCTACACATTAGTCTGAGTCGAGTTGCGGCTGCTTATCGCGATGACCCTGTTACCAAAGAAAGAGAATGGCACTGAGCCTATCCTCTCCTGGTACCTGGAGTACGGCAGCATTGGGATTCGTATCGCCATCTTGGACACGGGAGTGGATCCCAGAGCACTCGAGAGGGTACAGAAGAGATTTACCAGGATGTTGCCAGGACTGGAGAATTTTAGCCATGAGGAAAGATTGGATAGGCTGGGGTTGTTTTCTTTGGAACGGAGGAGGCTGAGGGGAGACCTTATTGAGGTGTATAAAATTATGAGGGGCCTGGATAGAGTGGATAGGAAGGACCAATTTCCCTTAGCAGAGGGGTCAACAACCAGGGGGCATAGATTTAAAGTAATTGGGAGAAGGATGAGAGGGGATTTGAGGAGAAACTTTTTCACCCAGAGGGTGGTGAGGGTCTGGAACTGACTGCCTGAAAGGGTAGTAGAGACAGAAACCCTCACCACATTTAGAAAATACTTGGATGTGCAATTCAAGTGCTGTAACCTACAGGGCTACAGACCAAGAGCTGGAATGTGGCTGGATAGTCAGCCGGCACGGCCATGATGGGCCGAAAGGCCTCCTTTCGTGCTGTAAATTTCTATGATCCTATGACAACAATTCCAGGTAATGGCACGCAATTGTAGTTCAGGCCTTGCGAAGCCTCGGGCTCCCGTACTCAGCACTCTAAAAGGAGAACTACTCTTGCATTCCCGCAGACTCGAGCCGCTCTGTCAAACAGCCACATTGACTTTCAGTACAACATACAATCGATCTATCAATCATTTCATTCATTACTATTTTATACTACATTTTGTGTATTTAAGATAATATCTGACGTCTATCTGAATTTATGTTCACAAATTATTGGGAGGGTGGAAGTGGGAGTGATAGTCAGCACTATGAGCTGGCCTGTTTCAAATTGACCAATTGAACACTTTGCTCTCACCAATGACTGTTATTAATTCTTGCACAATTATTCACTCATTTTAATATTTTAATGTTTTAATATTATCCCACTTAATTAGCAGGCATAAATAAATGGACCGGGGTATATTTGACATTGCATTCATTGTTTTTAATTGAAGCCCTTTTTTCCCCCCCCCCTCCAAGAACAAATTCAGTTTATTGTCATGACTGGAAGAGGGTGATAGAGATTGATGTTGGTGGCCAGTCCCAGTAATAAATCGCACCATAGGGAAGGAATGTGCAGTATAATGGTGCATTACTTGTGCCAGCGGCAGGTCGGGGCCATAAAAGGAGCGGAGGTGCGGTGGCCCGGGAGCAGCGTGTAGGCCACATCAGAGAGCAGCACGAGCTGGTGCAGGAGGGCGACGGCAGCGAAGAGTGACATCATCAAGGTCCAGGTCAGTGATTGGAGCGTGGGCAGACACAGCAGGAGCAGCAAGAGACTGTGGAGGAATGTGATCGGGGCCCAGGAGAGGTGTGAGTTCGGAGCTAGGGGCCCAGGGGCAGCACGGTCCAGCCCACACTGCGATATGTGTGTGCACTAGGTCCGTGCAGCAGAGCAGGTCTCCAGTCGTCTTGGTCAATCCTTGCCACTGGAGCAAGACCGAGCTCTATCAAGCCCGTGTGTTGGCTGGTGTGCAACGGTCACCACACGTTTAAAAAAATCCACGCACAGGCATCTTCCACCCTTCAGGATGTAGTTCAGGTCCTTCATTCGAAACACCTGTGAACTCATCCTTTTTTGGCGTGGAAGCAAGTCATCCTCGTTTCAAGGGACCGCCTGAGGTGTCTTGGCTTTCCTCAGGAGTGACAGCACGTTGACAGTGAACAAGCCCAAATTGATGGCTGATCCAGGACGCAATTTGCAGATTAAATAATTATTTCTTAGAGAGGTTTGTAGGATCCGTTCCTCTACCCCGCAACCTCCAATGGGACTATTAAATATAAAAATCCAGAACTGCATTACAGCCCGCAAAAAGAGCATTGCAGCCAAACCATCAGACATCACGAGAGACAATAGTACAGGATATCTGCCATCGACCTAAATCACCAGACAATGGCAGCAAAAGCGAGACATTCATCATCAGAGCATCAGGAGCAGGACATTCACAACCTTAATGGTTTTCTGTCTGAAAAGATACAGGCACATTCACATATTCGTTTACCTTATGGGGTCACATTGCTAAAAAACATACCTTAGACCATGGCTTCCGAAAGGCTGGTATCAGTGTAGGCCCAGACAATGGACCTTACCCTGAGCCATTTGAATACGAATGCTACTAGAAACCAACAATTGTCACCTTGGGAAGGTTACTTTGTAAAGGACCTCACCCTATAGACAGGCAATGGTCAAAGTAATCATGGACAATGACCCTAAATGAAGGACAATTAGCCATCAAGGGTGCACACTTGATACTGCCATTGAGTTAAATCTGTTTCAAGATTGCAAGTTGGTTTTCGGTATAAAGAAGACCCATTTTTCGAAGGCATGGGAGCAGTACAGGATAGAATTGAAACAGCAACAGGAGCCAGCGGTATGTCTTCAGGACACAAGCTGCAATTGAGAAAAGGGCCTTCAGTCAACCTCAGAAGACAGCCGAGGAATTGGTGATTGTATATTTGTTCCAGCCATGAGTCTGGGTAGTTTTATGTGTAGCAGTAAAATCACAGATGGGTTTCACTGTGTCAGGTTGTGCCGATGCAAATGACCCTTTCGTAGCGGCTTGTATTCTGGGGTTTATTCGTCCCACATCGATCGTAGGGAGGGGCGGGGTGGTGGCGGGGGGGAGGGGGGTGGTGGTGAAGGGGGCGGCAATTGTGTGTTCAATAAAACGAACAAATCTTGGTTGAGCCAAAATCCTATGCCATGTGTATTTTGTTCTTATAAATCCTGACGTCAAAGAACTGTGTTAAGAGGGGCTAGGTAATTAGAAACCCTTACAGAATTGGCGACCACGGCAGGATGTTCAAGGTTTAGAACAACAATCATGGACAGTGTTAAGGGCAAGAAACCTGCGATGGAGGATAGGATATCCACGTATATATTTGGAAAAGTAAACATTTCCATGACAAGAATGAATTTAGGCCATTTGGAATAAGCCGACTGCACTTTTCAATGTGACTCGTAAACCTGTTTCGTGTTTGTTAACCTGTTAATGTTGTTATTTTTATTAAGTGTGGAAATGACAAGACGGGTTCTTTATGTAATAAATGCCATATCAGATTTTAATGGTAACTGTTGTTAACACAATACATTTTCTGTGTGCAGGCCTCAACAGCTCAATAAAACTTGTTAAGAGGTCCTCCAGCCCAAATATTTGTGCACCCCTGAACTAGAAGGAAGGCGCATGGGAGCACCATCACCTCCAAGTTCCCTTTAAGTCACACACCATTCCGACTTGGAAATATATCGCCGTTCCTTCATTGTCGCTGGGTCACCATCCTGGAACTCCCTCCCTAACAGCACTCTGGGAGCACCTTCACCACACGGACTGCAGCGGTTCAAAGAGAAGGCGGCTTACCACCACTTTCCCAAGGGGAACTAGGGATGGCCAATAAATGCCGGTCTTACCAGCGGCGCCCAAGAATGAATATAAAAAGAAACAATCTTATTGGTTTGCCTCAATTTTAAAAGTAAGTAATTGTGTGAAGCACTTTGAGGCATTGTTTACAGAGGATTACTTAGGATGTACGTCACAGAAACAGGCTCTTCGGTCCAACCAGTCCATGCTGACGTTTATGCTCCACTCGAGCCTCCTCCTGTCTTTCCTCATCTAACACTATCAGCATAACATAGAAACATAGAAAATAGGTGCAGGAGTAGGCCATTCGGCCCTTCGAGCCTGCACACCATTCAATATGATCATGGCTGATCATGCAACTTCAGTACTCCATTCCTGCTTTCTCTCCATACCCCTTGATCCCTTTCGCTGTAAGGGCCACATCTAACTCCCTTTTGAATATATCTAACGAACTGGCCTCAACAACTTTCTGTGGTAGAGAATTCCACAGGTTCACAATTCTTTGAGTGAAGAAGTTTCTCCTCATCTCAGTCCTAAATGGCTTACCTCTTATCCTTAGACTGTGACCCCTGGTTCTGGACTTCCCCAACATCGGGAACATTCTTCCTGAATCTAACCTGTCCAATCCCGTCAGAATTTTATATGTTTCTATGAGATCACCTCTCATTCTTCTAAATTACAGTGAATATCAGCCTAGTCGATTCAGTCCTTCCTCATATATCAGTCCTGCCATCCCGGGAATCAGTCTGGTGAACCTTCGCTGCACTCCCTCAATAGCAAGAATGTCCTTCCTCAGATTAGGAGACCAAAACTGCACATAATACTCAAGGTGTGGCCTCACCAAGGCTCTGTACAACTGCAGTAAGCCCTCCCTGCTCCGATACTCAAATCCTCTCGCTATGAAGGCCAACATACCATTTGCATTCTTCACACCTACTGTACCTGCATGCCAACTTTCAATGACGGATATACCATGACACCCAGGTCTCGTTGCACCTCCCCTTTTCCAAATCTGTCACCATTCAGATGATATTCTGCCTTCCTGTTTTTGCCCCCAAAGTGGATAACTTCACATTTATCTACATTATACTGCATCTGCCATACATTTGCCCATTCACCTAACCTGTCCAAGTCACCCTGCAGCCTCTATTCCCTTCTCCCTCATATGCTTCTCTAGCCTCCCCATAACGTATCATTGTAAATGTTACTTTTTTGTAAAATCTTTTAATTTATTGAATCATTCTTCACGTTCTCTCGGGTAATTTGTGCGGTTTGAGTTGGTTAATCTTCGGAGAGCTCCCTCACAATACTTGAAGGCATAAAGCCCTGGGCCTCGGCTTTTACCAACCTGCACTTAAACTTTCAGGACTTAAGTATAGAAGACTGAAGGGTGTTTAAAATGATGAAAGGATTTGATAGGATAGATACAGAGAAACTATCGGGCAATCAAGGACGAAGGGGCATAGTCTTAAAATTAGAGCTAGGCCGTTTATAGGAGGAACTCAGGAAACACTTTTTCACACAAAAGGTAGGAGAAACCCTCGCTCCCAAAAGTCTGTGGACGTTGGGGGTGAATTGGAGCTTTTCATACTGAGCTGATATATTTTTATTGGGTGAGGGCATCAAGGGATATGGAGCTAAGATGTGTTAGTGGAGTTGAGGTGCAGATCAGCCAAGATCTAACTGAATGGCACAGCAGCCAGGGAGGTTTGAACGGCCCACCCCTATTCCTATGACTTAAGTGAGTTGGGAGTTGCCCTAATGAGGATAGAGGGGCAGATTTTCAACTTGCTTGCCCGGGTTTAAAACTGGCACTGCGTATCAGCCGCCCATTATAGAAACCGCCCCATTAACTTTCAATGACTGGTGGTGATGTTTTTTTTGCATGTGTTAGATGCCCGGACAAACCCAACCAAAAGAAATGTTCCCCTCGGACTGATTTTGTACAGTCTTTAACAACACTGACCCTTTCTGCTTCCAGTGCGTATGACAAGTCTGAATAAGCGTCTCGGAATTTGAAGTGGGATTTCTTCCATTCATAATTGAAAACTTGAAATGTTGTTCCGAACAGAATTTTCCGTAACGCCTATATTAACAAAAAAACATCAGAAATCATTACACAGCAACTGTAAAGATACAAAAGGCACCCATTTTAAACCTGTATTACGACATGCATCCAACCAACTAGGTCTCAGGCAATGTTTACTAAACATTGTTCCAATCCTAAAATGGTAGCTCAATAAACCGGCACAAGCTGTCCTTATCCTTCGAGGTCAGAAGGAATGGCCTCCTTCTGTGCTGTATCATTCTAGGATTAAAAATAGATTCATTTTAAGCACACTATATTGTTTCTATTACCTTTGGAGACAGTTCTTTAATCGAAATATAGAATTTATAGCACAGGAACAGACCTTTCGGCCCAACAGGTCTACATTGGTGTTTCATCATAGGCAATCCTTCGGAATCGAGGAAGACCTGCTTCCACTCTTAACATGAGTCCTTAAGTGGCTGAACAGACAAATATGAGAACCACAGTCCATGTCACAGGTGGGACAGATAGTCGTTGAGAGAAAGGGAGGGTAGGACAGGTTTGTCGAACATTCCTTCCGCTGCCTGCGCTTGATTTCTGCATAACCCTCTATTCCATTCTCCCTCATATGCTTCTCTTGCCTTCCCTTAATTTATTATTGTAAATGTTACTTTTGTTGTAAAATCTTTTAGTTTATTGAATCATTATTCACGTTCTCCCGGATGAAATTCCTCCACTTAGGGCAGTCTTTGGCCAGGGACTCTCAGGTGTCGGTGGGGATGTTGCACTTTATCAGGGAGGCTTTGAGGGTGTCCTTGTAACGTTTTCTCTGCCAGTTTTGGCTTGTTTGCCGTGAAGAAGTTCCGAGTAGAGCGCTTGCTTTGGGAGTCTCGTGTCTGGCCTGTGAACAGTGTGGCCTGCCCAGCGGAGCTGATTGAGTGTGGTCAGTACTTCAATGCTGGGGTTATTGGGCTGGTCGAGGACGCTAACGTTGGTGCGCCTGTCCTCCCAGGGGATTTGCAGGATCTTGCGGAGACATCGTTTATGCTCCACGCGAGCCTCTTCCCACCCTGCCTCATCAGCATAACCTTCTATTCCTTTCTCCCTCATGTACTTATCCTCACACTTTGCTGTTCCAGAGTGATCTTCTTCTGACACGGGACAAGGTGGGTTGTGCATGCATAGCTGTTTGAGGTCACCTTTGCTGCCTTTCAACGAATGCAAACTTTTAATGTTGCCGCCAGTGATTGGGATTCATATCGCGGGTGGAGATGGAAAACCAAAGATGTTGGCACGATGTGGAATCACTTCCTAGAACGATAAGCGAGTCGAGGGTTATGGGGAGCGGGCAGGGAAGTGGAGCTGAGCCCATGATCAGATCAGCCATGATCTTATTGAATGGCGGAGCAGGCTCGAGGGGTCAAATGGCCGACTCCTGCTCCTATTTCTTATGTTCTTATGTTCTAGAATCATATGGAGGAGCCATTCGGCCCTTCGCACCTGTGCCGGTTCTTGGAAACTCCCCGGCTCTTCCTCTATAGCCCTGCAAATTTTTCATTTTCAAGTATACATCCGATTCCCTTTTGAAAGTTGCGATTGAATCTGCTTCCACCACCCTTTCAGACAGTGGATTACAGATCTTAACAACACGCTCTATAAAAAAATGTTTCCTCATCTCCCCGCTCTGTTCTTTTGCCATTACCTTTGAAGTGGTTGCACATCACAAATGGGTTAATGATCAGTCTGCAAGGAGACATCAATGACCAATCTTGTATCCTGTTGTCCCCGAATCTGAGGTCACTAAAGTTAAAACTCATCACAATCCAATGTGCTTGACACAGAGAAACACTGAAATGGATTGCAAAGTCTTGCCTAACTTGGAGGTGAATGCATGGTGATGGGAACCTGATGTCATTGCAACATTTCTAATTGACTGTAATGCACAATGGTGTAACACAATAGCTGCAATAGGTTCACGATGACTCTAGACAAAGGTGATAGAAATAGTTACATTAACGGCACTGATCTTGCAAAGTTTCCTTTCTCTGCATGCTCCCCAGCACAAAAGTTCTCTTGAAATTACAATAAATAGTCCTGTCTGTGTCTGAATGGGAGGGAGTGGAACAGACAGAGTACTGAATAAAGCAGGAAATGCCACTCATTTCTTTCCTGATTTCCAGCACGCTTGTTCAACACAAAACCTAGGAGAGCATCCATTAATATCGCATTAGATTGGTGTAATGATTGAGCTGCACAAGTTGGATTCAGACTGTAAATGTAGATTTATAATAAAGAATTTGTATTAATTTCGTGATTCTCTTGGTGAGAAATGTCAGTGTTGGATAAAGGAACATTTTTACAGTGAGAGCCAGCTAGATTTCTGATTTATGCCGAGCAAATTTATTGAAGGTCTCTGTCAACAAGGCCTGTCTTTTCCTCATGGGAATTGGGTGGATCTAATATATTTGGCCCTCGGCAAAGCGTTAGATACCAAGCCATACAAATGATTAGTCCGCAAGGGTGCGGTGTAGGTGTAAGGTTCGAAAATCAACGGCCGCATTTTATTGGAACACCCTAAGGACAAGAAAACTAAAAGGGATCATCCTATACATTTTAAATGAACATTTTTGGCCAAGTCAAACCCTCAAACCAGGCAGGCTGGGAAACGTGTGGACGGATACAGACATTGTGAAGTCTGGCTCACAAGCGAGACAGAGGCACTGGCCAATGGGGGAAAGGTGCATTCTGGCAGGCCAATCAGGGGTCGAGTCGGGCCTGAAGCGGGGAAATCCTCAACCAATGGGGAACTATCCGGCACAGTTTGAAAATATGACTCACCCATAATCAAATTATGAATGTGGACCATTATCTACCTAATTAATATGGACAATGGACAATAGACCAGAGATCACTGTAGTAATTGATTCCTGTGATGTTACAATGGACCAACAGACGTTGAGGCACCAATGTGCACAGAAACAATACCCCGGTCCTCACACCTACCTGTGACATCTTCTGATTACATTGTGGAGTCTGCCTCAAAAGCGAGATAGAGGCACTGGCCAATGGGGGAAAAATGCATTCTGGCAGGCCAATCAGGGGTCAAGTCGGGCCTGAAGCGGGGAAATCCTCAACCAATGGGCAATACCCGGCTCTGTTTGAATATAGTAGGAAAAGCAGCTGGAGGAGTAGGACCTAGAGAACTACAGACAACAGAGAGGAAGCAACATACCATCGTACGGGCCCTGGACTCGACTTGTGTGCAGAATATACAACCCAACTACTGAAAGGCCCAACATCATCTCAAGAAGCCGAGCCGTACACCGAACAACCTCCGAGGTCAACCAGCTGAAGAACCGGAGACCGAAGTAACTGGGAGAGGCAACATTCACTCCAGCTACCCCGTAAACCAACCATCCAAAGGCTAAAAAGATAACTGTCAAAAGGGATGGTAAGTATTATCCTGGGGTTTTCTTTTCCCAACTGTCAGCCTAGGTCAGTCAGGTAAAAAGGGGGGTGGGGGTGGTGTTGGAACTGTCTTGTAACGATAAAATTGTGTAAGGTTTTTGTTGTGTCTGTTTCTTCCCATAGATTTTCATAGTTTATAAGTGTGTGTCAGATATGTGTTTTGATGAAGTTTGACCTTGTTGGAAACTTACCGTGGTTAATAAATTGGACTTACCCGTTTTTTTGTTCCAAGTACCACTTGTCTCTGAGTGTTTTGTTTTCCCTTGTGGAAGCTCATAATCCACCAAAATTCTGAGCTTAGAACCAGATAGGGGTGCTAGGGCGCTTCACAACCGCCAGTTTAGTGGTCAGCGAGCCATAAGCTGCTGGACCGTCCCCTGGAAGGGACAGAGAGGCCCAATACACCAACAGCCACCAAAGACCCCCGTAATTGGGCAGAGCAAAAACCCCCTACCTAGGAGACGAGCTTCGGGATGGGCTTTACATAGGCTAAACCAGGGAAAGTAAAAGGTGGTTATGAACGAAGGCGTGCCAACATGGCAAAGAGCCATTAGTGGATGCTGGGGATCAGTGCCGGGGCCATTGCTGTTTACACTGCAGATAAAGGACTTGGAACAGCAGACAAAAAAAAAAGACAAAACTGTCTACATTTGCAGTCGACATCAAAGCCTGCAAATTTCCACATTGGGTTCTTTCGACCTATGGCCTAAGCTCAGCCATGGCTCAGTGGGTGGCACTCTCACCTCTGAGTTTTGGGTTCAAGTCCCACTCCAGAGACTTGAGCACAAAATTTTAGGCTGACATTCCAGTGCAATGCTGAAGGAGTGCTGCACTGTCGGAGGTGCCGTCTTTGGATGAGATATTGGCCCTGAAATTCCGGCCTCCCCGGGTCCGTACAGAGTGTGTACGGAGTGTGTACGGAGTGTGTACGGACCCGGGAAGGCATCACAAAAGCTGGTTTTCAGCGCACAATGCGCATGCGCTGAAAACAGGCTTTTCCGATCTGTCAAACTGGAGCTGGAGCTGGACAGATCATCCACATCTCGGGAGTGAGGAAATTTGCACGGGCAAGATTGCGGGATTTACCCATATCTTGCCCGGCAAATGTCCTCAAAACTCTTACGCCTGATAAAAGCCGGCAGATAGCCTACTTTTACAGGTGTAAGAGTTTTAAAACACACAAAAATATGATTTAATTAAATTTAAAAAACACATTTTATTTTTTTAAACGCTGCCTACTATGTTAAATTAATTTTAAACCATAATTAAAAAAACTTTTTAAAAACTCAAAAAATTTTTGTTTCTCTAAGATTAACTGTAATTTCAATTAATTTTAATTATGTGAGGTGTGCTTTTTTATTTTTTATTTGTTTAGTATTTGTTTTTTTTCTCATTAATAGTTATGAGAACTGGTAGATACGGAGTTCCCATTGCTATTAATGGGAAAGCTGTGGAATACTGTACCTGATTGGCTGAGCAGTCACACGTGACTGCACCTTCTGCGTGGGAACCTGGAGGACGGGAGCGTGCTTCGCAGCGCGGGAAGAGAAGGCCTCCCCCACCGGAATCCCACGCTCCTCCCGGACCACCAGGTACTTTCGTAGAAATGGTTCAGGTCGGAGGTAGTTGCCCGTGGGAAGCCTCCGACCGCAATTTCTGGGCCATCAAACTTGAACCATGTCTGCCCTCTTGGGTGGATGTAAACGATACCATGGCACTATTTTGAAGAAGAGCAGGGAAGTTCTCTCTGGTGCCTTGACCAAAATAAATTCCTCAATCAACATCACTAAAAATAGATTATGTGGTCATTATCACATTGCTGTTTGTGGGAGCTTGCTGTGCGCAAATTGGCTGCCGCGTTTCCCACATTACAACAGTGACTGCACTTCAAAAGTACTTAGTTGCTTTGGGACATCCTGAGGTCTAAAAAAGGAGCTGTATAAACGCAAATCGTTCTTTCTTCTTTAAGTTTGGTGGATATCCTGCAATAGTTAGTTTGCACCATTTCTCTGGGATTTACTCTGATCTTCCACTGAAGTGTGTGTGGGGTTGGGGGACTCATTTCCACATAAAAACATAGAAAATAGCTGCAGGAGTAGACCATTCGGCCCTTTAAGCCTGCACCACCACTCAATAAGATCATGGCTGATCATTCACCTCAGTACCCCTTTCCTGCTTTCTCTCCATACCCCTTGATCCTTTTAGCCGTAAGGGCCATATCTAGCTTCCTCTTGAATATATCCAATGAACTGGCATCAACAATTCTCTGCGGTAGAGAATTCCACAGGTTAACAACGCTGAGATGAGTGAAGAAGTTTCTCCTCATCTCAGTCCTAAATGGCTTACCCGTTATCCTTAGGCTGTGGCGCCTGGTTCTGGACTTCCCCAACATCGGGAACATTCTTCCTGCATCTAACCTGTCCAGTCCCGTCAGAATTTTATATGTTTCTATGAGATCCCCTCTCATCCTTCTAAACTCCAGTGAATACAGACCCAGTCGATCCAGTCTCTCCTCATATGTCAGTCCTGCCATCACAGGAATCAGTCTGGGTGAACCTTTGCTGCACTCCCTCAAGAACGTCCTTCCTCAGATTAGGAGACCAAAACTGAACACAATATTCCAGGTGAGGCCTCACCAAGGCCCTGTACAACTGCAGTAAGACCTCTCTGCTCCTATACTCAAATCCCCTAGCTATGAAGACCAACATATCATTTGCCTTCTTTACCGCCTGCTGTGCTTGCATGCCAACTTTCAATGACTGATGTACCATGACACCCAGGTCTCGTTGCACCTCCCCTTTTCCTAACCTGCCGCCATTCAGATAAGATTCTGCCTTCATGTTTTTGCCACCAAAGTGGATAACCTCACATTTATCCACATCATACTGCATCTGCCATGCATTTGCCCACTCACCTAACCTGTCCAAGTCACCCTACAGCCTCTTAGCGCCCTCCTCATAGCTCACACCACCACCCAGCTTAGTGTCATCTGCAAACTTGGAGATATTACACTCATCTAAATCATTAATGTATATTGTAAATAGCTGGGGTCCCAGCACTAAACCTTGCAGAACCCCACTAATCACTGCCTGCCATTCTGAAAAAGACCCGTTTATCCCGACTCTCTGCTTCCTGTCTGCAACTAGTTCTCTATTCACGTCAGTACATTACCCCCAATACCATGTGCTTTAATTTTGCACACCAATCTCTTATGTGGGACCTTGTCAAAAGCCTTTTGAAAGTCTAAATACACCACATCCCCTGGTTCACCCATGTCCACACTACTAGTTACATCCTCAAAAAATTCTAGAAGATAGGGAAGAGGCAAATCAAATACACAAGGGGATCCGATGGTGAGCATTCTTCTTCTAAATTCTTCTAAACTCCAATGAGTACAGGCCTAACCTGCTCAACCTTTCCTCATAAGTCAAGCCTTCATCTCAAGACAGCTTTTTTAAAACAAAAAATATCTTTCCTGTTTTCAGCAGCGATGATTTTTCTTTTCGGACTCGGTTGGCGGAGGATGGCACGAAAGTAAAATCTCCACTCGGCCTGCCGTAATGAAAGAGCTACTGCTGTTTCTGCCCACTGGGTTGGCGCTTAACATGGCCTGAAATCGGGGCGCATTTTCACCGAAGCGTCCTCGCCTCTCAGTCCAGCTCGTGCCTCATGTCATTACCAGGATGTTGCCTGGACTGGAGAATTTTGGCTATGAGGAAAGATTGGATAGGCTGGAGTTTGTTTTCTTCGGAACAGAGGAGGCTGAGGAGAGACCTGATTGAGGTGTATAAAATTATGAGGGACCTGGATAGAGTGGATAGGACGGACCTATTTCCCGTAGCAGAGGGGTCAACAACCAGGGGTCAGAGATTGAAAGTAATTGGGGGGAGGTTTAGAGGGAATTTGAGGGGTATGTTCTTCACACAGAGGGTGGTGCAGGTCTGGAACTCACTGCCTGAAAGGGTGGTAGAGGCAGAAACCCTCATCATGTTTAAAAAGTACTTGGATGTGCACTTGAAGTTCCGTAACCGACAGGGCTACGGACCAAGAGCTGGAAAGTGGGATTAGGCTGGATAGCTCTTTGTCGGCCGGCACGGACACAATGGGCCGAAATGGCCTCTTGCGCGCTGTAAATTTCTATGATTCTATGATTAAAAACAGTTTTTATTGTCAGCAAATTCAAAGTCATGAGACCAGTGAAGGGAAATAAACAGTGGGAATATGAGCTGACTAGCTCAAGGCCACAAGACATGGCATAGGAGACGGATCTGGGGATACTGGTTGGAACCATCAGCAAAGCGTGCGGCAGTCCATTATAGTTCAATCACCTTCCCACCTTCTCCTCACGAGGCTTAATACATTCCCTGTTCCAGAAACACACTTAATTCTCTCTCAAACCTATTTTTATTGCCCACTTCCATGACCTCCCCATGTAATTTATTCGACAAATCTATTGCACCAACAGCTTAGCCAAACCCATTCATAATCTTGAAACCTTCAAGTTAATTTACGTCTCATCTTTTCCAGCTGAAAGGAGGGCCTCGAAATTGGTCTCGGGCGGGGGCACAAATCATTCAGAATCGGATCGGCCGGCCATTATACGCAACGTCTGATAGTCAGCTCCACTGCAGCCAATGACCAATCCCATACCGCTCGTTTTGCACCCCCGCTCGAGATTAATTTCTAGGCCGATAGGTTTTAAGAACTTTTACATAAGAACATAAGAACAGAAGAATTAGGAACAGGAGTAGGCCATCTAGCCCCTCGAGCCTGCTCCGCCATTCAACAAGATCATGGCTGATCTGGCCGTGGACTCAGCTCCACTTACCCGCCCGCTCCCCGTAACCATTAAATCCCTTATTGGTTAAAATGTTTGCCAGTGCCGCCCTATAGTCGTCTTCTAGGAGATGTGCAAGGATGACATGGGACAGCTACCATTCTGATTTTACCTCCCTCCCAGTGCAGAAGAGCTTGGGAGCTTTTCCCCATTAGTCGAGATAGGTCACTTGTCTTCTTACGCTCTCAACCCACCTTCCTCTTTCAGTGGGCCTAGGTCAGTTTGCCTCCTCCCACTCCCAACAGTCAGGGAGAAAACCTGAAGCATGTTATAGTTCCAGCACCATCTTCACCCCCACTGCGTTATCTTCTGATACGTTTAATCACATCTACTCCTCTTCCCAAGCCGCCATTTCCATTTTCCAGGAACACCAATAACCTTCTGCAATGTGTTTGCTTCATGGGTTCTTTGCTTAAGAATTCATAGCAACACGTCGCTATTAAGAACCAGTTGGTTTAACAATCACACGACACATTGCCAGTCCATTACAACACAACTGGCTGGGGTTTTATTGAGTCTTGTGAACATCATGTGACTGGCCAAGCCACTCCCAACTCAACAGTTCCACCAACCTGTGATGTGTACATTACACCTTCCATTGCTGTGGTGCAAAGGGAAGCAGTAAGGCAGCTGGTAGCACTTGTCCGACCAACAAAGGTTGGACTCATGGGGTTAAAGAGGCAAAATCATAGGGGTTAGATTTTCAACTTATAGCCGAGGCATAATACTTGTAATCAATGGAAATGAAGGTTCGGCAAATGAAGGTTCGGCAAGAGGCCACACCTGGAGTATTGTGTACAGTTTTGGACTCCTAATCTGAGGAAAGACATTCTTGCTATTGAGGGAGTGCAGCAAAGGTTCACTAGACTGATTCCCGGGATGGTAGTACTGACATATGAAGAAAGATTGGATTGACTAGGCTTATATTCACTGGAATTTAGAAGAATGAGAGGGGATCTCATAGAAACATATAAAATTCTGATGGGACTGGACAGGTTAGATGCAGGAAGAATGTGTTGGGGAAGTCCAGAGCCAGAGGTCACAGTTTAAGGATAAGGGGTAAGCCATTTAGGACCGAGATGAGGAGAAACTTCTTCACTCAGAGAATTGTGAACCTGTGGAATTCTCTACCGCAGAGAGTTGTTGAGGCCAGTTCGTTAGATATATTCAAAAGGGAGTTAGATGTGGCCCTTACATCTAAAGGGATCATGGGGTATGGAGAGAAAGCAGGAATGGGGTACTGAGGTGAATGATCAGCCATGATCATATTGAATGGAGGTGCAGGCTCGAAGGGCCGAATGGCCTACTCCTGCAACTATTTTCTATGTTTCTATAGCAGGTAGCCAATCCGCAATGATGTTTTTATGCCCATGTAGCAAGTTGAGTCCATAAAGTCAAAGAATGGTACAGCATGGAGGAGGCCATTTGGCCCATTGTGCTTGCACTAGTGTCTGAAAGAAATAACCACTTAGTCCCACTCCCGTGACCTTTCACCAGATGCTTTTAATTTTTTCTTTTGAAAATAACCAACCTATTATTAATTCTGCTTCCCTCAGTGTTTCTGTTGGGCATGCCACATCCTAACAACCTTTTGTGTCAAAGTGAAAATCTCCCAATCTCTCCCTTCATTCTAACGGTGATGATTTTAATTTGACGGCCTTCAGTTACAGTCTCGTTGACCACCAACATTACTAAAAGACATAAAATCTGGGACATTATCACATAGCAGTTCGTGGGAGCTTGCTGTGCTTAAATTAGCTGCCGTGTTTCCTACATTACACCAGTGACTACACATCAAAAAAGGTACTTCATTGGCTGTAAAGGGCTTTGAGGTTGTCAAAAGGCAACATATAAATGCACGTTATATAATGCAGAAAGGTCACCGACCTGAAACGTTAACTCTGTTTCTCTCTCCACAAATGCTGCCTGACTGCTGACTATTTCCAACATTTTGTGTTTTTAATCTCCTCTTAACCTCTCTATTCTACTGAAAGGAGTTCCATTTACTTTAGTTTCTCCTCATAACTAAAGCCTCTCATCTCTGGTGTCAACTTAAAGAAAGAAAGACTTGCATTTATATCGCGCCTTTCACGACCACCGGACGTCTCAAAGCGCTTTACACCCAATGAAATACTTTTGGAGTGTAGTCACTATTGTAATGTAGGAAACGCGGCAGCCAATTTTCGCACAGCAAGCTCCCACAAACAGCAATATGATAATGACCAGATAATCTCTTTTTGTTATGTTGATTGAGGGATAAATATTGGCCAGGACACCGGGGATAACTCCCCTGCTCTTCTTCGAAATAGTGGCGTGGGATCTTTTCTGTCCACCTGAGAGGGCAGACGGGGCCTCGGTTTAAAGTCTCATCTGAAAGATGGCACCTCCGACAGTGCAGCACTCCCTCAGCACTGCACTGGAGTGTCAGCCTAGATTGTTTTTGTGCTCAAGTCCCTGGAGTGGGACTTGAACCCACACCCTTCTGACTCAGAGGCGAGGGTGCTGAGTTACCTGAGCGATATTTCTTCTGCACATTCTGCAGAGCCTTGAATCCTTTCTAAAGTAAGGTGTGAAAAACAATGCATTTTGCTGTTGGTAGGTATCTTTAGTAACATCGGGACACTAGGAACAGCAGGAGGCCATTCAGCCCCTCGCGCCCATTCCGTCATTCAATTAGATCATGGCCAATCTGCACCAAAACTCTGCTTTCCCGCTTTAGCTCCATATTCCTTGACACCCTTACCCAACATTAATCTACCGAGCTCAGTCTTGAACGCTCCAATTAATACAGAACCCGGAGCCTTCTGCGGGCAGAGTTATAATTTTTGACTAATCTTTGTGTGAAGAGGTGCTTCTTAATTTCGCTCCTTAACAGCCTAGCCCTAATTTTAAGATTGTGCCCCCTTGCTCTTGATTCCCCTGCCAGAGGAAGTTGTTTTACCGTATCTACCCCTTCAAATCCTTTTAATAATTTAAACACCTCGATCAGATCACCCCTCATTCTGCTATACTCAAGGGAAAATAAGCCAAGTTTATTCAACTTGTCCTCATAATTTAACCCTCCAAGTCCCGGTAACATTTGAATGAATCTGCACTGCAGCCCCTCCAAGACCACTATGTCCTTTCTGAGGTGTGCTGCCCAGTACTGAGCACAGTTACTCCAGGTGGGGTCTGACCGAGGCTCTGTACAACTGAAGCACCTCTTCCTCCCCTTTTGTATTCCACCAGCAGCTGGGAAAAATGCAAGTCACAAAGTCCCCTTTCAGGAAAGTCTACCCTAACGTGGTTTTGGTACACAAGCACACTGCATTATAATGGGCTCAGGTTTCGGACCCCCGCTAGAACGACACACATCGGCGAGGTCCGCTTAATTTGTAGATCAGAAATTGCGCCGAATACTTACCTCGCGATTCTCCGATAGCTGTAGGCCTGTTTCCAGCTCGGCGCGGCGCAGCAGGAGCTGCTGGGGGGCGGAGCTACAGCCCTGCGCCAAAAACAGTGCTGGCAGCTGCGCGTATGCACAGTAGCTCCTGGCTCTCCCAGCGCATCCTGTCTCCGGGCGACGACCCTATCCCTAGCCGAAGGGACATAGAAACAAGGATAGACATAGAAAATAGGTGCAAGAGTAGGCCATTCGGCCCTTCGAGCCTGCACCGCCATTCAATGAGTTCATGGCTGAACATGCAACTTCAGTACCCCATTCCTGCTTTCTCGCCATACCCCTTGATCCCCCTAGTACTAAGGACTACATCTAACTCCTTTTTGAATATATTTAGTGAATTGGCCTCAACAACTTTCTGTGGTAGAGAATTCCACAGGTTCACCACTCTCTGGGTGAAGAAGTTTCTCCTCATCTCGGTCCTAAATGGCTTACCCCTTATCCTTAGACTGTGACCCCTGGTTCTGGACTTCCCCAACATCAGGAACATTCTTCCTGCATCTAACCTGTCTAAACCCGTCAGAATTTTAAATGTTTCTATGAGATCCCCTCTCATTCTTCTGAACTCCAGCGAATACAAGCCCAGTTGATCCAGTCTTTCTTGATATGTCAGTCCCGCCATCCCGTGAATCAGTCTGGTGAACCTTCGCTGCACTCCCTCAATAGCAAGAATGTCCTTCCTCAAGTTAGGAGACCAAAACTGTACACAATACTCCAGGTGTGGCTTCACCAAGGCCCTGTACAACTGTAGCAACACCTCCCTGCCCCTGTACTCAAATCCCCTCGCTATGAAGGCCAACATGCCATTTGCTTTCTTAACTGCCTGCTGTACCTGCATGCCAACCTTCAATGACTGATGTACCATTACGCCCAGGTCTCTTTGCACTTCCCCTTTTCCTAATCTGTCACTATTCAGATAATAGCCTGTCTTTCTGTTTTTACCACCAAAGTGGATAACCTCACATTTATCCACATTATACTTCATCTGCCATGCATTTGCCCACTCACCGAACCTATCCAAGTCACTCTGCAGCCTCATAGCATCCTCCTCGCAGCTCACACTGCCACCCAACTTAGTGTCATCCGCAAATTTGGAGATACTACATTTAATCCCCTCGTCCAAATCATTAATGTACAATGTAAACAGCTGGGGCCCCAGCACAGAACCTTGCGGTACCCCACTAGTCACTGTCTGCCACTCTGAAAAGTACCCATTTAATCCTACTCTTTGCTTCCTGTCTGACAACCAGTTCTCAATCCATGTCAGCACACTACCCCCAATCCCATGTGCTTTAACTTTGCACATTAATCTCTTGTGTGGGACCTTGTCGAAAGCCTTCTGAAAGTCCAAATATACCACATCAACTGGTTCTCGCTTGTCCACTCTACTGGAAACATCCTCAAAAAATTCCAGAAGATTTGTCAAGCATGATTTCCCTTTCACAAATCCATGCTGACTTGGACCTATCATGTCACCTCTTTCCAAATGCGCTGCTTTGACATCCTTAATAATTGATTCCATCATTTTACCCACTTCTGATGTCAGGCTGACCGATCTATAATTCCCTGTTTTCTCTCTCCCTCCTTTTTTAAAAAGTGGGGTTACATTGGCTACCCTCCACTCCATAGGAGCTGATCCAGAGACTAAGGAATGTTGGAAAATGACTGTAAATACATCCGCTATTTCCAAGGCTACCTCCTTAAGTACTCTGGGATGCAGTCCATCAGGCCCTGGGGATTTATCGGCCTTCAATCCCATCAATTTCCCCAACATAATTTCCCGACTAATAAGGATTTCCCTCAGTTCCTCCTCCTTACTAGACCTTCTGACCCCATTTTATATCCGGAAGGTTGTTTGTGTCCTCCTTAGTGAATACCGAACCAAAGTACTTGTTCAATTGGTCTACCATTTCTTTGTTCCCCGTTGTGACTTCCCCTGATTCTGACTGCAGGGGACCTACGTTTGTCTTTACTAACCTTTTTCTCTTTACATATCTATAGAAACTTTTGCAGTCCGTCTTAATGTTCCCTGCAAGCTTCCTCTCATACTCTATTTTCCCTGCCCTAATCAAACCCTTTGTCCTCCTCTGCTGAGTTCTAAATTTCTCCCAGCCCCCAGGTTCACTGCTATTTCTGGCCAATTTGTATGCCACTTCCTTGGCTTTAATACTATCCCTGATTTCCCTTGATAGCCACGGTTGAGCCACCTTCCCTTTTTTATTTTTACACCAGACAGGGATGTACAATTGTTCTAGTTCATCCATGCGGTCTCTAAATGTCTGCCATTGCCTATCCACAGTCAACCACTTAAGTATCATTCGCCAATCTATCCTAGCCAATTCACGCCTCATACCTTCAAAGTTACCCTTCTTTAAGTTCTGGACCATGGTCTCTGAATTAACTGTTTCATTCTCCATCCTAATGTAGAATTCCACCATATTATGGTCACTCTTCCCCAAGGGGCCTCGCACAACGAGATTGCTAATTAATCCTCTCTCATTACACAACACCCAGTCTAAAATGGCCTCCCCCCTAGTTGGTTCCTCGACATATTGGTCTCGAAAACCATCCCTTATGCACTCCAGGAAATCCTCCTCCACCGTATTGCTTCCAGTTTGGTTAGCCCAATCTATATGCATATTAAAGTCACCCATGATAACTGCTACACCTTTATTGCATGCACCCCTAATTTCCTGTTTGATACCCTCCCCAACATCACTACTACTGTTTGGAGGTCTGTACACAAGTCCCACTAACGTTTTTTGCCCTTTGGTGTTCTGCAGCTCTACCATATAGATTCCACATCATCCAAGCTAATGTCCTTCCTAACTATTGCATTAATCTCCTCTTTAACCAGCAATGCTACCCCGCCTCCTTTTCCTTTTATTCTATCCTTCCGGACGTCGCCCTTATCCCGGGCTGAGTGGCCTAACAGCCGTTACCTCGCCGGCGGCGGGGCTCGCCCGCCCGGCATCTCGCTGGGTGCGGGCCCCACCCAAAGTGGCGTCGTCATCGGCAGCGGGGTCCGCCTGACCGGCATCTCCTGTGGGGCCCCCATCCTAGCAGGCTGTTGGAGGGCTCCCGGTGCTGCAGTAGGTGAGTAGAAACTTAATTTTTTATTTATTGATTGATTTATTTTAAATTTTTTTATTTTTTTTGTTTGATTTTTTTATTATTTTAAATTTTTTAATTTTTTTTGATTGATTTATTGATTTAGTTATCATTTATTATTGATGATGGCTCTTTATTTGTAAAAGTGAAGTGTTTAATGTTTGTAAGCTTCCCTTCCCCGCTCACCCCCGTTATCTTTCGTTCACTACGCCTGATTTCTAAGTGTAGGCAAAGTTTTTCTGAGCATACAAAAATCTATACTTACTCCATTCCAGTTAGTTTGGAGTAAGTTTTCGCTGCCTAAACTTGAAAAACAGACGTAAGTGGCCGTACACACCCCCTTTTGAAAAAAAAAATCTGTACTAAAATGAAACCGTTCGAACTCACTAGAACTGGAGCAAACTAAATGCCGGGAATTGCAATTTCTAAGATACTCCATTCTAAACTTGTTGCTCAAAAAAAATAGGAGCAACTCAGGCCGAAACTTGAGCACAATAGGCCCATGCTTTCGTACGCCTCAGTAAATACGTCGACTATGTCTGGAGTTCAGCCTCTATGTACGCAGACGCAGGCGTCATCCACATTATAGCTCGATGACAGAGGTTGGGGTGGTCTTGGACCTGGCCTGGAGATAGCGCAGGTTGAACACGTTCCCACTGATTCTGTAGTTTAGTTCCACTCCAGCGGGGAGCTTGTTGACTGTGAGGTGACGCATGGCAGCGAGGAAAATTTAGAAGAGGGTTGGGGCAATGATGCAGCCCTGTTTGACCCCGGTCCGGACGTGGATTGGGTCAGTAATGGATCCGTTGGTAAGGATCACAGCCTGCATGTCATCGTGGAGCAGGCGGAGGATGGTGATGAAATTTTGGGAACATCCGAAACAGAGGAGGATGCTTCAAGCGCAGGCAGCGGAAAGAGCGTGCGGCAAACCTGTCCCACCCACCCTTTCCCTCAACGACTATCTGTCCCACCTGTGACAGGGACTGTGGTTCTTGTATTGGACTGTTCAGCCACCTAAGGACTGATTTTAAGAGTGGAAGCAAGTCGTCCTCAATTCCGAGGGACTGCCTATGATGATGACGACAGTATAATACCACCAGTCGTGCCCCGCCTGCTCTCTCAGATAAAAGATCCCACGGCACTATTTCGAAGAAGAGCAGGGGAGTTACCCCCGTGTCTTGGACAATATTTATCCCTCAATCACGACTTCTTAAAAGAAAATCGTCTCAAACCTCCTCAGCAACTTGTCAAGAACTATGAATGATTTCTGGAACATCTGCAAACCCACAGCAACCACAGGACATACAATGTCTGTGTTCGGACTCAACTCCATTTAGTCAAGCTCATAAACCTGTCCGAGAAAATGTGCTGCGCTCGCCAAACATTAATCTTCCTCATGTACACATGTATCAGATGACATTTAACTGCTTGTAAGAAGACAAATGTCAACAGTATTGTAACAAACATGTATAGGTTTGGGGTTTTGGGTGATTATTAATACCAGGGAGAACTTTAAATAAGAACATAAGAAATAGGAGCAGGAGTAGGTCATACGATTCCTCGAGCCTGCTCCACCATTCAATACGCTCATGGCTGATCTGATCATGCACACAGGTCCACTTCCCCGTCCGCTCCCCATAACCCCTTATCCCCTTATCGTTTAAGAAACTGTCTATTTCTGTCTTAAATGTATCCAATGTCCCAGCTTCCACAGCTCTCTGAGGCAGTGAATTCCACAGATTTACAACCCTTTGAGAGAAGAAATTTCTCCTCATCTCAGTTTTAAATGGGCGGCCCCTTATTCTAAGATCATGCCCTCTAGTTCGAGTCTCCCCTATCAGTGGAAACATCCTCTCTGCATCCACCTTGTCAAGCCCCCTCATAATCTTATACGTTTCGGTAAGATCACCTCTCATTCTTCTGAATTCCAATGAGTAGAGACCCAACCTACTCAACCTTTGTGACTACTTAATTCAGCGTCGAGGCTGACTCTAAGCAAAATGCACCAAGTTTACCCATTAATAACAACTTGCACTTGTATAGCACCTTTAATGTTGTAAAATGTCCCAAGGAGTTTCACAGGAGCGTTATCAAGCAAAGTCTGACACCGAGCCACATAAGGAGATATTAGGACAGGGGACCAAACGCTTGGTCAAAGAGGTCAGTTTTAAGGAGCGTATGAAAGGAGGAGAGAGAGGTAGAGAGGCGGAGAGGTTTAGGGAGGGAATTCCAGAGCTTGGGGCCTTGGCAGCTGAAGGCACGGCCACCAACAGTTGATGAAAATCGGAGATGCTCAAGAGGCCAGAATTGGTGGAGCGCCAAAATTCTGATGGGATTGGACAGGTTAGCTGCATGAAGAATGTTCCCGATGTTGGGGAAGTCCAGAACCAGGGTCACAGTCTAAGGATAAGGAGTAAGCCATTTAGGACCGAGATGAGGAGAAATTTCTTCACTCAGAGAATTGTGAACCTGTGGAATTTTCTACCACAGAAAGTTGTTGAGACCAGTTCATTAGATATATTCAAAAGGGAGTTAGATGTGGCCCTTACGGCTAAAGGGATCAAGGGGCATGGAGAGAAAGCAGGAATGGGGCACTGAAGTTGCATGATTAGCCATGATCATATTGAATGGTGGTGCAGGCTCGAAGGGCCGAATGGCCTACTCCTGCACCTACTTTCTATGTTTCTATCTCGGGGGTGTTGTAGGGCTTGGGAGACCAGCCAAGAGTGCTTTGGAATAATGAAGTCTAGGGGTAACAAAGGCATGGATGAGGGTTTTAGGGAGTGCCTTAAAGGAAGAGAGAGAGGTATAGAGGTTTAGGGATGGAATTCCGGAGCTTCGGACCTAGACAGCTGAATGGCTGCAAATGTTTTAATGCAACAATGACAGTTTATCTGTGCCCACACCAATATTTCAGAGTAATGTTAACATTTTAGTGTGATATATATATCAGTTGCAGTTGATAGAAATCGATTATGAGGAACAGTCACTTTATTCGAGCTGCAACTAATGAGTTTTGCCTGAATCAGTTTCAAATTACTGTTAGGCTTCCTTTGTGAATTCCAACAGTGGTCACGCTGTGTAAATCCGTGCGTCTTGCTTAACCCAGAGCGATTGTCACAATTCCACGCCGTGTGCGGGCCTGGAGTGAACAAGCATGGCAGCAGAGAACAGCGGCGATCCTTCTCATTCCAGGACCTTGAGGCCTGATTTTTAACCCTTCCAGACCCTCACCTCAGGGCCGACGGTAACAGGCCAAGTGAGGGGTTAAAATCTCTGACCTCGTGCCATGCACCATTTTAGGAGGTGCGCTTTAGTCAGCCGGTGAGGGCCTTGTTGAACCGGGATCTGATGACATCACTCAGAGCCCGAGGTGATTTTGACTTTATGTCGTGAAGTCAGTACCGAGTGCTGGCGTCGCCTGGGAAGCCCAACGGCAAGGGGCAGCGGGTCCCACAAGGACACTTAGTACATCTGCTTCCCTGGGATTCCTCCCCCCACACTCCCTCACCGATCGCCTCTGGAACTTCCCTCGTCCCCTCCCTCCTCCTCCGCCCCCAGACATCCTTTGCCAGGGATCATAGTGTGCATCCCTCGCCGTGGACGCCTGCTGTGCACACCCAATCCCACCACGGCATTGACGCTGGGTTCTGGCGAGAGTCAGGCCTGATTGAGAGGGCCCGAGAGTTAAAATGGCCGAATGTATCCATGCAAGTGTAAAAAAAAAGGTCTGAAATGGTCGGCAGTTAAGATGTTAATGAGTTAACTTTAACACTGTTTCCTCATAATCTATAAATAATAGGCAATTTGTTAGCTTGTTTCAGTAATTAATAAATTGATACCTAACACCTATTGTTCTGCAGATACCCAACACCTCAGGCCTATTGTACCTGAACAGAACCTTGGTTCGACCACACTTGGATTACTGTGAACAGTTCTGGTCTCCATATTATGAAAAGGATATAGAGGCATTTGAGAAGGTGCACAAAAGATTTACTAGAATGATGTCAGAACTGAGAGGTTATACCCATCAGGAAAGACTGAAAGAAATAAGAAGGCTAAGAGGATTTCCCCAGCGATTGGATCCCCCCAGTGATCGGACCCCCTGCAATCTGATGCCCCCCCCCCCTGCCCCCATGACCTCCATGAGCCCCCCCACGATCTACTCCCCTCCAGCTCCGATCTCTCCAGCTCCCTCCATCGATGTCGCCTCCTCCAATCTCTCTGGACCCCACATCAACGTCCCTCAACCCCCAATCTTTCAGGACCCCATCGATGACCCCCTGACCTCCGATCTCTCCAGCCTCACCCCCCCCATCGATGTCCCTCAACTCTCAATTTCTCCGAGCACCCCATTGATGTCCCTTCCCAATCCCGCCCTCCCTCTTCTCCGTTCCCTGACTGGGGCCTGGTGCTGAAGGCCTAACCACCTGACAGCCAGCCAGCCTCTCAATCTGGCCGGTTGAGGCCCGGAAATGGGTTCCAAAAATGGTAATCGTGTCCTCGGGAAGGATCTGTGGGAAACCCGTTCTTCCGAGTTTCCCCACTGCAAAGCTCCCGCCCCTCACCTGCTCCCTCCCCACCTCCCTGTTAAGATGGGGGTCACTGAGGCCATGCACATGTGAATGACTTGAATATCCAATTTTGTGACATCTGAGGGTTACACTATCACACAAGTAGATACAGGGCGGAATGGCTCGACTCCTACAACAGGAAGATGCTCAGGTGCCTTACTGGGGCAAATGACACCACTGATCCCAGAAAGATATCTGCAGCAAACATTAATTTGTAACAATCATCTATAAAGCTGGATTTCAGCTACAACACTGGGTTTTAAAAAGGCGTCTGCTTCTGTACCATAGGCGTATAATCTCACTGGGAGGCAGCATCCATTGGCTGATCTCCAGGACCTCATTAAAGTGATTATTCCTCACTATGATCCTCGACAGAGAGCATCAGTAGGCTATTTGACTGTGGAGCCTTCCGCATCCAAGGTCAAGAACAGGAATCTCAGATTATTTTTCCCCTTCCTGTTCTCTGTGCCTCAGTTCCACACTGGGTTTGTGCACTTGCTCACTGGTCCATCAGACAGCTCCCTGACCCATCAGACAGCTCTCTGACCCATCAGACTGCCCACTGACCCATCAGACTGCCCACTGACCCATCAGACAGCTCCCTGACCCATCAGACAGCTCCCTGACCCATCAGATTTCCCACTGACCCATCAGCCTGCTCACTGACCCATCAGACTGCTCACTGACCCATCAGACTGCCCACTGACCCATCAGACTGCTCACTGACCCATCAGACTGCTCACTGACCCATCAGACTGCTCACTGACCCATCAGATTTCCCACTGACCCATAAGCCTGCTCACTGACCTATCAGACTGCTCATTGACCCATCAGAGAAACACAGCTGATTGTCTTAACATTTTCATTGTTAGATGCGATCATTAAGATCACATTACATAAGAAATAGGAGCAGGAGTCGGCTATCTGACTCCTCGAGCCTGCTCCGCCATCCAATAAGATCATGGCTGATCTGATCTTGGCCTCAGCTCCACTTCGCTGCCCGCTCCCCATAACCCTTGACTCTCTTATCGTTCAGAAATCTGTCTATCACCACCTTAAATATATTCAATGACCCATTTAACCTACTTACGCAGGCTTTTCTCAGAGGAACACAAGGCGGAATAGTGAACCAGTTTGGCCCTCAAAGGGAGAGAGAAATACAATGAACTCGTTTCTCTATTGTTCAATATCACCTATTGTCGGCTGTGCATCACTAAGTGATATTTCATCGAGACAGAGATTACGTTCCATCACTTCTTTGTTAAAATGCTATACAGTTTCAACCCCAACTTATTTCCCCAGAAAATCCTGCAGGGAGTAGATAGGCTTACCACTGCCGCCTCCAGTGTGATGGGCAGACCACCGAGGTTTGAAGACAGAACCAGCGTTTTTGGCACAGAGTAGGGGGCACTGAATGCGGACAAGTGGCTACGGGACTTGACACTGGTCGACTGAGGCGCCCCTGCCCCATCTTCACTGTCATCCTCCACCTTGCGGCTGTCCGGATATTTCTGTGATAAAACAGAATAAAGTAGATCTTATCTTGTCCAAGTCTTATTTGACAATAGTTGGTTTTGCAGAACACAATCTATTGTGGGATCCAACAGAGAAAAGAGAAAAAAAAATACAAGTTACATTTAACTGTGAGATTCTGACTGGAAAGAGTTTTACTTACACCCTGGCTCTTTTTAACTTCCTCCTGCAATATCGCAATGTAATTCTGTGTTGAACCACCTGCTCTTTCTTTGGCTTGCAATACATCATTACACAATTCCATGGTTTATGGAACAGGGTGAAAGAGAATCGCGACCCGGGGATGAAGGGCTTCAGTGTGGCAGGTGAAACCTAGGAAGATGCTTTATTCTTTGACTCTACCCTCCAATCCCGGACCATGTGAGGGTTGCAGCAGAGAGCACCTGAGCTGCCGGCAATTGAAGCGTCATTCATCACCTCAGCCTGTGGAAAACACGCGGGCTGAATTCCTGATGACACTTCATGGGGAGAGAGAAAATAAATTGCCAGATGTCACGAGGCGTGAATGGCCCCGAAATACTTTCATTTGGCTCAGCTTTCCAAAATCTGCAAGAGGGTCGTCGACTATTTTATCACTGATGTTAAATATTCAGTGTTTCTTTGTGCAAATGACATGGGATTTGCATGTGCAATTTAAAGAGACAGTCTCGTCCATTTTTAATTTAAAAAAAATGAAATTGTTAAAGTGAATTATCTTTTTTTTGTCCCTTTCACAATTTCTTATACCACTTCAACCAACTCACTTCAGAGACTTGAGCATATTGGCCTCCTTCAGTGCCATTAATTCCTATGATTCTATGATTCACTGTACTGCACTTTACCGTAATATTTAACTTCCTTCTCTTCGGCTCTGTCATTTGCTGTAGATGTTATTTTCAAATATTTTGGGTACTGCATTAAAATCCAGCAGCGACATAAAGCTATATAATTAATAGAAAATAAACAAGTAATTTAATTTTTCTCCCTTTCACAGATTACCAAAATAAAACAAAACCAATATTTTTTGATTTAGAGAACACAAAATAATCTGCATATATAAAAGTGACATTATATTCTACATGTAATTTTTAAACTGTTCATACTGTAGTTCACCATTTTCTGCTTTTTTAAATTATACCTTAACTTTTTGCGATCATGCACAATGTATAAGCAGCAACAATGAGGTCAAATTTCTCTTGCCAAAGATCTTCGAGTATGATTGCACAGGTGCTGGGTGGCCAAGTTCATGTCTGAGCCTATAAAGTGAAACTATTCGCCCGCAATGGGCATCACAGCCAAGTCTGATTCTGTCCGGATACAACATCTGCGTGCATGCACGTTCAATAACCAGGGGGCACAGATTTAAAGTCGTTGGTAGAAGGATTAGAGGGAGATGAGGAAACATTGCTTCACCCAGAGAGCGGTGGGGGTCTAGAACTCACTGCCTGAAAGGGTGGAAGAGGCGGAAACCCTCATCACATTAAACAAATACTTGGATGTGCACTTGAAGAGCCGTGACCCACAGGGCTTCGGGCCTAGTGCTGGAAAGTGGGATTAGGCTGGGTAGCTCTTTTTCGACCGGTACAGACAGAATGACCTCCTCCTGTGTTGTAATTTTCTATGATTCTATGCATTCCAGCAGTGGCTACTGCATGGCGATAAGGAGCAAGAACTCCAGCTGATTTTCGGCTCCTTAACCTGGGGTTACTGCGGGAAAAAGCGACACACCGCAGCCGGGTTCAGTTTATTCAGCAAATTGGCGCAAGACCAGGAAATTTGTGCTCGCTGCTGTTTTGAATGGGGTAGAGCTATGTCAATGAGCTTTGGAGGGTTTGGGCGGAGGTCTCGGAAAAGCGGTGCCAGGAAAGTACAGAGTAACCTGAAAACTGACTGAAAAACTGAGAAACATAGAAACATAGAAAATAGTTGCAGGAGCAGGCCATTCGGCCCTTCGAACCTGCACCACAATTCAAGAAGATCATGGCTGATCATTCACCTCAGTACCCCTTTCCTGCTTTCTCTCCAAACCCCTTGATCCCTGTGATGTATGTAGCACACAAATCACTGACTCCACACTGTCTGGTGTTGATCTAACTGCTGTGACCTTAGTCCTTTATTGAACAGCTCCAGAGTGCTCCACAGGTGTGGTGGCCAGCCTTTTATACTGCCTCGTGCAGGTACTTTCAGGTCTCCCACCACAGCGCCCTCTGTGGTGCACCATTGTACTTATCATACATTTAACGTACCAGAGCAACACACAACATCATTGCTCCCCCCAACCCCCACCGAGTTCTAAAAGCCGTTGCTTGAATCCCCTAAATCGAAAAACACATTAACCCATTGGTAATGTTAGTCACAGATCCACGTCCCTGAATTTAAACACAGTGACCATTCAGCATTGAAATATTACTCTTGTCGTAATTCGCAATTCATGTCCATTATTTTAAACACAGTGACCACCCAGCATTAAAATATTATTTCTTGTCATAAATCCATCATCCTACATTCACATAGCACACTTAGACTCGCTCTAGCCTTACAAAAGTCCAAAAGTATTTGATACGTCCTTACTATACAGTATAAATGCACATGAGGCCCATGCTTGAGAGAAGGTCAGTCTGTGACCTGTCCTTTATTTCATAGCACTCAAGTGATGGAAGTGGGTGGAGCTTCCCCTTTTATATCTGAAGGTCTAGGTTAGGAGTGTCTCCCACAAGTTCACCACCTAGTGGTCAGTGTTCTCACAGTGTACAACTTCGGTCAGATTATACATGGGTTACAATGCTGGTTGAATACATGACATCACCTCCCCCCCCAAAGTCTTATTGGGATCACAGGTTGAGTCTCTCTGGTGGTTTACGCTTCCTTGTAGAGCGCCTGAGTTGGGGCTCCGATTGTTGGGTGCTGGCCTGAATGTCTGCTGTTTGCGGTGCCTCAGGCCTGTCCGGACTGCCCACAGTGACTGGGCTCTCCTCCCTTTGGTTCCTGTGTTCGGTCACCTGTGGTGGAGTGAACTCTACATTGTGTTCTTCCTCTGCTTCTTCTATGGGGTTGCTGAACCTCCTTTTTGTTTGATCCACATGTTTGCGGCAGATTTGTCCATTGGTAACTTTAACTACCAGAATCCTATTTCCCTCTTTGGCAACCACAGTGCCTGCGAGCCATTTGGGCCCTGCAGCTTAGTTGAGGACAAAAACAGGGTCATTTACATCAATACATCACGCCCTCGCATTCCTGTCATGGTAGTCATATTGTGACTGGCGCCTGCTCTCGACAATTTCTTTCATGGTGGAGTGTATAAGGGATAACCGGGTTTTGAGCGTCCTTTTCATTAGCAGCTCTGCGGGTGGAACCCCTGTGAGCGAGTGTGGTCTGGATCTGTAGGCCAACAGGAGGCGTGATAAGCGGCATTGGAGGGAATCCCCTTGGATTCTGAGCATCCCCTGTTTGATTATGTGCACTGCTCGTTCTGCCTGGCCGTTTGAGGCCGGCTTGAACGGTGCCGTTCTAACATGGTTAATTCCATTGCCTGCCATGAAGTCCTGGAATTCATTGCTTGTGAAGCATGGGCCATTGTCGCTGACCAAGCTGTCTGGTAGACCGTGGGCGGCGAACATTGCCCGTAGACTTTCTACCGTGGCAGAGGATGTGCTTGAATTTAAAATGTCACACCCGATCCATTTGGAGTAGGCATCTACTACAACCAAAAACATTTTTCCCATGAAAGGACCTGCGTAGTCCACATGGATGCATGACCAAGGCTTGGCGGGCCATGGCCAGGGGCTAAGGGGGGCTTCCCTGGGCGCATTGCCCAGCTGGGCACACGTGTTGCACCTGCAAACACAAAGTTCCAGATCTGCGTCTATCCCCGGCCACCAAACGTGTGACCTGGCAATTGCCTTCATCGTGACAATGCCCGGGTGCTCATTGTGGAGTTCTCTGATGAACACCTCTCTGCCCATCTGGGGCATGACTACGCGGTTTCCCCACAGTAGGCAATCGGCCTGAATCGAGAGTTCATTCTTGCGCCTGTGAAATGGTTTAAATTTTTCAGGGCATGCCCTGTACGTGGCTGTCCAGTCCCCATTCAGGACACATTTCTTGACTAGAAACAATAGCGGGTCTTTATTTGTCCAGACTTTAATCTGACGGGCTGTCACGGGTGAGCCTTCGCTTCCGAAAGCTTCAACAGCCATGACCATCTCAGCAGCATGTTCGGTAGCCCCCTCAGTGGTGGCTAGTGGGAGCCTGCTGAGTGCATCGGTGCAGTTTTCGGTGCCCGGTCTATGCCGAATTGTGTCGTCATAGGCGGCTAACGTGAGTGCCCACCTCTGTATGCGGGCCGATGCGTTTGCATTTATGGCCTTGTTGTCGGCCAAAAGGGACGTTAGGGGTTTGTGATCTGTCTCCAGCTCAAATTTCCTGCCAAACAGGTACTGGTGCATTTTCTTTACCGCATATACACATGCGAGCGCCTCCTTTTCTACCATCCCGTAGCCCCTTTCTGCCTGGGACAGACTTCTGGAGGCATAAGCTACCGGCTGTAACTGACCCTTGGCATTGACATGCTGCAACACACACCCGACACCATAGGACGACGCATCGCACGTTAACACAAGTTTCTTACATGGGTCATATAGTGTTAATAGATTGTCGGAACATAACAAATTGCATGCTCTATTCCCCCTCGACCCATTCGCGACCTTTGTGTAGCGGCTCTAGCAGCGTGCTCAATTTGGGAAGAAAGTTACCAAAATAGTTCAGGAGCCCCAGGAATGAATGCAGCTCCGTCGTGTTACGGGGTCTGGGTGCTCTCTGGATCGCTTCCGTCTTGGACGCAGTAGGGCTGATCCCGCCTGCTGCTACCCTCATCCCCATGAATTCTACCTCTGGAGCTAGGAAGACGCACTTCGCCTTTTTCAGTCGCAGACCTACCCGGTCCAGTCTGCGTAGCACCTCCTCCAGGTTGTGGAGGTGTTCTTCAGTATCGTAACCCGTAATGAGGATGTCGTCCTGAAAAACCACCGTCCCTGGAATCGACTTGAGGAGGCTTTCCATATTTCGTTGGAAGATCGCGGCGGCCGAGCGAATCCCGAACAGACATCTGTTGTACTCAAACAACCCCTTGTGTGTCGTGATGGTGGTCAGCTTCTTCGACTCACTCGCCAGCTCCTGGGTCATGTAAGCTGAGGTCAGGTCCAATTTTGAAAAAAGTTTGCCACCGGATAGCATCGCAAAGAGGTCCTCCGCTCTCGGTAGCGGGTACTGGTCTTGGAGTGACACCCGATTGATGGTGGCCTTGTAATCGCCACATATCCTGACCAACCCATCCGCCTTGAGTACTGGCACAATCGGGCTCGCACAGTCACTGAATTCGACTGGCGAGATGATGCCTTCCCTCAGCAGGAGGTCCAATTTGTCTTCTATCTTTTCCCGCATCACGTACGGCACCGCTCTGGCCTTGTGGTGTACTGGCCTGGCGTCCGGGTTTATGTGAATGCCGGGTTGAAATAATGAGTCAAATTTGTCCAGGATCTGTGAGCATGATACTCGCTCCACAGAGGAAATTGCATTGACATCGTCCCATTTCCAGTTCATGACAGCAAGCCAACTCCTCCCCAGCAGTGCGGGACCGTCCCCTGGGACAATCCAGAGTGGCAGTCTGTTCTCTGAATCTTTGTGGGTCACGACTACCGTGGCGCTGCCTAGCACTGGAATGATCTGCTTTGTGTAAGTCCGTAGCTGTGCATCAATCGGCGATAATTTTGGCCTCCTGGCCTTGGACGCCCACAACTTTTCGAACGGTTTGATACCCATCAGGGACTGGCTGGCCCCCGTGTCTAGCTCCATTGACACTGGGATGCCATTGAGGAGCACTTTCATCATTATCGGTGGCGTCCTGGTGTATGAACTGTATACGTGCTCCACATGAACTCGCTGAACTTCAGCTTCCAGCGATTTCCCCCAGCGTTCATTTCTGCAATTTCTGCAAGTATTTTGCTCACCTCTGCAAACTCCGGCTGAATGTTTGCCTCCACGCCTCCAGCATGAGCTGCTGTTTGAAACAAAAGGTCCGTTGCCAGTCGATCGTCCCTGACTGCCCCTGTTATTGCCCTTGAGTGCGCCATTAACAGTTATTGATGGCCCCATTACTGGCCGCATTGTCCCTTGCAATGGCGTGAATCGCTGTTCAGCTTGCCATTGTCTCTGTCGAGCTCCCCCTCTGGGTTCAACTACATGTTGGGGCATGCCCGACTGCCCTTGTCTGCCTGGAGAACTGTGTGCTGCTTTAACAATGTTGAATCTCTGTCCCAATCATTCCTTAACACAGTACCACTCGTCTGTTCTGCTAGTGGCCATGCTCGCGTGGTTTAAATCCCAGTTTTTTGTCGCCATTGATACGTTCTTACTATACAGTATAAATGCACACGAGGCCCATGCTTGAGAGAAGGTCATTCTGTGATCTGTCCTTTATTTCATTGCACTCAAGTGATGGAAATGGGTGGAGCTTCCCCTTTTATATCTCGGTTAGGAGTGTCTCCCACAAGTTCACCACCTAGTGGTCAGTGTTCTCACAGTGTACAACTTCGGTCAGATTATACATGGGTTACAATGCTGGTTGAATACATGACAGAATTTATGTGGGGACCGCAGTGGTGTGAGGCCCTTTTAAGACGCCCGGGAGCATTTCCCTTTTAAGACGCCATCTTGTGGCTCCCACGAGGCTTCCATTGGGCGCCCCCATCTTAGGTGTTCAGCTGGCCTGGAAATAAGAAGAAGGAACACGGAAGGAGGGAAAGGGAAACACAGAAGGTGGGGAGAGGGAATTTTGCAGTGTTTTTGGGAAAGGTTTCAGGCATTTGTCCAAGATCCTCTTCCTCTGGCGTTGCTGGAAATATTCGATGCTGGCGCTCTCAAACTCAGCGCGGCATTTTGTTAACAGAATGAGAAACAACAAACATCAGCGGCAGCGCCAGTTTGCTTGCTGCCGCGCCCGCCGTTGCCGCAGTCTCCATTCCCACCGTGGCCGCCCCTCCTGCGGCCACCTCTCCTGCTGCCTACGTGGCCGCCACCATCGCGGCCGCTGCCGCCGCCAGACTGTCAGCTGCGTGGGTCCGCCGGCCATCGATGGACCGCAGCGCCCCGCCAGCCCACACCCCAGCAATGGGCCCGCACCTGTAACCTTGAGTGGAGGCTGAGGCTGCAGGATTGCTTGGGGCCAGGAGTTCTGGGCTACTGCTGCAGCTCCAGCTCGGTTGGCGCTGCTCTTTGGAAACCCGGGGAGCAGCAGTCTGTGGAGGAGTGAAGAGGTCTTCCCAGCTCCCACGGACGTTTCCCATCCATCTTCTGCCGAGTAGCATTGGCCCATCGCCTGCAATGACCCATAAAGGTAAACCGTGCGTCTCGCCCCCGTGAGATACCTGTACATCCGGTCTGCCGAGAACAGGTATTAGTTCCCTGGTGTAAGTACGCAGCTTTGCCGTGACCGGGACCAGCTTGGGTCGTGGAGCTGGGTTACCCCACAGTTTATCAAAAGTTCTCTGACTCATCAACGACGGATCCGATCCCGTATCCACTGCCATACTCACTGGGACTCCGTCAATTTTTACTTCCATTATCACTGGGGGCGAATCATCGGTGCACGTATACAGTCCCAACACCTCATCTTCTTCTGCCTGCTCCTCGCTGAACAGTGGATCATCCCCCATCACCTCAGCCACACGGTGAGTCCGATTTCTTTTACACATACGCTGAAGGTGGCCTTTCAGGTGGCAGGTATTGCACGTATACTCTGCAAACCTGCACCGGTGAGCCCCATGGCTTTCTCCGCAGTGCCAGCATGGTGCTGCTTGATTGGCCCCCCTCAGCGGACTCTGAGCTCCAGGACCCCGAGGTCCATGCTCTCTGCCCCGGGCAGAGCCACGTTCTGCAGTTTTGTCCGTGGTGGGCGCTATCCTGTGGACAGCGCCTGCCGGGTTCGAGACTGTGTGGATCATTTGCTTGGTGCTACACGTCGAGGTCATATATGCCCGGCTGATGGTGATGGCCTTTGTCAGGGTGACTGTGGGTTCCGTGGCTAGCAGCTTGTGAAGGAGGCCCTCGTGGCCAATCCCCATGACGAAAACGTCCTGCAGCACCTCGTCAAGGTGTGCCCCAAAATCACACGGCGCCGCGAGTCTCCTGAGGTCTGCAGCATATTTGGTGACATCCTGGCCCTCGGGTCTGCAGTGATGGTAAAATTTGTATCTGGCCGTGAGGATGCTCTCCTTCGGTTTCAACTGGTCACGAATGAGTGCGACCAGCTCCTCATATGACTTGTCCCTGGCGCTCGCGAGTGCCAGCAAATCTCTGACGAGTAAACCTCATCGCCACAACTGGAAAGCAATATCGCCTTACGCTTCTCTCTCAGTGCGTTCGTGTCCTCCGTCAAGTCATTTGCTGTGAAGTAGTACTCGAGCCTTTCTGTAAAGGCCTCCCAATCATTGCCCACGGTAAAATCCTTTAGTGAGCCCAGAGTAGCCATGGTTGCGTGGAGTTCGTCCGCTTCCTCGTCGCCAATATGATGTATGTAGCACACAAATCACTGACTCCACACAGTCTGGTGTTGATCTAACTGCTGTGACCTTAGTCCTTTATTGAACAGCTCCAGAGTGCTCCCAGGTGTGGTGGCCAGCCTTTTATACTGCCTCGTGCAGGTACTTTCAGGTCTCCCACCACAGCGCCCTCTGTGGTGCACCATTGTACTTATCATACATTTAATGTACCAGAGCAATACACAACAATCCCTTTAGCCGTCAAGGCTATATCTAACTCCCTCTTGAATATATCGAACGAACTGGCATCAACAACTCTCTGCGGTAGAGAATTCCAGAGGTTAACAACTCTTTGAGTGAAGAAGTTTCTCCTCATCTCAGTCCTGAATGGCTTACCCCTTATCCTTAGACTGTGACCCCTGGTTCTGGACTTCCCCAACATCGGGAACATTCTTCCTGCATCTAACCTGTCCAGTCCCGTCAGAATTTTATGTGTTTCTATGAGATCCCCTCTCATTCTTCTAAACTCCAGTGAATACAGGCCCAGTCGATCCAGCCTCTCCTCAAATATCAGTCCCGCCAATCCGGGAATCAGTCTGGTGAACCTTCGCTGCACTCCCTCACCAGCAAGAATGTCCTTCCTCAGATTGGGAGACCAAAACTGAACACAATATTCCAGGTAGCCCTCACTTCACTCACTTAGACCGTTATTTTCTTCAATCATTTGTGCTGGAAAATGGCTTCACGTCATGTGCAAGTTTCCAGGAAATTCCCGGCCATTATTTGCTGTTGCGGGATCTTGCTGTGCGCAGATTGGCTGCCATGCTTGCTCACAGAACAACAGTCATGGCACTTCAAAGTGGTTCAGGCTGAACAAGCAATGTGAAGCGTTTGGCAACGGCACAGTTTTAACAGATAAAATTCTAGCATTACCCTGCACATTTGAAAATCCTTATCTCTTTTTTATTCATTCGCAGGATGTGGGCATCGCTGGCAAGACTGGCATTTATTGCCCATCCCTAATTGCCCCTTGAGAAGGTGGTGGTCAATTTTGCATAGTGAAAACGGCGAACACTGACATTTTCGCCGTTATTACAACCGCACATTCCGAGTCATTAATTTAATAAATATGCTGTTGGATTACACCTTATTGCAACAACAAAAAAACTGTATAACCATAAAAATCAGCAGGGTATAGAATTTGACTCAACAGTGATCAAAAGACAGGTGTACATAACAAATCTAATTCAATATTCAAGAAGACCTTATACAATGGCTCAGGGGCAGCACGGACCAGCCCACACTGCGATATTTGTGCGCACTAGGTCTGTGCAGTAGAGCTGGTCTCCAATCATCTTGGGTAATCCTTGCCACTGGATCAAGACCTAGCTCTGTCAAGCCTGTGTGGTGGCTGGTGTGCAATGGCTACCCCACGTTAAAAAAAATCTACGCACAGGCATCTTCCACCCTTCAGGATGTAGTTCGGGATCTGGAATATTAAGTCCTTCATTGAACACCTGTGAACTCATCCCTTTTTGGCATGGAAGCAAGTCATCCTCGCTTCGAGGGACTGCCTATGATGATACAACTGAGTGGCTCGCTGGGCCATTTCAGAGGGGCAGTTAAGAATCAGCCACATTGCTGTGGGTCTGGAGTCACCTGTCGGCCAGATCGGGTAAGGGCGGTAAATTTCCTCAGGACATTAGTGAACCAAATGGTTTTTTACAACAATTCGGTAGTTTCATGGTTACCATGACTGACACTAGCTTTTTATACAAGATTTAGTTAATTAAGTGCATTTAATCTCCCCAGCTGCCATAGTGGGATTTAAACTCATATCACCAGGTTATTAATACAGGCCTCTGGATTACTAGTTCAGTAATATAACCACTATGCTACCATACTCTGCCAACATTTGCCTAAACTCTAAGCAGGTTGTGTTTTTGTGCAGAGAGTCATCATTATCATCATAAGCAGTCCCTCGAAATGAGGATGACTTGCTTCCATGCCAAAAAGGGATGAGTTCACAGGTGTTTCAATGAAGGACCTAATATTACAGATTCCAACTACATGCTGAAGGGTGGAAGATGCCTGTGCTTGGATTTTTTTAACGTGTGGTGACTGTTGCACACCAGCCACCACATGGGCTTGACAGAGCTAGGTCTTGGTCCAGTGGCAAGGATTAACCAAGACGACTGGAGACCAGCTCTGCTGCACGGACCCTGTGCGCACACATATCGCAGTGTGGGCTGGCCCGTGCTGCCCCTGGGCCCTCGGCTCTTCTGGGCCCCAGATTCACACCTCTCCTGGGCCCCGGTCACTTCCCTCTACGGACTCTTGCCGCTCCTTCGCCCCTCCTGCTGTGCCTGCCCGCGCTGCAATCAGCGGCCTGGCTTCGCAGCCGTCGCCCTCCTGCACAGCAAGCGCTGCTCCCTGCAGTGGTATGCAGCCACACGCTGCTCCCTCCAATGGCCCCGGCCTGCTGATGGTCTTGTAGGGACGAGCAGAGAGAGTGCGCACTTCATATCAGCCAAACAAAAACTCTAGCTGTACAGACTTCTCGTAAGTTAGTCTTTACGGTGAGTAATTTTGACTTTAGGTGAAAGTGCAAAACCTGCGATATTGTATCAGCTGCCCGTTTATCATCTCTCCCAATTTTAACTCCCATTGAAAATAGAAATGCAAAATATTATTTAAATGGAGAGAGACTACAGAATGCTGCGGTACAGAGGGATCTGGGTGTGCTCATACATGAAGCACAAAAAGTTAACATGCAGGTCAAGTAATTAGGAAGGCAAATGGAATGTTGGCCTTTATTGCAAGGGGGATGGAGTATAAAAGCAGGGAAGTCCTGTTACAACGTACAGGGTATTGGTGAGACCACACCTGGAGTACTGCGTGCAGTTTTGGTCTCCTTATTTAAGGAGGGATATACTTGCATTGGCAGCTGTTCAGAGAAGGTTCACGAGGTTTATTCCTGGGATGAAGGGATTGTCTTATGAGGAGAGGTTGAGCAGGTTGGGCCTATACTTATTGGAGTTTAGAAGAATGAGAGGTGATCTTATTGAAACATAAAATTCTGAGGGGGTTTGACAGGATAGATGCTGAGAGGATGTTTCCCCTCGTGGGGAAATCTAGAACGCGGGGGCATAGGTTCAGAATAAGGAGTCGCCCATTTAAAATGGCGATGAGGAGGAATTTCTTCTCTCAGTGGATCATGATTCATTGGAATTCTCTACCCCAGAGAGCTGTGGAGGCTGTGTCATTGAATATATTCAAGGCTGAGATAGACAGAGTCAAGGGTTATAGGAAACAGGCAGGAAAGTGGAATTGAGGCCAAGATCAGATCAGCCATGATCTTATTGAATGGCGGAGCAGGCTCGAGGGGTCAAATGGCCTACTCCTGCTCCTATGTCTTATGTTCTTATAAAGTTGTGCTCTGTCGCCCAATGTCAAAATGGCCCCCAGACTCGTAAACATGGAGCTGGGATTCCACACATCAGACACTTGTGTTTTTATTTGTATCATTTACCAATTAATTTGCAGATAGATCCAGAATGGTAGCCAACATGGTGGGCAGTCTACATATTCTTCAATAAGCAATTTACCATGATAGGAGTTTATTAATAGACCTAGATAAAAGCATATTAGGCTGACAAACCATTACACCCAGTCTCTATTTCTATTGCTCATAGTTTGCTTTAAGCTCTAGAATTATATAGAATTTACAGCACAGAAACAGGCCATGAGGCCCAACTGGTCTGTGCTCCACAGGAGCCTCCTCCCACCCTATCTCATCTAACTCTATTAGCATATTCTACTTACCCCTCAATTTAGAGTGACGAGGCTCCAGCTATACCTCCGGGGGGCGGGGGGGGGGGGGGTTAGTCTTTGGCTTAGTGGTAGCATTCTTATAATGTGTCGTGCATGCTCAGTCATTGAGTTTATTCAAGGTTGAGATAAATAGATTTTTGGACTCCAGAGGAATCAATGGCTATGGGGATCGGGCAGGAACGTGGAGTTGAGGTTGAAGATCAGCCATGATCTTATTGAATGGCGGTGCACGCTCGAGAGACCGTATGGCCTACTCCTGCCGCTCCTAATTCTGAGTCATGAAGGTGAAGGGTTTGAGCCCTGGTTTGTCCAATACTCGTGAGTGGAGATTACAATATGGTCATTAAATACTGGGTCAACATCCATTGGGGTACTCACATCTGCCATGGGACCTTTTACATCCACCTAAGGGAGTAGATGGGGCCTCGGTTTAATGTCCCATGGCACCTCCAACCATGCAGACTAGATTATGTGCTCAAGTCTCTGGAGTGGGGCTTGAATCCACTACCTTCTGACTCAGGGGCAAGGGTGCTACCCACTGAGCCACGGCTAATGCAAAGGCACCACCTCGGACCATTGCTACTCCAGCCCTTGCCCTGGGGAGTGAGAGCTACATATTCTACCCTACTCCGGTGGGGCTAACTGAGGTTTCTAACTTAGCTGAATAACAACGATTGAGAAATTAAGATTGTGCTCTGCTGTGGTTCAAGAGCAGAGCAAAGGCAAGCATCCGAATGTTAATTGGCTTTTGCCATCAGAATGAAAATATTCACAAATATTCATAATGACTGACTGCTTTGATGTGGATATGATAGGATACTCAGCTTGCTTAAATCACTTACCTTCACATCAGTGTCCTTGAACGGTAATCTGCAAATCAAAAACAAAGCAAATATTATAATTTAGAATGGAAAGCTGCAGGAAAATTTCCTGCCGTAATTTGCCCATATGAAGAGTTCCCCATCTCCACCTGGTTGGCTGCAGAAAGCAGAGAGCAGAATCGAAGCCATTGCTTAAATGACGAAAATGTGTCAACAAGTATCACAGAGCGAATCAACAGATGCCGGTCTCACACATAGAGCCTGCCAGCTGGATCAGAACTTGGCTGCTCTTCTTCGAAATACTGCCATGGGATCTTTTTCATCCACCCAAGAGAGCAGACGGGGGCCTCGGTTTAACGTCTCATCCGAAAGACAGCACCTCTGACAGTGCAGCGCTCCCTCAGTACTGCACTGGAGTGTCAAGCCTAGATGATATGCTCAATTCTCTGGAGTGGGACTTCAACCCATAACCATTGATATTATGGTTACGACCATAATGTCAATCAGACTGGCTTCCGGGCGGAGAAACTGTTCAAAAAAAAGAACAGGCACGCCATGGGGTTGAAACATCATGGTTTTTAGGGATCCTGACTGTTATGTCAGTAATGCACTTATGAATGACTCCACGAGGCACTGTGTTGTACTCAAACTGTAGTGACCTTGGTCCTTTATTCGTAACTCCAGAGTGAGGCATAAGCATGGTGGGCAGCCTTTTATATTGGGCCCTGCACACCTATGCAGGTGACCTTCAGGTCTCCCACTGCAGTGCCCTCTGGTGGACAGCCTCTGCCACAGGGGCAGAAAACCCCGGTCTCCACCAGTTGCACCCTCTAGTGGTGCCAGCATAGTGTATACACAGTGTAAACCTTATTGACAGTACCTCAGTTAACAAGTCTCCATCTTATGTAACTATACAGTGACTATACAGAGAGTATATCTATAGTCTGCATATATAACACCGACCATAAATCCTCCCCTTTCCCTGCTCCGAAATCTGGCCCCAGTAAATATCGGGGCCAAACACTCTGCTCCAGCATCTGTGATGGCTGACAGGGCAAGTCCCTGGAGTAAATTTGAATCGGCTGATTTAATTGGCTGCAAGGGGCATGTGTGCCCCCAGCCAGCAAATCACAACAACAACAACTTGCATTTATATAGCATCTTTAACAGAGAAACAACATCCCAAGGTGCTTCACGGGAGGGCTTTCAGACAAAAATTGACACCAAGGAGACATTCGGAAAGGTGACCAAAAGGTTGGTCAGAGATCTCGGAATTAAAGTTGGTCTTGAAGGAGGAGAGAGAGGTTGGAGAGGCGGAGAGGTTCAGGAAGGAAGTTCCAGAGTTTGGGGCATAGGCAGTAGAAGGCACAGCCTTGGATGGTAGGTTGAAAGAAGTGGGGGTTAAGGCAATCATTTCAAATTGGAGGACATTCCTAGCCCCAATATTAACAGTGGGGAGGAGTTTCTCTCCCGGCTCTAGCAAGTCAGCCATCTATGAATGAAAATGCAGTGAGACTAGCTCACCGGATGCTGCATTTGGTGTTTCAAAAGAACACAAGGGGAATATTCAGAGTAGTTATGACCATAACATCGACAAAGACAAAAAAGGTTGCGATGGAGGTAGGAGTTGAGAGAAGGATCACTCATCAGATGACTAAGCCTTTTCTTGTATCCTCTCCGAACGACTCCTTGGTGTCAATTTTTGTCTGAAAGCCCTCCCGTGAAGCACCTTGGGATGTTGTTTCTCTGTTAAAGACGCTATATAAATGCAAGTTGTTGTTGTTGTGATTTGCTGGCTGGGGGCACACATGTCCCTTGCAGCCAATTAAATCAGCCGATTCAAATTTACTCCAGGGACTTGCCCTGTCAGCCATCACAGATGCTGGAGCAGAGTGTTTGGCCCCGATATTTACTGGGGCCAGATTTCGGAGCAGGGAAAGGGGAGGATTTATGGTCGGTGTTGGAAAAACCTCCCAGATACTGGGGCAGCATTCAAGCCTTGGACAGGCAGGCTTTATAGAGCATTAAGAGTTATTAAATGCGGATATTTATCATATTTTATTATTGCTGATGACGTATCTTCAGTTTACTGAGATGAATGATATTTTCCTCAGAAAGTATCAATGAACTAATTTCAAGAATGACATTTACATTTCTACAGCATCTTTTAACACAGTAAACATTGCAAGGCATTTCATAGCGGAGAAAGACATACCAAGCAGCAGTGGAAGAGTTAGAGGGGATGACCAGAGAGGTGGTCGTAAAGATAGAATTTGAGGAGGCTTTTAAACAACAACAACTTGTATTTATATAGAAACATAGAAAATAGGTGCAGGAGCAGGCCATTCGGCCCTTCGAGCCTGCACCACCATTCAATAAGATCATGGCTGATCATTCACCTCAGTTCCCCTTTCTTGCTTTCCCTCCATACCCATTGATCCCTTTAGCCGTAAGGGCCATATCCAACTCCCTCTTGAATATATCCAACGAACTGGCATCAATAATTCTCTGCGGTAGGGAATTCCACGATTAACAACTCTCTGAGTGAAGAAGTTTCTCCTCATCTTGGTCCTAATTGGCTTACCCCTTATCCTTAGACTGTGACCCCCGGTTCTGGATTTCCCCAACATTGGGAACATTCTTCCTGCATCTAACCTGTCCAGTCCCGTCAGAATTTTATATGTTTTATGAGATCTCCTCTCATCCTTCTAAACTCCAGTGAATACAGGCCAGACGATCCAGTCTCTCCTCATATATCAGTCCTGCCATCTTGGGAATCAGTCTGGTGAACCTTCACTGCACTCCCTCAATAGCAAGAACGTCCTTCCTCAGATTAAGAGACCAAAACTGAACACAATATTCCAGGCGAGGCCTCACCAAGGCCCTGTACAACTGCAGTAAGACCTCCCTGCTCCTATATAGCTCCTTTAACGTAGTGAAATGACCCAAAGCGCTTCTCAGGAGTATTATGAGCTAAAATATTTGACACCGAGCCACATAAGTAGAAATTAGCACAGGTGACCAAAAGCTTGGTCAAAGAGGTAGGTTTTAAGGAGGGTCTTGAAGGAGGAAAGAGAGGTAGAGAGGTGGCGAGGTTTAGGCAGGGAGTTCCAGAGCTTGGAGCCTAGGCAACAGAAGGCACGGCCACCGATGGTTGAACATAGAAACATAGAAAATAGGTGCAGGAGCAGGCCATTCGGCCCTTCGAGCCTGCACCGCCATTCAATATGATCATGGCTGATCATGATCAATTATAATCAGGGATGCTCAAGAAAGCAGAGTTAGAGAAGCACACATCTCTGGGGCTGGAGGAGATTACAGAGAGAGAGAGAAACAGTGGTAGAGAAGTAGTGAGGCAGAGAGGTTTAGGAAGGGAGTTCCAAAGAGTAGGGCTGAGACAACTGAAGATGGAATGGTGGGCGGCGAGGGCGTGTACAGAAAGCAAGAGTCATAGGGGCTGGAAAGTCAGGCTGGAGGGGGTTGCAGAGGTAAGGTGGGACAAGGCAACTGAAGGACTTGTAAGTAAGGATGAAGATTTTGAATTTGTTGTGTTGGTGGACAGGAATCCAATGGAAGCTGGCGAGGTTAAGCAAATGGTACTTAGCACAGGATAGGATACGAGCGATGAAGTTTCGGACAAATTGAAATTCATGAAGGGTAGAGCTTTGGTAGCCAGGGACGTGGGATTTCGTGGAGACCAAGTCTGGAACTAACAAAAGTGTGGGTAGGGATTCCCTGGTGGGGAGCTAATGAGAGAAGCAGGCAATATTGTGATGGTACAGGTAGGCGGTCTCGTTAATGCACAGGATATGGGGTTAGGGTTCAGCGATGCACCAAGGTTGGTTTCAGCTTGAATGACCAACCAAGGAGGAGGAAGGAGTCGGGAGCAAGGGCATAGAGGTTTTGGCAGGAACCGAATAGAATGGCTTTGGTCTTCCAAATGTTCAACTAGAGGAAACTTTTGCTCATCCATGACTGGATGTCCTGACAACACAGAAGTAGTTGCAGAGTTGTAGGTGTGGGCAGAGAGGCAGAGTTGGGTGTTAACCTCAGACATCTATGGATGTTGAACACCTATCAGAGAATCATGGAAATTTATAGCACGGAAGGAGGCTATTTCGGCCCATCATGTCTGTGCCGGCCGACAAAGAGCTATCCAGCCTAATCCCACTTTCCAGCTCTTGGTCCGTAGCCTTGTAGCTTACGGCACTTCAAGTGCATATCCAATTATGTTTTAAATGTGGTGAGGGTTTGTGCCTCTACCACTGTTTCAGGCTGTGAGTTCCAGACCCCCACCACCCTCTAGGTGAAAACATTTCTTCTCAAATCCCCTCTAAACCTCCTACCAAGTGCTTTAAATCTATGTCCCTCTGGTTATTGACCCCTCTGCTAAGTGAAATAGGTCCTTCCTATCCACTCTATCTAGGCCCCTCATAATTTTATGGTGTTGCTGAGCGGCAACAGGTAAATGAGGAAAAGACAAGGGTCTTGGGGGTACTATAGAGGCGACAGCGTCATGCAGAAACTGGAGATAAACAGTTGTGAAGGAGGAGAGAAAACGTTGCTTTACCCTTTTTGGCTGAAGATATCTCTCCATTTGCCTAGGTCACTGATCTTGCTGGTGATCGCATCTAAATCGCACTCACTGAAGTGGTGGTCACGATTGCCCAGGCTCTTGTCCATCTGTGAATTACACCTTGCGAGTTAGCACTGCTCTCAATGCAGAAGATCCAGGTTCCTCCAGCTCCCAGGACTTGTCCTAATGTCAGTCAGCCTGACTTTTGTATTTAACACGGCGCATTATCAGTGATCGGCTAAATTGCAAACCTTAGACTGACATCAAGATGGCCCTGGGAGCTCAGTCACGCTATCATATTACGCTAAATAATTCACTGCATGTCAGAATAGTGCTCCTCTCCCCTGCCATCACCAAGTGAATAGTAAAGAGAAAGGCAGAGATTTCTCATTCACAAAGATGTATCTGGTCTCACGCAGATAGATAATTAATTACGTTCAAGCAACAAGTCATTTAGCGGGTTGTTTTAGTTACATAGTGATTGCGTTTCCATGGTAAAATATCCAGTTGGAGAGTGTTGAGAACATTCCCTCTGTACCACATCATGAGCCATTGCCATCAGGGATGGAGGGAAGGAAGAAAAAAAGGAGAGTATTCTTCACGACATCAAAAACACACAGACTACAAGATGGCTCTGCAGGAACTTGTCACTTTGTCACATGATCCTTTTATTGTATTTACATCAGCAGTTGAATTAAATCGGTTGTCCACCAGGTGGAGCAGTAGTCCACTAGGGGGAGCTCTATTACACTTCTCCCTCCTTAATGAAGATGTAATCATAACAAATAATCATCACACATAACTTGCATGGTTATACATAACTAAAGATATGGACTTATTTTGCCATATTTACAAATCAAGCTTAATCACTGATTTTCTGTTTCGAAGAGGATACCTTCGCTCTCGAACAGAACTTTCCAAACATGGTGTCATTCTAGCAGGAGGAGAGTTTTTCTCCAAGGGCAACCCTTGATCTACATTTGGACTCTCTACAACTTCAGACTGTTTGTCTGCCTGACTCTGAGTCAGACTTAAATTCTGACTTTCTCTTGGACTTGTTTCTAATACATCTGAGGTAGGATTCGCTACTCGTACTCTACTTGTAACAAGACTATCTGATGAGTCAGAAATAATCGAATCATTCCAACTTTCACTCCTTCCACATCTGTAGGTAAAATATCAATGTGAACAAGCCTAACCTTTCCATGATCAAACAGCTTGACAAAATATGTGTGAGGGCCACATATCTTCACTACTCTTCCTGGTAACCACCTTAAACATTTATGTTGATTTGGTCTTCACTCTAACCTTCTGATTCAATTTCACACTTCTCTCTCTTACTCTACCTCTATCATGATTCTCTTTCTGTCTTAATTGTTTCTCTTCTACTGACTGTGCCAAGTTCGGCTTTAACAACGAGAACCTGGTTTGTGGCTGTCGTTTGAGAAACAACTTTGCTGGTGTTCTACCAGTAATTATTTGAGGAGTATTACGATAAGTAATTAAAAAGTTTGCTAGTTTGTGATCCAATGACAACTGTCATTTCTTTGGATGTGGATCTAACATTTGTTTGATGAGGGCACGTTTTGCCACACCATTTAAAGCAGGGTGGTACAGTGGAACTTTGATATGTTTCACACCGTTTCTGCTTGTGAACTGTGCAAATTCTTCTGAACTAAATTGCAGCCCATTATCAGACACAATTTCTTCTAGGAGGCCATATGAAGAAAACAATCTTCGCAAATTGTCTAGTGTTTTACTTGTTGCTGTTTTCCACATTGGAAACACCTCTACCCACTTCGAATGGTTATCAATCACAATGATCAATTGCTGTCCTTCTAGCTCAGCAAAATCTACATGTAACCTTTGCCACACCGTGGGAGGCCATTTCCATGGCTGTAATGGTACTGGTGGTGCAAAGGGATATAGACAGGCTAAGTGAGTGGGCAAAAATTTAGCAGATGGATTATAATGTGGAAAAATGTGAGGTTATACACGTTGGTGGAAATAATAGAAAAGCAAATTATAATTTAAATGGAGAAAAATTGCAAAGTGCTGCAGTACAGAGGGACCTGGGACTCCTTGTGCATGAAGCACAAAAAGTTATATGCAGGTACAACAAGTAATCAGGAAGGCAAATGGAATGTTGGCCTTTATTGCGAGGGGGTTAGAGTATAAAAGCAGAGAAGTCCTGCTACAACTGTACAGGGTATTGGTGAGGCCACACCTGGAGTACTGCGTACAGTTTTGGTCTCCGTATTTAAGGAAGGATATAGTTGCATTGGAGGCAATTCAGAGAAGGTTCACGAGGTTGATTCCGGGGATGAGGGGGTTGACTTATGAGAAAAGGTTGAGTAGGTTGGGCCTCTACTCATTGGAATTCAGAAGAATGAGAGGTGATCTTATCGAAACGTATAAGATTATGAGGGGGCTTGACAAGGTGGATGCAGAGAGGATGTTTCCACTGATGGGGGAGACTAGAACTAGAGGGCATAATCTTAGAATAAGGATCCGCCCATTTAAAACTGAGATGACGAGGAATTTCTTCTCTCAGAGGGTTGTAAATCTGTGGAATTCGCTGCTTCGGAGAACAGTGGAAGCTGGGACATTGAATAAATTTAAGACAGAAATAGACAGCTTCTTAACCGATAAGGGAATAAGGGATTATGGGAAGCGGGCAGGGAAGTGGAGCTGAGTCCATGATCAGATCAGCCATGATCGTATTAAATGGTGGAGCAGGCTCGAGGGGCCGTATGGCCTACTCCTGCTCCTATTTCTTATGTTCTTATGTTCTTACCTGGACTGACCAGCAGGTGGTGTGCAAGGCCTGAGCTGGTCTGCAGTTCAGGAACGTGGATAATGTTGAAGTGGATGTGAACTGGCCTGCTTTGAGGATTGTGTAATAAGGCCCTAATCCTAGGGTCGCGACGAGTGAATGATAAAACACTGACTCTAACTGCCAATCTAGAGGTGGAAAATATTCACGAGATGGGAATCACTTGGTTTGATTTCAAAATCCTTAATCTACAAAAATTCAGTTATGACCTTGCTCCTTCCTACCTACTCAACCTCCTCCAACCCTACATCCTGGCTTGTATTCTTCTCTCTTCCGCATCTGAACTAATACACGGCCCCTCTCCTTCCACTCCACCATCATGCCCCTGTTCTGTGGAGACCCCCCCGTTACTTCATCGTTCTCTGTCTTCAACAGCCCTCTGAAGACCTGTCTCTTCAACCTCGCCCTTGGTCACCTCCCCCTAGCGCTTATCCCTGCTGGGTGATGCTTCATCACTTTTGCTATGCATGTATAAGTTAGGATTGCCAACTCTTTGGTGTATTCCTGGAGGTTTAATCACATGACCTCGTGACTCCAATTGCCCCTCCCGGTCAAACAGCAATCACCCCCCCCCTGCCCCGACATCTCCAATATCTTTAAAGCTGATCAATGAAAGTGTTCAAAGAAAAAAATATATATTTTTTAATACCCGCTCTGACTTTTCTTCCCGGGTGTTCCTCGCAGCAGTGACTTGAAGATTAATCTTTAATTCCTGGAGACTCCAGTGTAAGTTGTTGTTTAAAGGCACTTTACTGTTTGTGTGGCGGCCCATCAACGCTGCAGTGTGCAGTGCCACAGCGGACAGGATGGCCCACGGCATTCTCCGGAAGTTTAGTCATGTTATTGTGAGTAAGCGCTGGAGTTAAGTCCATAATCTCACCAGGGGAGAGGAAAATCCACGAGCGGAATCACTCTGGGCCACCTGTGTAGCGTCAGAGGCCTAGGAGGCAGGCTTATATTTTCAGCCGGTGATGGATTCCGTGTGCCAGGTATCACCGAGAGATCTATAGCTCAGGAAAGAATGTAGCATTTAGGCTGTGTCTATACTTAATGCGGTACACTGCTTTGCAAAACAGTTTTGCAAGAAAAAAATTTGAAATAGTGCCATGGCATCTTTTACGTCCACCTGAGAGGACCGATGGAGGCCTCAGTTTAACATCTCATCCGAAAGATGGCGCCCCTGACAGTGCAGCACTCCCTCACTGGGAGTGTCAGCCTGGATTTTGAGCTCAAGTCTCTGGAGTGGGATTTGAACCCAGAACCTTCTGACATCAGAGGCAAGGGTGCTACCCATTGAGTCGCGGCTCATGTTATATTAATTTCTTTGGCGATTGGATAAAATTTTTCTTAAAGCGCATCATTTTGATGAAACTCTGGTTCATAAATGTTGTGGGATTGGGCCCCGTTAAAAAGGGCTTGAGCACATCATTTTGGCTGGCACTGCAATGCAGCACTGAGGGGGGTGTTATACTGGCGGATGTGCTGTTTTGCAGATGAAGATGTTTGTGCTAATTTTCCAATTTTGTGCTGCTGGCAGAGAGGCTCACCTACTGCCATCCATTCGTTTTTAATGGACAGAAAATCCTGGGCAGTGCACGTCTGATTTCCGGATATGTGTGGCGAGGATCCCCGCTGGAATCTCACCCACCTATTAAAATCAAGGTTCCAGCTGCCTGTCTATTACATCGAAATTACAGGACAGAAATAGGCCACTCAGCCCAACCGGTCCGTGCCGGTGTTTATGCTCCACACATGCCTCCTCCCACCCTACTTCATCTATCCCGATCAGCATAATCTTCCAGTCATAGTGGGTAACACTCTCTCGGTGGGAGGGGCTAGGAGTGCTACTGTTTACTGCAGGAGTTGGAGTGGATGTGGTGTATTTGGATTTCCAGAAGGCATTCAATAAGATGCTACATAAGCAGATAGTGCACAAGATAAAAGCTCACGGGGTTGGGGGGTAATATATTAGCATGGATAGACGATTGGCTAACGAACAGAAAACAGAAAGTTGGGATAAATGGGTCATTTTCCGGTTGGCAGTGACTAGGGGGGTGCCGCAGGGATCAACTATTTGCAATCCATATTAATGACTTGGATAAAGGGACCGAGTGTAATCTAACCAAGTTTGCTGATGATACAAAGATGGGTGGAGGACACAAAATATCTGCAAAGGGATATAGACAGGTTAAGTGAGTGGGCAAAAATTTGGCAGATGGAGGATAATATGGGAAAATGTGAGGTTATCCACTTTGGCAGAAATAATAGAAAAGCAAATTATAATTTAAATGAAGAAAAATTGCAAAGTGCTGCAGTACAGAGGGACCTGGAGGTCCTTGTGCATGAAACACAAAACGTTAGTATGCAGGTACAGCAAGTAAAGTTGGCCTTTATTGCAAGGGATTGGAGTATAAAAGCAGAGAAGTCCTGCTACAACTGTACAGGGTATTGGTAAGGCCACACCTGGGGTACTGCTTTTAGTTTTGGTCTCTGTATTTAAGGAAGGATATACTTGCATTGGAGGCTGTTCAGAGAAGGTTCACTTGGTTGATTACGGAGATGAGGGGTTTGACTTGTGAAGATAGATTGAGTAGGTTGGACCTATACACATTGGAGTTCAGAAGAATGAGAGGTGATCTTATTGAAACATATAAGATAATGAGGGGGCTCGACAAGGTGGATGCAGAGAGAATATTTCCACTCATAGGGGAAACTACAACTAGGGGATATAGGGCTAGAACCTTCACTTTTTTTGCATGCTTAACGCCCACTTAACGCCCATTTTACCGCTGAAATGACGTATAACACCCAGATAACGCCCATTTTGGCACAAAATGGAAACTGACGGGCATTTTTCGGAAACTTATCGGCGAGCGTTACTTTCCCATGTGCCTAACGCCGGGAAAAAATATCACCGCCCGCCCACTTTTTTGGGGCGGAATCATCAGAATGGGCGAAATCAACGTCCATAATATCGGCCAGCGTTAGTTTCCGCACGGATTTAATGGTGAGATTCAATATTAACACTCACCCACTGTTTTTTGTCGTAAAGAGCATATTTACCCAAACTAGTGGCCATGGAGATCGTCCATCGTCAATTTCACCACCTCGCACACATATCACCCACAATATCGCTCGTTCAAAAAACCACCCACATAAAGTGGAACTAACCGGAATGAACGCCAGCGGTGTGACTGGCATTTGTCAAATCCCACTTTTATATGTGGAGCTGATATCTGAAAGATTTGCCTGAAAGAACGCTGATGTGAGTGACAACGCTGACACACTGCTGTGTGTGTGCAACTCAGATATCAATGGTGCCCATCATCTTGGTGCCAGTTAAAGTTTACGTTGATTGATGTTAAGTTGTATTTAACCCTTTCACGGTAAGGAATCATCAGTGTGTAACGGTCCAGCTATCTGAGACAATGCGCAACAAGGTTATGTTCAATAACAAAAGTTTAATACCAACATTGGTCTGAAATCATAAGTATCACAGCCAATAATACCCAATTCCCGCCCGTACCCCACTTTTTCCACCATTGACATAAATCACATGGTCAACATGTCCAGCAACATAGAATACAAAGGAAAAGCAGGAGCGTGGTCCCCAGCTCCCATACATTGCAACAAATTGCACACACCCAGATGGAGATATAACACAGCCATCACCTGCGCACATACACTTCATTTTCCTTGCCCCCTCTCCTTTTTCTCCCCATCTCTACCCCTTCCCCTCCTCGCTCCACAGTGCCTGGCCGAGGAGCTCCTCAGGCGGTGCCTCATTGCGGGGGATGAAGGCAGATGTGTTGGTTGCACGGGTACGGGTGTGAGGGGTGCCAAGGGGGCAACATTCTCTGATGCAGAAGCAGGATCTTGGTCCTTGCTCTCATCTGTCGTTTGCAGTGGTGGTTCGGAACCTAGGGGTGGAGTGCCACGCTCGGGGACCACTGGGATGTCTCTGCCAGCAATGTTCCTGGCTATCACATCCAGGGCCTCTGCCATGCACTGAATGTACTCGGTGATGCTGGCCAGCTGTCGAGATATGCCTCCCATGCTTCGATGAGCTGGTCACCAATGTCTACAGTCCTCCTGGACAACTGTACCATCTCTTTGCTGTCATGTCGCGCTCGTGGCACAGACCTGCCACATCCATGAGGCCTCCGCATGATCGGCGTCGTCCTGGGGACAAATGGGGTGCCCTGTGGTGAGGTCCTTGGGGCCGGTACCTCCAGAGTGGGGACCACTAGATAGCCTTGGGGTGGAATGGCTTCTGGAGCGTGGCGAGGCAGGTTCTTCGAAGTCCGCGCTCTCATCCGTGGAGAACAGATCCAGCAGATTGATGGGCGACAATCGGAGCTCCTCAGCACCAGATGTAGTAGGATTGTCCGCCGACTCCTGCCCCACACTCCCACCTTCTGGCCTCTGTGGCATTGCCTGGGGCCGCGCTACTGGCTGAGCTGCAAAACACAAATGAGGTTATTGGAGGAGAAGAGGGTGCTAGGGTGACAAGGTGAGTCCAGCGCGACACACAGCATATGCAAGACAAAAGCACCACCGCTCTCAAAATCATCGCAGACATCACATTTAATGACCATCAACATATTGTGCATTGCAATGATTTTCATTAGGCCAGCATTATTTCTATGACAATTTTAAAAATCATCTATCATATATGATTGTTCGGACATGAGTGGGTGTGGCATCTATTGACTTTACATGACGCATTGGTGTAAGCTTTACTCACGTGGCATCACTTCAGGGTCTGCTTGTGCATCCATGGCTGTCCGGGGGTGCTTCCCCACGAGTGCGAACACCTGCTCCTCCATGTCAGTGATGTCGTTGGGGACCGGTGGCCCTCCGCCCGTTCGCCTCTGCACGGACCTCATCATCGATAGCTTCTTCTGTAAAAGGTGACAGGACGACATGGCATGAGATCATTGCGTGATATCATTGCTAGGTACTGTCACAGACACTGATACAACACATAACCGACAGATGTAATCATGATTATTATGCTAATTATCATTCTTTACCTAAAGACGTACACCGTGACCGCAGACTTTGAGTAAAACATTCCCGGTAAAAGTGCAAGACCTCACATCACTCATGATTGTTACAAATCAAATTATATAAATACATAAGTACATTTAAATCAATGTAATACTTACTCTTGCGGATCCCACAAGGTCGTTCCATCGTTTGCGGCATTGGTTGTCCTCATACACCTCGTTGGTCGCCAACGAGACCACCTCTGCTATCTCGGTCCATATCCTCTGGTAGGCCTTTGGGGTGGGCTTCCCACGCCCTCCCTGTGTCAAATCACCCCAGTGTAACTCGACCTCCTGCAGGAGGGAGGCATTTACCTCGTCCGAGAACCTCCTGGCTCTTTTGCGCTCTCCAATGTGCTCCTCTCCCACCTTACTGCTCTCTCCAGTGTCAGTCCCCACAGCGTGCTGTGATGCCTCCTCCTCTCTCTCCATTATAGGTCAAATTTGGTCAAATATGTGGCTGGTAACAGCTAATTTTTGTTTGCCTACTTGCTGTGAAGCTCTAAAGTCTCCCTCCTTCCTCCCAAAGCAGCCACACCACACCCAGACACGCCTTCAGTCCCTCTGAGCTCCCTCTCTCTCTGTCTCCTCTTCTGCGCATGTCATGGTGACCGTTGACCTCTAGAATCGCAGGAATCGAGCGTTGCCATGCCATTGCTAAGGACGGCCACACTTAACGGCAGAAGGTCAAAAAAATTTAACGCTACCGCCCATTTTATATCGCTTGCAGTAACACCCATTTTCAAAAGTGGAGACTGGGTTGTTTGAGAATGGGCAAGAAGCCAGCGATCAAAAACCCTTTTTTAACGCCCACGCCGGAAATATCGCCCATTTTTGGACGATAAGCAATACGGTGGAGGAGGATTTCCTGGAGTGCATAAGGGATGGTTTTCTAGACCAATATGTTGAGGAACCAACTAGGGGGGAGGCCATCTTAGACTGGGTGTTGTGTAATGAGAGAGGATTAATTAGCAATCTCATTGTGCGAGGCCCCTTGGGGAAGAGTGACCATAATATGGTGGAATTCTGCATTAGGATGGAGAATGAAACAGTAAATTCAGAGACCATGGTCCAGAACTTAAAGAAGGGTAACTTTGAAGGTATGAGGCGAGAATTGGCTAGGATAGATTGGCGAATGATACTTAGGGGGTTGACTGTGGATGGGCAATGGCAGACATTTAGAGACCGCATGGATGAAGTACAACAATTGTACATTCCTGTCTGGCGTAAAAATAAAAAGGGGAAGGTGGCTCAACCGTGGCTATCTAGGGAAATCAGGGATAGTATTAAAGCCAAGGAAGTGGCATACAAATTGGCCAGAAATAGCAGCGAACCTGGGGACTGGGAGAAATTTAGAACTCAGCAGAGGAGGACAAAGGGTTTGATTAGGACAGGGAAAATGGAGTACGAGAAGAAGCTTGCAGGGAACATTAAGGCGGATTGCAAAAGTTTCTATAGGTATGTAAAGAGAAAAAGGTTGGTGAAGACAAACGTAGGTCCCCTGCAGTCAGAATCAGGGGAAGTCATAACGGGGAACAAAGAAATGGCGGATCAATTGAACAAGTACTTTGGTTCGGTATTCACTAAGGAGGATACAAACAACCTTCCGGATATAAAAGGGGTCAGAGGGTCTAGTAAGGAAGAGGAACTGAGGGAAATCTTTATTAGTCGGGAAATTGTGTTGGGGAAATTGATGGGATTGAAGGCAGATAAATCCCCAGGGCCTGATGGCCTGCATCCTAGAGTACTTAAGGAGGTGGCCTTGGAAATAGCGGATGCATTGACAGTCATTTTCCAACATTCCATTGACTCTGGATCAGTTCCTATGGAGTGGAGGGTAGCCAATGTAACCCCACTTTTTAAAAAAGGAGGGAGAGAGAAAACAGGGAATTATAGACCGGTCAGCCTGACCTCAGTAGTGGGTAAAATGATGGAATCAATTATTAAGGATGTCATAGCAGTGCATCTGGAAAATGGTGACATGATAGGTCCAAGTCAGCATGGATTTGTGAAAGGGAAATCATGCTTGACAAATCTTCTGGAATTTTTTGAGGATGTTTCCAGTAAAGTGGACAAAGGAGAACCAGTTGATGTGGTATATTTGGACTTTCAGAAGGCTTTCGACAAGGTCCCACACAAGAGATTAATGTGCAAAGTTAAAGCACATGGGATTGGGGGTAGTGTGCTGACGTGGATTGAGAACTGGTTGTCAGACAGGAAGCAAAGAGTAGGAGTAAACGGGTACTTTTCAGAATGGCAGGCAGTGACTAGTGGAGTGCCGCAAGGTTCTGTGCTGGGGCCCCAGCTGTTTACATTGTACATTAATGATTTAGACGAGGGGATTAAATGCAGTATCTCCAAATTTGCGGATGATACTAAGTTGGGTGGCAGTGTGAGCTGCGAGGAGGATGCTATTAGGCTGCAGAGTGACTTGGATAGGTTAGGTGAGTGGGCAAATGCATGGCAGATGAAGTATAATGTGGATAAATGTGAGGTTATCCACTTTGGTGGTAAAAACAGAGAGACAGACTATTATCTGAATGGTGACAGATTAGGAAAAGGGAAGGTGCAACGAGACCTGGGTGTCATGGTACATCAGTCATTGAAGGTTGGCATGCAGGTACAGCAGGCGGTTAAGAAAGCAAATGGCATGTTGGCCTTCATAGCGAGGGGATTTGAATACAGGGGCAGGGAGGTGTTGCTACAGTTGTACAGGGCCTTGGTGAGGCCACACCTGGAGTATTGTGTACAGTTTTGGTCTCCTAACTTGAGGAAGGACATTCTTGCTATTGAGGGAGTGCAGCGAAGGTTCACCAGACTGATTCCCGGGATGGCGGGACTGACCTATCAAGAAAGATTGGATCAATTGGGCTTGTATTCACTGGAGTTCAGAAGAATGAGAGGGGACCTCATAGAAACGTTTAAAATTCTGACGGGTTTAGACAGGTTAGATGCAGAAAGAATGTTCCCAATGTTGGGGAAGTCCAGAACCAGGGGTCACAGTCTGAGGATAAGGGGTAAGCCATTTAGGACCGAGATGAGGAGAAACTTCTTCACCCAGAGAGTGGTGAACCTGTGGAATTCTCTACCACAGAAAGTAGTTGAGGCCAATTCACTAAATATATTCAAAAGGGAGTTAGATGAAGTCCTTACTACTCGGGGGATCAAGGGTTATGGCGAGAAAGCAGGAAGGGGGTACTGAAGTTTCATGTTCAGCCATGAACTCATTGAATGGCGGTGCAGGCTAGAAGGGCTGAATGGCCTGCTCCTGCACCTATTTTCTATGTTTCTATGTTTCTAAAAGTAGAGGTTCGAGCCCATCGTCTCAGAATAAGGGGCCATCCATTTAAAACTGAGATGAGGAGCAATTTCTTCTTTGAGGGTTGTAAATCTATGGAATTCTCTGCCCCGGAGAGCTATGGAGGCTGGGTCATTGAATATATTTAAGGCAGAGATAGACAGATCTTTGAGTGATAAGGGAGTAAAGGGTTATGGGGAGCGGGCAGGGAAGTGGAGCTGAGTCCATGATCAGATCAGTCATAATCTTATTGAATGGTGGAGCAGGCTCGAGGGACCAATGGCCTACTTCTGCTCCTATTTCTTATGTTCTTAGATGGGGAGTCAGTGAGGAAAGCTATGGGAGTGTTGGAGGAGTATTGTAGAGCTTCAGGAGCCAAAGTAAATGATAGTAAGTCCCAAGGCCTGGTTGTGGGAAGGAGTAGGGGGAGTGGTTGGAGGAAAGCACTTTTAAGGTGGTGGAGGGTTTAGAAGTTCTGGGGGTGCATATGGGGTGCAAGAAGGATAGGGATGAAGTGGATCAACTAAATTGGGAACCGAAGGTTATGAAAATTAAAAAGATTTTGGGAAGATAGGAAAGAAGGTGGTTGAAAGTGCAAGGAAGAGCGACAATGGTGACAGCTGTCCTGCTATCTAATCTATGGTACTTATTGACGGTGGAGGATATTTCTGATTGGGCACAAATGTCTATCTGAGAGACTTGTGTAAGGTTTTTATGGGAAGGGAAACCAGCCTTGGTTGCTTACAATACCATCATTGGACAGCGAAATCAGGGAGGACTCAATTTTGATTTGAAGAAAAAACGTTTAGAATTAAATGGGTGAAGAAATTTCTTCAGAAGTCAAATACAAATTTTTGGAAGAGTTGTTTCCAGCATTTTTTTAAATTAAGTGGGATTGGAGGACAGGGAATATTTTATATGGAATACAACCATATGTTTTTGAAATCAATTAAACCTCTCCCTCGGTTTTATAAGGGGGTTGTAGACACTTGGGCCCAATTTTTTTTAACAGTGTGCAGTTTATGCCCAAAGATGCTGAGGAATTTTCAGAACAGCCCTTATTTTTGAACAGGTGGATCAACATTGAAGGAGAGGTATTATTTGATCAAGTTTTTATAAAAGCTGGTATTATATATGTGAAAGATGTATTATATGAGGTAATTCCAGGTTGGCTGCCGGAAGTGGTAGTGAGGGACATGGTTTGGGAAGAGGATCAGGAGGTAGGGAAAAAACAATTCAGATCATGTATGAGAAGATTGTGAGGGCAAAGCCACAGGATTGGATGGAAGAAATAAATACGCAAATCTCCAAAGGAGGTATAATGCTTCCCGCTTTTCCAAGCTTTGTGCTGGAGAAAGGGGTGGAGTTGGTCCAAGTTGACAACTGTAATACTCGAGATTTCTATGGGGTATTTAGAGAATGGAGATTTAAGACACCTGCTGGTCAGGAGTTTTGGCAGAATATATAGCCACAGCTGGACTTCAACAGGATTTTGAAGGGAGTGTGGACGTAATTTAAATGTCCAGAGTGGATTGAACTAGATTTCAAATTGGCTCATAATCGGATTTTTACCGTGATAGTCTTATGTAAGATTGGGCGATAGAGGTGGCAACTTGCCCAGTGTGTGGGACGTGGGATGAGACTCTGTCCCATTTGCTGGTGTTATGTCTGCAGTTAAATGATTTTAAGTACTATGTTCGACAGTTGTGTGAGGTTTTCTTGCTGGCTGAGGACCAAAGAGCAAGAATGGGAATCCCAAGGGACCCAATTTTGAGATGGGGATTGCAGGAGAGTCTGCCCGAGTCTAGCGGAGTGGCAATTAATGCAATGTTCAGTTTGGCTAGATTTGTGATTGAGCAAAGAAGGAATGCTCTGTTTTTTAAGGGGAGGAGAATAAACCTAAAGGAGTATTTTAAATATAAATAAAAAGATCATTATACGGCTCTGTGGATGTTTTATTCAGAAAAGAATTTAAAGATCGTATTTTATAATCAATTTGTAAAATACAATAGATTATTATATGTTACAGGAGACAAATTAAACTCCAGGTTTTGTGTTAATATGTATAATTCTCAATCTTCCTCGCTGTCATTCTCCACCTCACAGTCAACAAGTTCCCCGCTGGAGTGGAACTAAACTACAGAAACAATGGGAACCTGTTGAACCTTTGCCGTCTCTAGGCCACATCCAGTACCACCCCAACCTCTGTCATCGAGCTACAGTATGCGGATGATGCCTGCGTCTGTGCACAAACTGAGGCTGAACTTCAGGAAATAGTCGACGTATTTACTGAGGTATACGAAAGCATGGACCTTACGCTAAACATCCGTAAGACAAAGATCCTCTACCAACTGTCCTCGCTGCACAGCACTGCCTCCCAGTCATCAAGATCCATGGCGCGGCCCTGGACAATGTGGACCATTTCTCATACCTCGGGAGCCTTTGATCAACAAGAGCAGACATTGACAACGAGATTCAACACCGCCTCCAGTGCACCAGTGCAGCCTTCGGCCACCTGAGGAAAAGATTAGTTTGAAGATCAGGCCCTTAAAACTTCCACCAAGTTCATGGTCTACAGGGCTGTAGTAATACCCACCCTCCTGTATGACTCAGAGACATGGACCATGTACAGTAGACACCTCAAGTCGGTGGAGAAATACCACCAACGATGCCTCCGCAAGATCCTACAAATCCCGTGGGAGGACAGACGCACCAACATTAGCGTCCTCGACCAGGCCAACATCCCCAGCATTGAAGCACTGACCACATTTGATCAGCTCCGCTGGGCAGGCCACATCGTTCACATGCCAGACACGAGACTCCCAAAGCAAGTGTTCTACTCGGAACTCCTTCACGGAAAATAGGCCAAAGGTGGGCAGAGGAAACGTTACAGGTACACCCACAAAGCCTCCCTGATAAAGTGCAACATCCCCACTGACACCTGGGAGTCCCTGGCCAAAGACCACCCGAAGTAGAGGAAGTGCATCTGGGAGGGCGCTGAGCTAAGGCCTTTTAAGAGTGGAAGCAAGTCTTGCTCGATTCCGAGGGAGTGCCTATGATGATGATAATGATGTGATGAGTTGGAGGAACGGCTGTGCAGAGGGGCGGAATGGATTAGTAAGATACAATGGAATGATCACAATGTTGTAAATATTCTTAATGTTCAATAAATATTAATAATAATTTTTTTTAAAGTGGGTAGCACTCTCGCCTCTGAGTCAGAAGGTTGTGGGTTCAAGTCCCATTCCAGGGGCCTGAGCACATAAATCCAGGCTGACACTCCAGTGCAGTGCTGAGTGAGTGCTGCACTGTCAGAGGTGCCATCTTTCGGATGAGACGTTAAACCGAGGTCCCGTCTGCTCTCTTAGGTGGACGTAAAAGATCCCATGGCACTATTTCGAAGAGCAGGGGAGTTATCCCCGGTGTCCTGGCTAATTTTTATCTTTCAATCGACATAACGAAAACAGATTATCTGGTCATTATCATATTGCTGTTTGTGGGAGCTTGCTGTGCGCAAATTTGCTCCCACATTACAATAGTGATTACATTCCAAAACTCATTGGCTGTAAAGCACTTTGAGATGTCCGGTGGTCGTGGGAGGCGCTATATAAATCCAAGTATTTTTCTTTCTTTTCATATGAATTCAACTGAGTGAAAACAAATCCAATTGTTTCACGCCATAAATAGTATTTACAAAAGCACACACACCTTTCTTTTCCTTTCACCCCCATGTATTTATCTAGCTTCCCCTGAGAGGCATCTATGCGATTCAACTCAACATCAACAACTTACCTTTATATAGCGCCTTTAACATAGTAAAACGTCCCAAGCAGCTTCACAGGAGTATTATCAAATAAATGCAGGAAGAATGTTCCCGATGTTGGGGAAGTCCAGAACCAGGGGACACAGTCTAAGGATAAGGGGTAAGCCACTTAGGATCGAGATGAGGAGAAACTTCTTCACTCAGAGAGTTGTTAACCTGTGGAATTCTCTACCGCAGAGAGTTGTTGATGCCAGTTCATTGGATATATTCAAAAGGGAGTTAGATGTGGCCCTTATGGCTAAAGGGATCAAGGGGTATGGAGAGAAAGCAGGAAAGGGGCACTGAGGTGAGTGATCAGCCATGATCTTATTGAATGGTGGTGCAGGCTCGAAGGGCCGAATGGCCTACTCCTGCACCTATTTTCTATGTTTCTATGTTAAATGTTGACACTGAGCCACATAAGGCGATATTAAGACAGATGACCACCAGCTTGGCCAAAGAGGTTTTAAGGAGGGTCACTACTTCTTGTGGTAGCAAGGTCCACATTCTAACCACTCCCTGGGGAAAGAAGTTTCTCCTGAATTCCTTACTGGATTTTTTAGTGACGATCATAGTTATGGCCCCTAGTTTTAGGTTTCGCCACAAACAAAAACAATTTCTCTACCTCAACCTTATCAAAACCCTTCATTATTTTAAAGACTTCTATTAGGTCATCCCATCAGCCTTCTCTTTTCCAGAGATGTGAACATTATTATTCAAAGAAGAACTCTCATTTGTCTTGACCAACTTTCCTCTCTCGACAAACACTGTAAACAAAATTGATTAGCTGGCCATTCCTGTTTGTTAGACGTTGCCAGCTCTGAATGAGCTGCCATGTTTACTTGCAGAGCAGTCAATGCCTGTAACGCTCTGAGACGCTCTGAGGTGATAAGAAACCATACAAGTATTATTTATTATAAGTCGACTTGATAGTTTGTGAAAATGATTATTCCAACACAGGTGACACTTTCTCAATTAGTTTTACATCAACAAATCTCAAGTCATTATGAAACCATCTGGTGGAAGCATAAAAGCCATAAAACAACTAAAATCTGTCACAAGGAAAAATCTGTGATTGATTTAGTGACTAGCTGGTGTTGACTTGTTGGCTCGTTAAACACAAGTAAATTTTAATGTCTGCAAAACCTTAACACCTAGGGCGGGAGCTCTCATTCTCAGCGGCAGAGGCACTTGCCGGCCAAAGTGTCGCCGGGGATGGAGTCGGGCCCACAGAGGGTCGAAGAGCTGAAAAAAAAATCAACACTAAAAAAATAAAAAAAACTTCAGGGGACCCCATCCAGGTAAGTTGCTGTTGAAAATTTAAAAAAAATGTTCACTTACCTTTTTTTCAGGTTCTTCCTACTCACCGTCGGGGGCAGGCCAGCCTCCAGCCAGCGGTCCACCCTCATTCGGCCGCCGAGTCCCACCGACTTCCGCCTGCAGCAATCTGGGAGCTCGGCGGGCAGGAGGTCAGTCTGCGCCACTCGGCAGTCCGCTGACGTCAGTGGGCGGTTCCCGGCAGCTCTCCCCTCCTGCCCACTCCAGGCCACCCCGAAAGTGGCACTGGGCGGTGAGAGGGCGGCACTGGGTGGTGAGAGAGCAGCAGTGGGCGGTGAGTGGGTGGCAGTGGGCGGCAATGGGCGGTCAGTGGGCGGTGAGTGCCGCCCACTGCTGCCCATTGCTGCGCACTGCCGCACTGCCACCCACTGCTGCCCATTGCTGCGCACTGCCGCACTGCCGCCCACTGCCGCCCACTGCCGCCCACTGCTGCCCATTGCTGCGCACTGCCGCACTGCCGCCCACTGCTGCCCATTGCTGCGCACTGCCGCACTGCCGCCCACTGCCGCCCACTGCCGCACTGCCGCACTGCCGCACTGCCGCCCACTCACCGCCCACTGAGTGGGCGGTGAGTGTGTGGTGAGTGGGCGGTGAGTGGGTGGCTGTGGGTGGCAGTGGGCGGTGAGTGGGCGGCAGTGCGGCAGTGGGCAGCAATGGGCAGCAGTGGGCGGCAGTGCGCAGCAATGGGCAGCAGTGGGCGGCAGTGGGCGGCAGTGCGGCAGTGCGCAGCAATGGGCAGCAGTGGGTGGCAGTGCGGCAGTGCGCAGCAATGGGCAGCAGTGGGCGGCAGTGCGCAGCAATGGGCAGCAGTGGGCGGCAGTGGGCGGCAGTGCGGCAGTGCGCAGCAATGGGCAGCAGTGGGTGGCAGTGCGCAGCAATGGGCAGCAGTGGGCGGCAGTGGGCGGCAGTGCGGCAGTGCGCAGCAATGGGCAGCAGTGGGCGGCAGTGCGCAGCAATGGGCAGCAGTGGGTGGCAGTGCGCAGCAATAGGCAGCAGTGGGCGGCAGTGCGCAGCAATGGGCAGCAGTGGGCGGCAGTGCGGCAGTGCGCAGCAATGGGCAGCAGTGGGCGGCAATGGGCAGCAGTGGGCGGCAGTGGGCGGCAGTGCGGCAGTGCGCAGCAGTGGGCGGCAGTGAGGCAGTGCGCAGCAGTGGGCGGCAGTGCGGCAGTGCGCAGCAGTGGGCGGCAGTGTGGCAGTGCGCAGCAATGGGCAGCAGTGGGCGGCAGTGGGCGGCAGTGCGCAGCAATGGGCAGCAGTGGGCGGCAGTGCGGCAGTGCGCAGCAATGGGCAGCAGTGGGCGGCAGTGGGCGGCAGTGGGCGGCAGTGCGGCAGTGTGCAGCAATGGGCAGCAGTGGGCGGCAGTGCGGCAGTGCGCAGCAATGGGCGGCAGTGGGCGGCAGTGCGCAGCAATGGGCGGCAGTGGGCGGCAGTGCGGCAGTGCGCAGCAATGGGCGGCAGTGGGCGGCAGTGGGCGGCAGTGCGCAGCAATGGGCGGCAGTGGGCGGCAGTGCGCAGCAATGGGCGGCAGTGGGCGGCAGTGGGCGGCAGTGGGTGGTGAGCGATGAATTTCGGCCCCCTAGTTTTCAGAGTCTGTCAGCAAATGACCACACCATGCTGAGGGCATTACAGTTAAACCGCTCGCTGCCCCTGCAATGCACGATTCAAATAATTGGATGAACTCAGCAACATTTGTCTGTATAACGACCTCAAGAGCCGGAACTTTAAAGTAAAACCGCTGCACATATGTTCCATTCTCACCCTGAAGGTGCTGACATGCTGGGATGCAGGTCCGTGGGTGTTGAGAGCACTCTGTTTTACCTCATCCTAGCGACCATTCACAAGATCATTCCTTTCGGTCCATCTCATTCATCCATCCACTGGAGAAGGCACAAAAATGATTTCCTAGAATGATATCAGAACTCGGAGGTATACCGATCAGGAAAAGCTGAACAGACCGGAGCTTATTTCTCTAGGACAGAGAAGGCTGAGGGGTGACCTGATAGAGGTCTTTAAGATAATGAAAGGTTTTGATAGGGTAGATGTAGAGAAGACGTTTCCACTTGCGGAACTCGGGGCCAGAAATATAAGACGGTCCAATATAGAATTTAGAAGAAATGTCTTTACCCAGAGTGATTAGAATGTGGAGCTCGCTACCACAAGGAATGGTTAAAGCAAATAGCTTAGATGCATTTAAGCTGATTTAAGAGGAGCGAAGCCAGGTCGCTGATTGCAGTGCGGCCAGGCACAACAGGAGGGGCGAAGGAGCAGCAAGAGGTTGTAGAGAGATGTGATCGGGGCCCAGGAGAGGCGTGAGTTCAGGGTCCAGAAGAGGCAAGGGCCCAGGGACAGCACGGGCCAGCCCACACTGCGATATATGTGTGCGCACTAGGTCCATGCAGCAGAACTGGTCCCCAGTTGCCTTGGGTAATCCTTGCCACTGGACCATGGCCTAGCTGTGTGGTGGCTGGTGTGCAATGGTCACCACACATTAAAAAAAATCCACCCATAGGCATCTTCCACCCTTCAGGATGTAGTTCGGGATCTGTAATATTAGGTCCTTCATTGAAACACCTGTGAACTTTTTCCTGTGGAAGCAAGTCATCCTCGATTCGAGGGACTGCCTATGATGATGAATTAAGAGGAAGTTAGATAAACACATGAGGCAGAAAGGAATAGAAAGATATGCAGATAAAGTGGGATGAAGAGGGGTGGGTGGAGGCTCGTGTGGAGCATAAACACTGGCATGGACCAGTTGGGCCAAATGGCCTGTTTCTGTCCTATAAATACTATGGAATCTAGAAAGATCATTGCAGCATCCTGTTGTTTCTTAAAAGATTCCAGGGTTTCATGTTCCTGGAAGTCTATTCCCATAAGTTGATCACTTTTTTTTGTGAAGAAATATTTCCTGGCATCACATTGAAGGACATCTTCCACACATGGGCCCATCTCCCCAGTGTGCTGAAATCGGTCTGCAGTCTATTCATTTCATCCTAAGCCCTAACTCCCAGGCACACGTTGGTGTCATCAGCAAACTTAAGAACGTAACACATTGGCCTGGATTTTGCGATAGGAATATTGGTGAGGCTATCGGCGCTCACCGTTATTAGGGAGCAAATCGGACAGCAACTTCCGGCGTCTGCACATGCGCAGTAAATTGCAGAAATTAGGAAGTTGCTGTCTGGTTTGCCCTGCTCCTTGCAAGCTTCATTACACTGGTACCTCAGTGAGAGGCTCGGCATTCAAATACATGAAGGGCGTAAAGTTGCTGTACTTGCCCACTAGTTAGCCACTAAACATGCCAGAAAAAGTTAGGGCTGGTGCATTCAGGTGTAAGTGAATTTTTAACTGCATGATAAGTCAGATTTACTGCCAACCAACCTCTCCGGCCCTGAAAATTTACCTTTACAGTGTAGAGTCTCATTCCTTCAGAATGTAATTATTGTTGGAGATTTTTAATAATACAAAAATGAAAATATATTTTTTTTAACTTTTCTTTCTGTCTCTTTTATCCCTCTCTTAATCCCATCTTTCTTTTCTTCTCTTTATTTTGCTCTCTGTACATGATTTTACATTGAATTAAATATTCTAATTTATACTTCCTGGTTTAGACTCTGCGTGGCTCAGGGAGGATTCATCAATCTGACTGGTTGAAGAGACACACTGTTGTTTGGCCTGCTCACACACGCATCACAGTTCCCTTGTAAAGGACACCGCATTCTCTAGTAACTGTAAGTTGCCGCACAAAAGTCCACGAAAAGTATGTGGGCAGCTGTAAGCATGGTGAACCATGAGCGCCGTTCCTTTGCAGCTGACCGCAAAATCCGGGCCAATGTATCTCCTCACTGAACCACTGGAGGAAACCAACACATTTTCATTTGTCCTAACTCGCACCAAGTCCCGCTCACCCATCACCCCTGTGCTCGCTGACCTACATTGGCTCCCTCGATTTCAAAATTCTCATCCTTGTTTTCAAATCCCACCATGGCCTCGCCCCTCCCTATCTCTGTAATCTCCTTCTGCCCCACAACCTTCCGAGATACCTGCGCTCCTCTAATTCTGCCCTCTTGAGCATCCCTGATTATAATCACTCAATGATTGGTGGCCGTGCCTTCTGTTGCCTAGGCCACAAGCTCTGGAATTCCCTCCCTAAACCTCTTCGTCTCTCTACCTCTCTTTCTTCCTTCAAGACGCTTCTTAAAAGCTACCTCTTTGACCAGGTCACCTGCGCTAATTTCTACTTATGGTGCTCGGTGTCAAATTTTTTGTCTCATAATACTGCTCTGAAGCGCCTTGGGACGTTTCACTACGTTAAAGGCGCTATATAAATACAATTTGTTCCTGTTGTTGTTGGTGCCTTGCAGTAAGTTGTGTCATTTTATACGTTTCACTGAATGCTAAATCCAATTTATGCACAGCAATTCTACATTACTACCCGCTGCTTCGAGATTTAATGGTTTGGTTTTACAAAAGCAAAATTAGTTCACGGGAAGCGTTCCACCTATTATTTTTCAATGATTAAAGATACGATTTATTGCATTTTAATGGAGCCATTTAATTGTGTTAAACCTTCTAAAAATAGAGTATCTTATAAATCAGTCGACTGCATGCCTACAATTCACTCCCTACTGAACAAGGTACTGGCTTCTTGTTTTGTAACCTGGAGACAACCTGTTTATGGCAGAGTGAAATAAAAAGTTCCATTGACTGGTCTCAATGATTATCGTGATGGCAACTGTTGGATGTTGTCATTTGATAAGCGCAGGTTCACACAGGTTTATGTGTGCTCTTTGTGGGACAAATAGTTCTGAAATGAACTTCTGAGCAGCTGGATTAAATACAACACAGTTTTGAACAAGGAGCTTCGTAATAATGTGCCTGTTTAACATCCCCGTTATATTTGAAGGGTTCCATAATAAACTAGGGCCCTTGGTCAGCCATGGCTCAGTGGGTAGCACCCTTGCCTCTGAGTCAGAAGGTTGTGGGTTCAAGCCCTGCTCCATAAACTTGAGCACAAAAGTCTAGGCTGGCACTCCAGTGCAATGCTGAGGGAGTGCTGCACTGTCGGAGGTGCCGTCTTCTGGATGAGACGTTAAACCGAGGCCCCGTCTGCTCTCTCAGGTGGATGTAAAAGATCCCATGGCACTATTGAAGAAGTGCAGGGGAGTTATCCCCAGTGTCCTGGCCAATACTTATCCCTCAATCAACATAACAAAAACAGATTATCTGGTCATTATCACATTGCTGTTTGTGGGAGCTTGCTGTGCGCAATTGGCTGACTACACTTCAAAAGTACTTCATTGGCTGTAAAGCCCTTAGGACATATTGAGGTCATGAAATGCGCTATATAAATGCAAGTCTTTGTGGTGCAGTAGAACATACCCCCAATGCACTATGGGACGGATTCCACTGCACTGGGATCAAATGGTATAGTTTGGAAGCACTGACAAAGATCAAGGAAGAGATCATTCAGCCAGCCTGTCAAGCAGGCTATGGTTTGGAACAAGAGGAGCTGATCAGTGTGGGGTCAGTGCATCAGTTAGTCTGTTAATTAAAACTGAATCGCAGGGAAGAAATTATATCAAATGTTTAACTCTATATGAATGCTCTGGACTGCAATAAAAAAATATAATTTTACATCATCATCATAGGCAGTCCCTCGGAATCGAGGAAGACTTGCTTCCACTCTTAAAATGATTCCTTAGGTGACTGTACAGTCCAATACAAGAACCACAGACTCTGTCACAGGTGGGACAGATAGTCGTTGAGGGTAAGGGAGAGTGGGACTGGTTGCCGCACGCTCTTTCCGCTGCCTGCGCTTGATTTCTGCATGCTCTCGGCGATGAGACTCGAGGTGCTCGAGGTGAACTACCAGAAAAATAGAAAGCAAGATCTATTTTTCTGTAGTTCTGCACATTTCACTAAATATACCTTGGAAATATTTCAAAACCATAGCTGAAAGGGTATTTTAGTTCTCTATGGTGCCTTGCTACATTGCATAAATGTAAAACAGGTTGATTTCCATGTTTCCCTATTTATATCACTGCATGAACTAAGGACTCGCACTCCTGGGCACGATTTAAAGAAAATAATTCTTGGGATGTGGGTGTCGCTGGCAAGGCCAGCATTTATTGCCCATGAGAAGATGGTAGTGAGCTGCCTTCTTGAACTGCTGCAGTCCTTGTGGTGAAGGTGCTCCCACATTGCTGTTAGGGAGGGAGTTCCAGGATTTTGACCCAGCGACGATGAAGGAAGGGCCGATATATTTCCAAGTCAGGATGGTGTGTGAGTTGGAGGGTTTGGGAGGTGCTGTCGAAGAAGCCGTGGCGAGTATTGATAGTTGACCAGCCAGTGATGGATGTGGTGTATTTAGATTTCCAAAAGGCATTCGATAAGGTGCCACACAAAAGGTTACTGCAGAAGATAGAGGTATGCGGAGTCAGAGGAAATGTATTAGCATGGATAGGGAATTGGCTGGCGAACAGAAAGCAGAGAGTCGGGATAAATGGGTCCTTTTCAGAATGGAAATCGGTAGTTAGTGGTGTGCCAGAGGGATCGGTGCTGGGACCACAACTGTTTACAATATACATAGATGACCTGGAAGAGGGGACAGAGTGTAGTGTCACAAAATTTGCAGATGACACAAAGATTAGTGGGAAAGCGGGTTGTGGAGAGGACACAGAGATACTGCAAAGAGATTTAGATAGGTTAAGCGAATGGGCTAAGGTTTGGCAGATGGAATACAATGTCGGAAAGTGTGAGGTCATCCACCCTGGGAAAAGAAACAGTAAAAGGGAATATTATTTGAATAGGGAGAAATTACAACATGCTGAGGTGCAGAGGGACCTGGGGATCCTTGTGCATGAATCCCAAAAAGTTAGTTTGCAGGTGCAGCAGGTAATCAGGAAGGCGAATGGAATGTTGGCCTTCATTGCGAGAGGGATGGAGTACAAAAGCAGGGAGGTCCTGCTGCAACTGTATAGGGTATTGGTGAGGCCGCACCTGGAGTACTGCGTGCGGTTTTGGTCACCTTACTTAAGGAAGGATATACTGGCTTTGGAGTGGGTACAGAGACGATTCACTAGGCTGATTCCGGAGATGAGGGGGTTACCTTATGACGATAGATTGAGTAGACTGGGTCTTTACTCGTTGGAGTTCAGAAGGATGAGGGGTGATCTTATAGAAACATTTAAAATAATGAAAGGGATAGACAAGATAGAGGCGGAGAGGTTGTTTCCACTGGTCGGGGAGACTAGAACTAGGGGGCACAGCCTCAAAATATGGGGGAGACAATTTAAAACCCAGTTGAGAAGGAATTTCTTCTCCCAGAGGGTTGTGAATCTGTGGAATTCTCTGCCCAAGGAAGCAGTTGAGGCTAGCTCATTGAATGTATTCAAGTCACAGATAGATAGATTTTTAACCAATAAGGGAATTAAGGGTTACGGGGAGCGGGCGGGTAAGTGGAGCTGAGTCCACGGCCAGATCAGCCATGATCTTATTGAATGGCGGAGCAGGCTCGAGGGGCTTGATGGCCTACTCCTGTTCCTAATTCTTATGTTCTTATGTTCTTATGTTCAGTGTGGTGCATCAACTGACCTCTGACCTGTGATTGACGGCTGAGATTCTTTGCTCTCAGTTCCAGATAACCCTGTAAGCCAAGAATGAGTTCCGAGCTGGACATGCAGCAGGAGGCAACCCTGCAATATTGCAATATTGGGAAAATGTAGCATAACTCTGCCGGGCAGGGGGGAAAGGACCTATCACAGACCTTCCCTTTTCTGCTTTCCTCCCCTACCCCTTTCAGTGCCCCCTGCACTTCCTTAAGAATCTGTTACATCTCAAACTTTTCCAGTTCTGACAAAGGGTCACAGACCTGAAACGTTAACTCTGTTTCTCGCTCCAAAGATGCTGCCTGACCCGTTGACAATTCCAGTATTTTCTGGTTTTATTTCAGATTCCAGCATCTGTATTTTGCTTTTGTATTAGGGGGGAAAGGGAGTATGCTGGGAGAGTGGATAATTTTCATTGTTTAATTAATTGGGAGTCCCTAACCTTTGGCATTTATTAACTTGCGCCTGACTTCTTTGGAAATCTGGTGTGTCTTTATCTAGAGAGGGTTTGCTGGAATATCAGACAGACGGTACGAGTAAATTTGGGGTTGTTTCAGTACTTTGGATTGGATGGTTTACGCATATCTTGGGCATCTATGCTGAATAAATAAAAATTCTTTCAAATGTTAAAAGCTAATATTAATTTGCTCTGTATAAATACAATACCAGACAAGGCCTGACATGATGCATTATTGAAACGATGGTAAAGACTCCTAAATTCTACACGTGTGTTTCGTGGTTGGGCTCCTACATGCCTTAAACCACAGGCCACGTCAACATTAGGGTTATCCGCTTTCACCAAGCCCAATACCAGACGGGGCAAGATGGAGTAACAGCACGGGATGAATTATGCACGAGAGTTATGTTATGTCTAAAATAATCTCCTTTAAATACCAGCAGTCCCTTTCCCTGGCGGATCTATGCTGCATTTTCACAATATTGCACGATAACAATATAATGAAGAAAGAAAGAACTTGCATTTATATTGCGCCTTTCAAAACCTCAAAATCCCAAAGCGCTTTACAGCCAATGAAGTACTTTTGAAGTGTAGTCACTGTTGTAATGTAGGAAACACGGCAGCCAATTTGAGCACAGCAAGCTCCCACAAGCAGCAATGTGATAATGACCAGATAATCTGTTTTAGTCATGTTGATTGAGGAATAAATATTGGCCAGGACACCGGGGAGCACTCCCCCTGATCTTCTTCAGAATTGAGCCATGGGATCTTTTACGTCCCCCTGAGAGAGCAGACGGGGCCTGGGCTTAATGTCTCATTCGAAAGACGGCACTCCAACAGTGCAGCACTGCCTCAGTACTACAGATTATGCACTCAAATCCTTGGAGTCGGAATATGAACCCACAATCTTCTGACTCAGAGGTGAGGGTGCTATCCACTGAGCCAATGGGCTGTCACCTGAAGTGTACTCCCCCTCTTCTCTTCAAGGGGTGTTGTCACCCAACAAAGTTGCGAGGTCGACTTTCCTCCCCCAACTGTTATCAGCGCACTGTGCAATGATCCCAAGGTTGGTCGGCAAACGTCACCGTGGCAAAGCAGGGGATATAATTGTGCTGTAACCGAAGGCGAGGTCTGGTGATATTTCTGCAAAACTTCTACTATCATCCTTTTTAAAGTAAGCGCTGATCTGATTTGAGGTGCTCAGCACCCTCCCGGATGCACTTCCTCCACTTAGGGCGGTCTTTGGCTAGGGACTCCCAGGTGTCACTGGGGATGTTGCACTTTATCAAAGCCTCCCTGATAAAGATCCAACAATAACTTGTATTTATATAGTGCCTTTATTGAAGTAAAACGCTTCACAGGAGCGTTATAAAACAAAATTTGACACCGAACGACATAAGGAGATATTAGGACAGGTGACCAAAAGCTTGGTCAAAGAGGTAGTTTTTAAGGAACGTCCTAAATGAGCAAAGAGAGGTAGAGAGGCAGAGAGGTTCAGGGAGGGAGTTCCAGAGCTTGGGGCCCAGGCAGTTGAAGGCACGGCCGCCAATGGTGGAGCGATTAAAATTGGGGGATGCTCAAGAGGCCAGAATTGGAGGAACGCAGAGATTTCGGGGGGTTGTGGGGCTGGAGGAAGTTATAGAGATAGGGAGAGGCGAGGCCATGGATGGATTGGAAAACAAGGATGAGAATTTTAAAATCCAGACCTGACCTGGTTTAATTTACCTTTCCCCATTTGCCCTCCCCACCCTTCTCTGCTTCCCAGCAATGTGATTCAATCTGAGCGATGTAAGTTCCCAACGTTTCAACCCTAACCCTCCCTCCTCCACTCCAAAAACTGAGAGACAACTCGGTAGTTAAAATGAAGAATGATCAGATATAATTACTGTTTGCGTCGGCGTAAAGAGAAGGACAGGAGTCCCAGCAACACACACACACACAGATTTACCTGAGCTTAGCAAGCATGCACAGTAGGGACAGAGAGACCAAAGCCAGATGCTCACTGCTGCAAAAGCAATCAGTTTTTGTACGCTATTTTTGTTTAGCTCTTGCTGTGTGTGCTGCAATCCACCTCCTGTGGGGTTGTCAGTGAAGGGGGGCCAGGCTAACGACCGTCGTGGCTAAAGGCACAAAGCCGCAAGCAGTCAGGAGTGTCATCTTACCTCGGATCGTGAGCCGTGTGGCCGTCAGAGGGAATTAGACTGATTAAAGTCTACAAATCATTCCATTCCTTTGTTGGCCTTTGCAGTTTCATTATCAGCAGCTGACGCACTACAGGTGAGAGCCAAGACTTGGACTTCAGAGGGGGTTTTATTGTAACATTATTTCAAGTGTGGTTTAATACTTAACCCAATGGATAGAAGGGAGTGACTTCAAGGATCGGATCGAATTTAGTTCAAAACTCAGCTAATCTGTTTATGGTGTTCACAGGACAACTGTTCTTGGGTTCCGGTCTTGATATCATTCCTTTTAATCTGTCACTATAGTTATAATGCCTCGCAGCTAGTAGAGCTACAATAACCTGTATTTACACTGTGCTTTTCACATAGAAATACCTTTCACAGCGGTGTCATCAGACAAAAGAGATATTTCTTCACCCAGAGGGTGGTGGGGGTCTGGAACTCACTGCCTGAAAGGGCGGTAGAGACAGAAACCCTCACCTCATTTAAAACATACTTGAATGTGCACTTGAAGTGCTACGGACCAAGAGCTGAATGGCTGGAGGGTGGCAAAGACATGATGGGCTGAATGGCCTCCTTCTGTCCTGTAAGTTTCTATGATTCTGTTCTATGCAACATAGATGCCAGCCAAAGGAGACATTAGGAAGGTTGATCAAAGCATTGGTCAAAGAAGTGGATTTTAAGGAGGGTCTTAAAGGAGGGGAGGGAGGGGAAGTGGAGAGACAAAGTCTCTCTCACATTCCCTCTGAGTTGGACAACAGAGGAGAGGCGTTGGAGGAGGATGGTGTGGTATTGCACCATGGTTACAGTTACATAGGTTGCCATTCATGGTCTCACTGCTGTGGCAAGGGCTGAAACTTGATTGCAGAGATTTAAAGAGGGAGTTGCGGAAAAGGTGGACACGTATGTCAGCTATGGCCCAGTGGGTAGCACCCTCACCTCTGAGTCATAAGGTTGTGAGTTCAAGTCCCACTCCAGGAACTTGAGCACAAAAATCTAGACTGACACTCCAAGTGCCATGCTGAAGGAGTGCTGCACTGTCGGAGGTGCCGTCTTTTGGATGAGACGTTAAACCGAGGCCCCGTCTGCTCTCTCAAGTGGATGCAAAAGATCATCTGGCACTATTTCGAAGAAGAGCAGGGGAGTTATTCCCGGTGTCCTGGCCAATATTTATCCCTCAATCAACATAACAAAAACAGATTGTCTGGTCATTATCACATTTCTGTTTGTGGGAGCTTGCTGTGCTCAAGTTGGCTGCCGCGTTTCCCACATTACAACAGTGACTACACTCCAAAAGTACCTCATTGTAAAGCATTTTGGGACATCCTGAGGTTGTGAAAGGCGCCATATAAATGCAAGTCTTTCTTTTTTTATATTGGGGAAGTGACAACACATTCAAGGACTTTGGTGAGGGAGGATCTAACTGGCCTTGACCATATCAATCCAGTCCAGTCCTTCTCCATATCAATCCAGTCCAGTCCTTCTCCATATCAATCCAGTCCAGTCCTTCTCCATATCAATCCAGTCCAGTCCTTCTCCAACTTCCCTGCGTTTTCACCATTCTGGGGGTCCTGTTTTTTCACTTGTGGTTGAGGTCCTGTGAGGTTGGGAAGTTTTATAGTCACGGTCCACGTTGGCAGTATCACACCGTGCCAGAGGCCTCTGCCTGGGAGGGGGTTTCTAGGTTGCTTGTGTGACTGTTAAACAAACCTGCAGGGTTACAGACCTAGAGCTGGTAAGTGGGATTAGACCGGATGACCTTTTGTTGGACGGCGAAGATACGATGTTAAGTACTGCAGGGAATAGAATACGGCCAGGGAGATCTCCTGGACTAGTTTCGATCACCTCAATGGGTCAGAGAGGAATTTCCCCAGATTTCTTTCTCCCTAAATTGGCCTGTGTTTTTATCTGGTTTTTGCCTCTCCCAGGAGATCACATGGCTCCAGTTGGGGTGGAGTGTCGATGTTTTCAGTATAAGGGTTGTCGCAGTTGTGTGAGGCGGACTGGTTGGGCTGGGTGCTCTTTGCCTTTCCGTCATTGTTCATGGGTTTATATGTAACCTTTAGGGCTGCTCACCGAGGGCCGGCGCGGACATGATGGGCCGCAATGGCCTCCTTCTCCGCTGTAAATTTCTATGTTTCTATGTTCCTAAACACTACGAGACCCAGATATCCAGGATATATATTTAAGAAGGTTTATTAAGCAGAAGCCAACAAAATAACAACATCACAGCAAGGAACCCGTCACAGAGGTAGCTTTCAATCAAAATGTCTGAGGGGATTACAGAGACACCGGGCAGACAACCAGTGCGCCCATGTAAGTAGTTGTTTCGTATGACGGGGAAAGCCTATTATGGGCTGTCTAGTTTGGCTATCCATTCGAGGGCCCCCTGAGATGCCGAGTGGAGAAGTGAGCTGCCTCCCGCCACAGAGCTCAGTGGGCGGGTTGATGTCACATGTTCCTTGGTCTGGGACTCATGGCCACAGTCGCACTTCGGATCGTCCCTCACCTTCCACTTGTGGACACAAGAAGAACATAAGAAATAGGAGCAGGAGCAGGCCATACGGCCCCTCGAGCCTCCTCCGCCATTTAATAAGATCGTGGCTGATCTGTTCATGGACTCAGGTCCACTTCTCCGCTCGCTCCCCATATCCTCTTATCGCTCAAAAATCTGTCTGTCTCCGCCTTAAATATATTCAATGACCCAGCCTCCACAGCTCCCTGGGGCAGAGAATTCCACAGATTTACAACCCTCTGAGAGAAGAAATTCCTCCTCATCTCAGTTTTAAATGGCCGTCCCCTTATTCTGAGACTATGCCCCCTAGTTTTAGTTTCCCCTATGAGTGGAAATATGGAGCAGGTGGCCGCATTGTCCATGCCCTGTGTGGATTGGATGGAGCGCTGTCCACTGTCTTCGAGGGAGGGCTGAGCCAAGGACCTCTGCTATTGGGTCAATGATGAGGTATTGGTTCTTTATGTTGCATGTGTCCATGTAAGTGATAAACTGAATGCCCTGATCTGGATTCACAATCTGGTGCCAAGACAATCAGAGCTGGACATATGTCGCACCCTTTCGACTTTCTCAATTCCTCTGGGTCCTAATGCCCACAGCACTTCTGACCTTTCCAACTCTTCTGGGCCTGTGCCACAAGTCAGCTGTGTATTTTAACATGTTGCAATGCCCTGTTGTAATGTCAGGAAAGGCAGCAGCCAAATAGCACGCTGCGAGGTCCCACGGACAGCAATGAGATAAATGACAAGGTCATCTGATTTTGGTTATGTTGGTTGAGGGATAAATATTGGCCAGGACACCGGGGATAACTCCCATGCTCTTCTTCGAAATCGTGCCATGAGATCTTTTACGTCCACCTGAGTGAGCAGACAGGGCCTCGGTTTAACGTCTCATCCGAAAGACGGCGCCTCCGATAAACCCTTAGGGCTGCACTGAAGTGTCAGCCTGGATGTGTGCTCAACATAGAAACATAGAAAGTAGGTGCAGGAGTAGGCCAATCGGCCCTTCGAGCCTGCACCACCATTCAATATGATCATGGCTGATCATGCAACTTTAGAATCCCATTCCTGCTTTTTCTCCATACCCCTTGATCCCTTTAGCTATAAGGGCCATATCTAACTCCTTTTTGAATATATCTAATGAACTGGCCTCAACAACTCTCTGCGGTAGAGAATTCCACAGGTTAACAATTCTTTGAGTGAGGAAGTTTCTCCTCATCTCTGTAAATGGCTTACCCCTTATCCTTAGACTGTGACCCCTGGTTCTGGAGTCTCTGGAAGGAGGTTGGATCCCACATCCCTCTAGCTCAACAAACAAGAGTGCTACCAACTGAGCCACAGCTGATACCTCATCATCATAGGCGGTCCCTCGAAGCGAGGACAACTTGCTTCCATGCCAAAAAGGGATGAGTTCACAGGTGTTTCAATGAAGGACCTAATATTCCAGGTCCTGAACTGCATCTTGAAGGGTGAAAGATGCCTGTGCGTGGATTTTTTTTAACGTGTGATGGCTGTTGCACACCAGTGGCAAGGGTTGACCAAGACGACTGGAGACCAGCTCTGCTGCATGGACCGAGTGTGCACACATATCGCAATGTGGGCTGGGCCCTCGGCTCTCCTGGGCCCCAATCATGTCCCTCCACAGTCTCTCGCCGCTCCTTCGCCCCGACCTCGCCGCTCCTGCTGTACCTGCCCACACTCCAATCACCGACCTGGACCTTGGTGCCGTCCAATCCAGTTTCCCACTTCACACGCTGTACCTTGAAGTGTACGCTCCTTTGAAGGCCCCGACCTGCCAATGATCCTTGCAGGTTGGGGCTGCCGCGCTGAATGTCGGCATTTCTAGAGCTACCTAGAGATGTGCTTACAGGTGGCGATTCTGCTTATTATGGTGCTCATCACATAATAGTGTGAATATTGTGAAAGTTATCAGGAGAGCGTAATATTTGAAGAGTTAAATCACAAATCAGGAAGAAAATCTCACCATAATAATCAGGGATATGATCTGGGATGAGGGGGATAACATATGAAGAGGGCGTTAGATATTGCCCTTACGGCTAAAGGGATCAAGGAGTATGGAGAGAAAACAGGAAAGGGGTACAGAGGTGAATGATCAGCCATGATCCGATTGAATGGTGGTGCAGGCTCGAAGGGCCGAATGGCCTACTCCTGCACCTATTTTCTATGTTTCTATGTTTCTATGTCATGCTTTGAATTGTCAAAAAAAATCTTTCAACCAAAGGTTACTTTAAGAGTTGGATCACAGCCGCCACCATGTGGCCAGTTAACAAATTACAGGTTATTTTTAAAAAGTGTTACCATTTTTCTTCCAATTGTTCCTCTTCTGCCCTGAAGCCTCGGTCCAGATAATCTAGTCTAGTGATGGTGATTGAGGGATAAATATTGGCCAGAACGCCCTGCTTGTCTTCAAATAGTGCCATGAGATCTTTTATGTCCACCTGCGAGTAAGACATCCGAAAGACGGCACTTCCGACAGCGCAGCACTCCCTCAGCCCTGCACTGGAGTGTCAACATAGATTTCTCACTCTCATCTCTGGAGTGGGACTTGAACCCACAACCTTCTGACTCAGAGGCGAGTCACAGCTGGCACCTTGGGCACTGCATCTACTTACCTTATAACTGTAATTCTCTCTGTACTGTCCTTAACTGCGTTAAAATGTTTGTGGGCATCAGTAATCGTCAGCTCAGCTGGGACACGGCCAGCTACTATGCACTCAATGCCTTAGTGCGCAGGAATCCTCTGTGGCTGTGACAAAGGTAGACTAACTCCTCCTCGTCCTCCTCGACCTGTCTGCAGTCTTTGACACGGTTAACCACTCTATCCTCCTCCAACGCCTCTCCACTGTTGTCCAGTTGGGTGGGACTGCACTCACCTGGTTCCATTCTTATCAATTCGTAGTCAGAGAATTACCTGCAATTGATTCTCTTCCCGCCTCCGCATCGTTATCTCTGGTGTCCCCCAAGGATCTATCCTTGGCCCTCTCCTCATCTGCTGCTAAAACCCTCATCCATGCCATTGTTAGCTCTAGACTTGACTATTCCAATGCACTCCTGACTGGCCTCCCACGTTCTACCCTATGTAAGATTGAGGTCATCCAAAACTCTGCTGCCTGATTCCTAACTCGCACCAAGTCCTGTTCGCCCATCACCCTGTGCTCGCTGACCTACATTGGCTCCCCGTTAAGCAAAATACTCATCCTTGTTTTCAAATCACTCCATGGTCTCGCCCCTCCCTATCTCTGTAATCTCCTTCAGCCCCACAACCATCTGAGCTCTCTGCATTCCATTAATTCTGACCTGGTTTTAATCGCTCTACCATTGGCGGCTGTGCGTTCAGCTGCTGAGGCCCCAAGCTCTGGAATTGTCTCCCTAAACCTTTCTGCTTCTCTACCTCTCTTTCTTCTTTTAAGACGCTCCTTAAAACCTACCTCTTTGACCAAGCTTTGGTCATAGAATGGTTACAGCACAGAAAGAGGCCATTCGGCCCATCGAGCCTGTGCTGGCTCTCTGCAAGAGCACCTCAGACAGTCCCGCTCCCCCGTCCTTTCCTCATAGCCCTGCAATTTTTTTCCTTCAGGTACTTATCCAATTCCCTTTTGAAAGCCACGATTGAGTCTGCTTCCACCACCCTCTCAGGCAACGCATTCCAGATCCTAACCACTCGCTGCGTAAAAGTTTTTCCTCATGTCACCTTTGATTCTTCTGCCAATCACCTTAAATCTGTGACCTTTGCTTCTTGACCCTTCTGCCAATGGGAACAGTTTCTCTCGATCTACTCTGTCCAGACCCCTCATGATTTTGAACACCTCGATCAAATCTCCTCTCAACCTTCTCTGCTCCAAGGAGAACAACCCCAGCTTCTCCAGTCTATCCCCGTAACTAAAGTCCCTCATCCCTGGAACCATTCTCGTAAATCTTTTCTGCACCCTCTCTAAGGCCTTCACATCCTTCCTAAAGTGCAGTGGCCAGAATTGGACACAATACTCCAGTTGAGGCCGAACCAGTGTGTTATACAGGTTCATCATTATATAGGTCCCAGGTTGGCTGCTGCTTTGGAACCCCCGCAGCATCCATCCCAGCAAAAGCAACGCTTGGTGGGGCCAGGGCTTCTCTGTTGAGGACCAGGTTGGTGAGGGCAGAGACTCCCATCATTCCGGACCGGGTCTGAAGAAGTACCGCCCACCGCTGCCTATCTCTCTCTCCCCCCCCTTGCACCCACCCCCCACCAGCCTACATTGGGCATGGTTTCTAATCTTCCCCGAGATGGTATCTTCCAGCCCCGGCCCATTTCCTCACCGGACCTCCCGCCTCCTTCCTGGCTCATGGGTCGAACTCTCGCAAGCGGCTGCTCCATTTCATGACAACCGAACGATAAGATTCGCCCCGACAGGAATTTCTGACCAAAATGGGTCTTTGAAAGACTCGCCGGAGAGCCATCTGTCTGAATTTCTCCTTCTGTGGCTCGGTGTAAAATTTTGTTTTTTAATACTCCCATGAAGAAGAGCCTTGGAACGTTTTACTATGTTAAAGGCGCTATATAAGTGCAAGTTATTGTTATTGTATAAAGTGACAAATCAGACTGGGTATTTGTGCCCGAAGCAGCTGCTCATACCATACACTACAGACAAGATTCTGAGAGGGATCGACAGGGTAGATGCTGCGAGGATGTTTCCCCGGGCTGGAGAGTCTAGAACTAGGGGGCACAGTCTCAGGATCAGGGGTCGGCCATTTAAGACTGAGATGAGGAATTTCTTCACTCAGAGGGTTGTGAATCTTTGGAATTCTCTGCCCCAGAGGGCTGTGGATGCTGAGTCTCTGAATATATTCAAGGCTGTGATAGATAGATTTTTGGAGTCTAGGGGAATCAAGGGAAATGGAGATCGGGCGGGAAAGTGGAGTTGAGGTCGATGATCAGCCATGATCTTATTGAATGGCGGAGCAGGCTCGAGGGCCTATATGGCCCACTCCTGCTTCTATTTCTTATGTTCTTTTGTTCTTATGATCTTACACTACCATTGAAATCCCAGTGGAGTATTTAGCCAGGCTGGGAATTCCAATCCCAATCACACAATTGAGATGTAGATTAACTGAAGAGAAGTTAAAGATTGACCCTTCTTTTGTACGCTAGTAGCAAATCAAATCAAACGTTAATATCATTCAGATATCTAGGCCAAAGCTTCTGGTGTAACTGCGTGGATATCTTGTAGGCTGCCTGTGCATTCCCTCTGAGGGCAGTGCTCGATGATGTGCTCCAGGGTCTGATTAGCAGCTCCACAGTCACACGATGGGGATGCTTTAATCTTCCACCTATGGAGAAGGTGGCAGCATCGACCGTGACCGGTTCTGAGGTGGTTGATGGTTGTCCACTGTTTGCGAGGAAGGTTTGACCCTTCAAGTTGTACTGTGGGATCCTCGATAAGGAATCCATTCCGTATGTTGCAGTTCTTCCAGGCATTTCGCCATCGGTCATCAAGGCTGAGGGGAGATCATTGAAGGGCTTCGGCGACGGTCCAAAATGGCCGCCTAGATTTGAGATGGGTTGGTGATAGGTTGTTCCAGTCGACCTGGATCGGCATGTCTTTGCTGCTGTAGCGGTTGTATTCTCTGGAGATGGCATATTCACGGCGTAGGCGTGGTGGTGCGATGTTTACAAGCACGGGCAGCCAAGGTGGTGTTGATAAAAGTGTACCAGTAATAATTTTCATCGTAGAATTCAGCTGGGCATCAACGGATTTGACGTGGACTGGATAGCCATGCTGGAGAGCAGTACTCCGCTGTAGAGTACACAAGGACGAGTGCTGCCGTACAGAGGGTTGGAGCGTCTGCTCCCCACGTGGATCCGGCGAGTGTCTGGATCAAGTTGACCCTACTCTTTAGTTTGTCCCCAATGTTCCGGAGATGTTGTCTATATGACAGGGTGCGATCAAGTGTGACTCCTAAACAGGAGGGGTTTTGGCATGATTTACCTCTGCGCTGCAAAAGGAGACTTTCAAAGCTTGTTTTGCTTGATGGGTGTTGAGGTGGAATGTCGAGGCGATGGTTTTTTGTGAATATGGCCGAAGTCACCAATGGCGGAAGTAGGCCTCCATCCTCTGTAAATCACAAGATTGCCCCTTAAAATGCAGGACAGTCCAGTGTGACTGACGAACGCGAATGGGCAGATTGTAAATATTTAACTTTCCAAATGAATCTGATTTTTATGATTTCTCACAGGTGTGTTTAAAAAGAAACCCGCCCCTTGTGAGCATCTAATGATGATTCATAATGGGATTATGTTTATTAGCCTCTCTGCAGATTAGCAGGGTTTAAACTCCAGGAGTGGTTCGTGTGCTGTAGCTGTCTGCTTTAAAAAAAATGTTTTTATTCATTCTAACTGAACAGTGACAATTAATAACAGAATGTGCAGTGACATCAAGTCATGTATTGGGTTACATAAACACTCCCAATGCACACTTCATTTAAAAAAAAAATTTATTTAGGGCACATTTAACTTACAAGGAAACAACTGATTACTGCATAATACCACAGAGACCCTGATCTTCAATCCAACGCCAGATAGCTTTGCACGGGTTGTTCGGTCGTTCTATTCACTCACAGCTGACGCATTTGATTTCCACAGAATCTTCCAGTCAGTCAAATACTTTATACACATTCAACCCCTTCAGCAAACTTACAAACGTTAAGCTATTCAAATTTAACACGACAAATTACGTTTAATGTTCCCACGGTACGACACTGGATCATTAAAGGGCTGTGCATTACAATTTTAAGTCAGCCATGTTCAAAGACCAGAGCACACAGGGTATATGAATAACAATGACGACAGGAATATGAGATAATCACAGGTGAGGCAGGCCATTCAGCCCGTCCTAACTCATCTATCCAGATCACCGCTGACTCATAGAATCACAGAATCATTCAAATTTGACACCGGTCCGCACAAAGAGATATTAGGACAGATGACCAAGGAGCTTGGTCAAAGAGGCAGGTTTTAAGGAGCGTCTTCAAGGAGGATAGAGAGGTAGAGAGGCAGAGAGGTTCATGGAGAGAATTCCAGAGCTTAGGGCCTAGGCAGCTGAAGACAGCGAAGGTTCACCAGACTGAGACCAGACTGATTCCAGGGATGGCTGGGCTGTCATATGAGGAGAGATTGGATCAACTGGGCCTTTATTCACTGGAGTTCAGAAGGATGAGAGGGGATCTCATAGAAACATATAAGATTCTGACGGAACTGGACAGGTTAGATGCGAGAAGAATGTTCTCGATGTTGGGGAAGTCCAGAACCAGGGGACACAGTCTTAGGATAAGGGGTAAGCCATTTAGGACTGAGATGAAGAGAAACTTCTTCACTCAGAGAGTTGTTAACCTGTGGAATTCCCTGCCACAGAGAGTTGTTGATGCCAGTTCATTGGATATATTCAAGAAGGAGTTAGATATGGACCTTACGGTTAAGGGGATCAAGGGGTATGGAGAGAAAGCAGGAAAGGGGTACTGAAGGAATGATCAGCCATGATCTTATTGAATGGCGGTGCAGGCTTGAAAGGCCGAATGGCCTACTCCTGCACCTATTTTCTATGTTTCTATGTTTCTATGACACGACCGCCAATGGTGGAGCAATTATAATTGGGGATTTTCAACAGGCCAGAATTGGAGGAGCGCAGAGATCTCGGAGGGTGATAGGGCTGGAGAAGTTAGAGATAGGAAATTACATGGCATGTCCATGGAAAACAATGGGCCAAACAGCCACAATCAGGGCACTTTACTCCAGGAGCCTGGAAATCGGCGTTGTCCCGGCCTTCAAGACCATCAGCAGGCTGGGACCATTGGAGGGAGCAACGTGCGGCAACATACTACTGCAGGGAGAAGCGCGTGCTGCAGCAGGAGGGTGACAGCTGACTGCAGTGCGGGCAGTTACAGCAGGAGGGGTGAAGGTGCGGCAAGAGCTTGTAGAGGGAAGTGACCGGGGTCCAGGAGAGGCGTGAGCTTGAGGTTCAGAAGAGGCGAGGGCCCAGGGGCAGCACGGGCCAGCCCACACTGTGATATGTGTGCACTAGGTCCGTGCAGCAGAGCTGGTCTCCAGTCGTCTTGGTTAATCCCTCCCACTGGACCAAGACCTAGCTCTGTCAAGCCCGTGTGGTGGCTGGTGTGTAACGGCCACCACACGTTACAAAATCCATGCACAGGCATCTTCCACCCTTGAGGATGTAGTTCAGGATCTGGAATATTAGGTCCTTCATTGAAACACCTGTGAACTCATCCCTTTTTGGCGTGGAAGCAAGTCATCCTCGCTTCGAGGGACTGCCTATGATTACTCCAGAAATGGTACGTACTTTCCTGACTCATCGCCCAGGCTTTCTGAAACTGGTTCTGACGAAGGGTCATCGACCTGAAATGTTAGCTCTGTTTCTCTCTCTGCAGATGCTGCATGACCCACTCAGTATTTCCAGCGTTTTCAGTTTGTATTTCAGATTTCCAGCATCCACAGTATTTTGCTTTCGTCTCCGAAATCATGCCCGGATTGCATAAGGCACAAGTCAAAAAGTAGATGCACGACCAAGAGATTATGGAGACACTGTGTGAGGTTGGGAAACCTGGAGAGCCTCTTAGTAGGAAACCATTAGGATTCAGTAATGGTCTTTTCCACTTCACCATGGGCCGCCATCTAAAGTCAGCAATAAGGTGGGAAGGGCCAAAAAATGTGTCCTCGTTGTCTCCTGACATTATCTCCTGGGCGCCTTCAAAGATCTCAATCTCTGAGGAATGAAATGCCCCAGGCCAGGTGGCCACAAATCATAGAATGTTTACGGCTCAGAAGGAGGCCATTCAGCCCGTCGAGCTGGTGCCGGACAACACGCAGGAACCAACCTGCAAGAACTGATGGAGCCACTTTCACTGGCTGCAAGCTAGAATTTCAGCATCAGCCAGATCATGGATATTAATGTTTAATCCTTGCTCCCTTAACAACTCACTAAATGGAAACAAAAGCCAGGCAAGGGATGAAACGACAATGCAGGAAAGATTGTAACCGTGCTTTAGTAGGATATAAACTCCACCACTATATTTGTTTAACTGGGAATCCCACACACCATGTACCGCTGTACCATGAGGCTCTGGATATACAAATTGCTGTTGTAAACCATATGTGCAACACTTAACTGTGTTATTGGTATTTTCAATTTTTGACTCGAACCTAAGGGTCAATATTCCCGGCGCACACTGAAATGAGGCTTCTGCATGGGAAGCACTTCACTGACATCTCTTCTTCCCACCCGGATTTCCTCTCTGGGTTAATTTGCATGTCGTGGCGAACACTCGGGTCTCCTGATGGGTGCAGTTCGAAGGGGACAGTAAATCGAAGCACTGTTGCTTGACTGAACGGTCCGTGACACCTACATGCCGCTCGTGCCTGGATTTTCCATTTAAAAGTCGGCTGCGCAGGACCTGCAGCGTGCTCCTCTGTGTCAGCTGTGGCTCAGTGGGCAGCACATTCGCCTCTGAGTCAGAAGGTTGTGGGTTCAAGTCCCACTCCAGGGGCTCAAGCCGAAGGCTGTGCAGGCTTCTTGGTCGCCGGTCTCACTCTCTCTCTGGACTGTGTGGGAACCGGGGACTGAGAATGGGACCAGACTGTGTGGGAACCGGGGACTGAGAATGGGACCAGACTGTGTGGGGAATGGGACCAGACTGTGTGGGAACTGGGGACTGAGAATGGGACCAGACTGTGTGGGAACTGGGGACTGAGAATGGGACCAGACTGTGTGGGAACTGGGGACTGAGAATGGGACCAGACTGTGTGGGAACTGGGGACTGAGAATGGGACCAGACTGTGTGGGAACCGGGGACTGAGAATGGGACCAGACTGTGTGGGAACTGGGGACTGAGAATGGGACCAGACAGCCTCGGGCAGGGTTGGAGGTAAGTTGCTGCTATGTGTTTTTCAATTCTTTTGGAACTGGATGTCGGACAATTTAGAGACGGTGGAGGGTTCAAGAGAAGTGGTGGTGAGGTAGAGCTGGGTATCATGTGGAAACTGACACTGTGTTTTCAGATGATGTCGCCAAGGGGCAACATGTAGATGAGGAATAGGAGGGGGCCAAGGATAGATCCCTGGGGGACACCAGAGGTAACGATGCAGGGGTGGGAAGAGAAGCCGTTGCAGGTGATTCTCTGGCTACGATTAGATGGATAAGAATGGAACCAGGCGAGTGCAGTCCCACCCAGCTGGACGATGGTGGAGAGGCGTTGGAGGAGGATGGAGTGGTCAACTGTGTCAAAGGCTACAGATAGGTGGAGAAGGACAAGGAGGGTTAGTTTACCTTTGTCACAGTCACAGAGGATGTCATTTGTGACTTTGATGAGAACCGTGTCGGTACTGTGGCAGGCGCGGAAACCTGATTGGAGGGATTCGTAACATGGAATTACGGGAATGATGAGCACGGATTTGGGAGGCGACAACACATACAAGAACCTTGGAGAGGAAAGGGAGGTTGGAGATGGGGCAATAGTTTGCAAGGACGGAGGGTTCAAGGGTTGTTTTTTTGAGAGGGGTGATGACGGCAGATTTGAGGGAGAGGGAGACAGTACCTGAGGAGAGAGAACCGTTAACAATGTCGGCTAAGATGGGAGCCAGAAAAGGAAGTTGGGTGGTCAGCAGTTTGGTGGGAATAGGGTCAAGGGAGCAGGAAGTGGGTCTCATGGACAGGATGAGCTCGGAAGGTCATGAGGAGAGATCGGAGGGAAGCTGAAAAAAGATATGTGGTCAGGGCTGAGACAGGGGGTCCTTAGAGGAAGTTTGACCCAGTGGGCCAGGGGAAGGAAGGGAAGAGGCAGAGGCGGCCGAAAGGATGGTCTCAATCTTAGCGACAAATAAGTCCATGAGCTCCTCACACTTATTGTCGGAGGTGAGGGTGGAGGCTGGGGAGTGGAGTTTAAAAAGACGGTTGTGGTGAATAGAAGCTGGGCATTATCTTTACATTCCAGAATGATTCTGGAATAGTGAGCGGTTTTGACAGACGAGAGCAGGACCCGATAATGCTTTATGTGGTCCAGCTAGATCGCGGTGACTGGCTAAACCAGTTGTCCGCCATATCCATTCAAGTCTGTGTCCCTTGGACTCGAGGGAGCGAAGATCAGGGCTGTATCCAGGCGAGTGGCCAGGGTGAGTGAGAGAGAGTCATTGTTTTAACACCCAAAATTAATGCTGACTCATCTCTGGGACTGTATGACTATTAATGTTAATTCAGCTCGGTAACAGTGGACCTCAGTAACTCGTTTAAGCGTGTTAATGGTCACTCACTGCTTAGTGAATTTTCTATTTTCTTTATTCTTTCTCAAGATGTGGGTGTCGCTGGCAAGGCGGGTATTTATTGCCCATCCCTTGCTGCCCTGATATCACTGAAGTCGCCATCATGACATTCTAATGTATTAAAGATCTCCCTATAATGCTTTGATTTTAATAATAATCCACTTTTGTCAATTTTGCTGCCACTAATTATGTTGCAGTGCTGTGGGGGCAGAGCTAACACAGGCACGATGGGCCAAATATCCTCCTTCTGTGCTGTTAGGATTCTAGAACTAAATTGGTCAAAGGAAAAATTTAAAAAAATATACTGTGCATTGTCTTCAGGGACTTGAGCACAAAAATCTAGGCCAACACTGGAGTGCCGTGATGAGGGAGCGCTGCACTGTCAGAGTTGCCATCATTCAGATGAGACATTAAACGAGGTCCCGTCTGCTCTCATGTGGACATAAATGATCCCATGGCACCAGTTCGAAGAAGAGCAGGGAGTTATATTCAGTGCCCTGGCCAATATTTATCCCTCAATCAATATCACTAAAACCGATTATCTGGTGATTATCACACTACTGTTTGTGGGAGCTTGCTGTGTTCAAATTGGCTGCCATATTTCCTCCATTACAACAGTGACCACGTTTCCAAAATATACTTCACTGGCTGTAAGGCTCTTTGGGCTGGCTGGTGGTTGTGATAGGCGCTATATAAATGCAAGTCTGCCTTTTGTATAAATTTCACTGATTTAAAACCTAGTTTTGAGTAATGTAGGAATTTAATGTGGAGCAAATTATAGAATGGTTACAACACAGAAGGAGGCTATTCGGCCCTTCGAGCCCGTGCTGCTCTCTGCAAGAGCACCTCAGCTAGTCCGACTCCCTCGCCCTTTCCCCGTAGCCTTTATTTATCCAACTCCCTTTTGAAAGCCACGCTTAAATCTGCCTCCACCACCCTCTCAGTTAGTGCGTTCCAGATCATATAGCCCCTTTCTTGAAATTTCTATTCCAATGACATATGCTCAGTCCCATTCAAACTTTTTCACATCTATCTACTGCATTTACCAACACATGAATCCATAGACATAGACTGTTAATCTGTTCGAATCTCCTGCCAGGGCCATATTGCTTAGATGTAAACAGCACTGATGCAAAACCATTAAAATAGAATGCAATGCAGCACCATTGTAACACATAATCATGAGGGTTCTGCTGATATGCCTTCATTATTTAAGCTTGTTAATTTCTATTTTTTATGTTTAATATTGTGAATTCATTAATTTGGCACAACACTTTACGATTAATGACACGAGAACGTTATCCTGCATTAACTAAATGTTGGCAAATCTTTTTACTTGCAGTTTACAGCAGTTTTAGTAATAAAAAAAATTATACCTTCTGGCATTTAACTTTACTTTTCTTCCAATGTTTTAAGCTTCACTGCTCACTATTCCCTGGGGAAGTATGTGTCCTCCTCACAGATGTCCACATATGACATTCTGTTACTCAGGGGTACACAAAAGTTTCATTGCTGACCCACATTTTGGATATTTTGGGAGAGTCTGATCAAACTCAGCTCACTGCCACTTCTTACAACAACAACTTGCATTCATACAGCGCCTTTAACGCAGTAAAATGTCCCAAGGCGCTTCACAGGAGCGTTATCAGACAAAATTGGACACCAATCCCAAAGAGTTAGGTTTTAAGGAGCGCCTTAAAGGAGGAGGGTGAGGTAGCGAGCGGAGAGGTTTGGGGAAGGAACTCCAGACCTTAGGATAACTGAAGACATGACCGCCAATGGTGGAGCGATTAAAATTGGAGAATGTGCAAGAGGCCAAAATTGGAGGAGCGCAAATATCTCGGAAGGTCGTCGGGCTGGAGGAGGTTACAGAGATAGGGAGCGGCGAGGCCATGGAGGGATTTGAAAACAAGGATAAGAATTTTATAATTCAGATGTTGCCGGACCACTTTCTGCAACTACACAGCCTGCTGAATTTTGGGTCTATGAAGTCACCAAATCCTGCAAAGGGTGGAACACAGAATTATTGAAATGAGATGGTTGGTGAGATATTATATAGAGAAGTAGAGCACCGATGTATAGAAAAGTCTCTGTCTCTCTAAGGACCACCCCCGCATTACCCCTCCCCAGCCCCCCACTTCCAGTCCCAGCCATTCGCAGACTTAAGTGTCATTAAGGGACACAGAACAACTGATGTTAACAAAAGATCAGAAACTCAATTAAGTTCAATCGTTAATCATACCGGATACATTTTAAGGGCAGCACGCTACAGGGCATCAAAGTGGGGAATCTCAATGCTACATAAACTTACTAAAATAGTGCCCCACAGTTATTGAAAACTCAATATAATAGATATTGCAGCTCTTTTAATACTGGTGCCTTTAAAACAAACTGCCAACAATCAACTTTTAATGTGCTGCAGGAAAAATTAATTCCTTATAAAAGTTATAGGGCTTGAAATTGTCTTATGCGACGTGAATACTGAATGCGCTGCCTCTGATGGGGGAATGAAGAACGAGCGGACAAAATCTTAAAGTTAGAGCTACTCCATTTAGGAGAGAAATCGGGAATACACATTTCCAAGTCTAGATAAATCTTGAATTCTTTGCCCCAAATGGCTATGGGTGCTGGGGGTCAATTGAAGGTTTCAAGAGTAAGATGGATAGATTTTTGTTGGAAAGGGTATTAAATGAGCAAATGTGAGTTACATATCAGCCGTGATCTAATTGAATGGCAGAGCTGGCCCGAGGGGCTGAATGGCCTCCTCCTGTTCCTGTGTTCACCAATATGAAATTCCTCTGTCTGTTGTCTAGACAAAGAAAGTCATCCATTGAATATAGAAGGTACCACTTTCACTATTATGATGGACAGAGGTTTTCAAAGGAACATGTCAACAACTCTGTTGTTATTATTGTACCAGGCAATGTCAAAGACAGTGATGTTCAAAAGGTAGCCATCGCTCCGTGTGTATGTTCTGTTTTATTGTCAAATCTGTGCTACTTTTCAATGATCTGCTGATAATACCACATCTTTCACTTTAGACATGTAACATGTGTTATCTATTCGAACCTCACATCATCCAGGTTTTAGGCCACACAGTCGGCGATGTACATTCAGGATACTGGACGTTGGGTTTTAGGAAGAGTCCCCTCACAATTTTAAAGGAACGTCAGCCGGAAATTGACATACAGGTTCTGGGTATGGAAGTAATAAAATGCTCAGTACATAAGGTCTGCTCCCCCGTCAACTGAATCGGTATTTTTTGATTTTGAGAAAGGAAATTGGATTCCAGCTAATCTGATGAGCAATATGCTGATACAATGCATCATCGCACAAGCAAAGACAAGCCAGAAGGAATATCCAAACATCTCTGTGTGTGTCTTGAAGACAAAGTTCCCCTCTTTGTAATTGGCAATTTTCTCAGACAGATGATGAATTTTCACTTCTGAGGTAAACAGTATCATCACCATAAAACCACACGAACCTAAAGTGGGAAAAGAGATTAAGGATGCTGTTAAGAGAATATTTGAAAATACAAAATAATTCACCCCTCTGTGCTTGCTATGTGTTACCACACAACAATTGTGAAGTAAACACTGAACAGTAGCTTCATTGATATTCTAGAAACTTCTCAAAACCGTTTCTCATTCTCTTTCTAGGATATTGATGCAATTATGGTTGGTGCTCCTCTGATCTTTCCTGTCTTGTTCTTCCTGTTATGTCTTTAATACTTTTATCAATGACTCCATTGGTTTTTAATTTGATACTAACCAAGAAAATAAAGGAGAGTATCAAATTAAAACCAATGCGTATAAGATGGCCAAGGTTAGTGGGAAACTAGAAGATTGGGAAAATTTTAAACGACAGCAAAGAATGACTAAGAAAGCAATAAAGAAAGGAAAGATAGATTACGAAAGTAAACTTGCGCAAAACATAAAAACAGATAGTAAAAGCTTTTACAGATATACAAAACGGAAAAGAGTGACTAAAGTAAATGTTGGTCCCTTAGAAGATGAGAAGGGGCATTTAATAATGGGAAATGTGGAAATGGCTGAGACCTTAAACAATTATTTTGCTTCGGTCTTCACAATGGAAGACACAAAAACCATGCCAAAAATTGCTGGTCACGGAAATGTGGGAAGGGAGGACCTTGAGACAATCACTATCACTAGGGAGGTAGTGCTGGACAGGCTAATGGGACTCAAGGTAGACAAGTCCCCTGGTCCTGATGAAATGCATCCCAGGGTATTAAAAGAGATGGCGGAAGTTATAGCAGATGCATTCGTTATAATCTACCAAAATTCTCTGGACTCTGGGGAGGTACCAGCGGATTGGAAAGCAGCTAATGTAATACCTCTGTTTAAAAAAGGGGGCAGACAAAAGGCAGGTAACTATAGGCCGGTTAGTTTAACATCTGTCGTGCAGAAAATGCTTGAAGCTATCATTAAGGAAGAAATAGCGGGACATCTAGATAGGAATAGTGCAATCAAGCAGACGCAACATGGATTCATGAAGGGGAAATCATGTTTAACTAATTTACTGGAATTCTTTGAGGATATAACGAGCATGGTGGATAGAGGTGTACCGATGGATGTGGTGTATTTAGATTTCCAAAAAGGCATTCGATAAGGTGCCACACAAAAGGTTACTGCAGAAGATAAAGGTACGCTGAGTCAGAGGAAATGTATTAGCATGGATAGAGAATTCGCTGGCTAACAGAAAGCAGAGAGTCGGGATAAATGGGTCCTTTTCGGGTTGGAAATCGGTGGTTAGTGGTGTACCACAGGGATCGGTGCTGGGACCACAACTGTTTACAATATACATAGATGACCTGGAAGAGTGGACTGAGTGTAGTGTAACAAAATTTGCAGATGACACAAAGATTAGTGGGAAAGCAAGTTGTGTAGAGGACACAGAGAGGCTGCAAAGAGGTTTAGATAGGTTAAGCGAATGGGCTAAGGTTTGGCAGATGGAGTACAATGTTGGAAAATGTGAGGTCATCCACCTTGGAAAAAAAAACAGTAAAAGGGAATATTATTTGAATGGGGAGAAATTACAACATGCTGCGGTGCAGAGGGACCTGGGGGTCCTTGTGCATGAATCCCAAAAAGTTAGTTTGCACTCCCAGTGCAGTGCTGAGTGAGTGCTGCACTATCAGAGGTGCCATCTTTCGGATGAGACGTCAAACTGAGGTCTCTCTCTTGGATGGATGTAAATGATCCCACATTTGAAGAAGACCAGGAGAGTTCTCCCGGTGTCCTAATTATCTGCTCATTTATTTCTGTTTGTGGGACCTTGCTGTGCGCAAATTGGGTGCCACATATACTATGTTACAACAGTGACTACACTTCAAAAGTACTTCATTGGCTGTAAAGCATTTTGGGATGTCCTGAGGTTGTGAAAGGCGCTATAGAAATGCAAGTTCTTTCTTTCTTTCTTTCTCCACACATGTAAACCACATACAAGGGTCCCTATTTTTTTGAAATAGAAGTCGGTATTTTCCTCTTATTTACATGTGGTCATATAATAAGGGCCTTACTTTTGAAAGATTTCGAAGTTTTCAATTAATTTCCGTCAGCACCAAAGCAAATAATCGAAACTCCCGCCATTATTCCACCTCCACCCTTTCACCTTTCTGACTTTGGGCTTGACAAAGGGAGCAACACCATACTAATCCCAAGGTTACTTACATGCAATGGTATTCCAAAGGTACAGGCCCATTGGACCATGGAGGGTCTCGTAAGGTCGTCCGAAAGCATTGAACATGAAGAACCCGGCTGCGACCAGGGCAAACACAATGAACGCTGCTGCAAATAGTATTACACTCACATGAAGACTTGCAGGTATCGCGCCCAAGAGGGTTGGAAAAACTGAAAAAGAAATGGCAATTGTTAAGAGGGCCTTGCCCTGGGCTGCAGTTTTCTGGTTGTTGCATCTGCCACTGCTGTGTTTTTCTCGCATTTCTCCAATTTCAATTTTTTCCCTCCATGGGAAAAACTGAAAGGAGTCTTCATCATCATCATAGGCAGTCCCTCAGAATCGAGGAAGACTTGCTTCCACTCTTAAAATGAGTCCTTAGGTGGCTGAACAGTCCAATACGAGATCCACAGTCCCTGTCACAGGTGGGACAGATCGTCGTTGAGGGAAGGGGAAGGTGGGACAGGTTTGCAGCACGCTCTTTCCGCTGCCTGCGCTTGATTTCTGCATGCTCTCGGCGATGAACATAAGAATTAGGAACAGGAGTAGGCCATCTAACCCCTCGAGCCTGCTCCGCCATTCAAAAAGATCATGGCTGCTCTGGCCATGGACTCAGCTCCACTTACCCGCCCGCTCCACATAACCCTTAATTCCCTTATTGGTTAAAAATCTATCTATCTGTGACTTGAATACATTCAATGAGCTAGCCTCAACTGCTTCCTTGGGCAGAGAATTCCACAGATTCACAACCCTCTGGGAGAAGAAATTCCTTCTCAACTCGGTTTTAAATTGGCTGTGCCCCCTAGTTCTAGTCTCCCCGACCAGTGGAAACAACCTCTCTGCCTCTATCTTGTCTATCCCTTTCACTATTTTAAATGTTTCTATAAGATCACTCCTCATCCTTCTGAACTCCAACGAGTAAAGACCCAGTCTACTCAATCTATCATCATAAGGTAACCCCCTCATCTCCGGAATCAGCCTAGTGAATCATCTCTGTAACCCCTCCAAGGCTAGTATATCCTTCCTTAAGTAAGGTGACCAAAACTGCACGCAGTACTACAGGTGCGGCCTCACCAATACCCTGTACAGTTGCAGTAGGACCTCCCTGCTTTTGTACTCCATCCCTCTCGCAATGAAGGCCAACATTTCATTCGCCTTCCTGATTACCTGCTGGAGCTGCAAACTAACTTTTTGGGATTCATGCACAAGGACCCCCAGGTCCCTCTGCACCGCAGCATGTTGTAATTTCTCCCCATTCAAATAATATTCCCTTTTACTGTTTCTTTTTTCCAAGGTGGATGACCTCACACTTTCCGACATTGTATTCCATCTGCCAAACCTTAGCCCATTCGCTTAACCTATCTATATCTATTTGCAGCTTCTCTGTGTCCTCTACACAACCCGCTTTCCCACTAATCTTTGTGTCATCTGCAAATTCTGTTACACTACACTCTGTCCCCTCTTCCAGGTCATCTATGTATATAGTAAACAGTTGTGGACCCAGCACCGATCCCTGTCGCACACCAGCCCGAAAAGTACCCATTTATCCCGACTCTCTGCTCTCAGCGCCCTCCCAGATGCACGTCCTCCACTTAGGGCAGTCTTTGGCCAGTGACCCCCAGGTGTCAGTGGGGATATTGCACTTTATCAGGGAGGCTTTGAGGGTGCCCCTGTAACGTTTCCTCTGCACAACGTTGGCTCGTTTGCCGTGCAGGAGTTCCGAGTACTCTGAGTGAAAGGAGTCACTCATCCTCTAGCTCTGGAGAAACCTGCAACCTGCTCCCCAGAGAAAGCACCAACACTCTCCTCTGAAATAGCATATTGGGAGAGAAAGACTTGCATTTATATAGCGCCCTTCAAACCCGAACCCGTCCACATCCTGTTTTAACAGAGAAGGGATTGAGGGGCAGGTGACCACCCCAGGAGGCGGGTCACTCATTTAAATATTTTAATTAGGTAACGTGCCTCAAACTTGATCTCTCCTCCAGGTTTAAACCTGGCCAGCTGGGTTTCCCGAGTCTCGGGGAGACGAGGACTGCCGCGTGGGAGAGGTAAGCGCCTTTCCAGCACAGCTCGTGGGCCAGGAGGATACCCCCCAGCACATCCCACAAGCAAATCTCATTCCCACTATGTCATTGGATCCCTCCCCCCATATCCCTCCAGGTACTTGAGCACAGAGATCTAGGCCAATACTCCAGTGCAATGCTGAGGGAGTGCTGCACTGTCGGAGGTGCCGTCCTTCGGGCGAGACGTTAAACTGAACATTCTGCCTGCTCTCTCAGGTGGATGTAAAAGATCCCAAGGCACTATTTCGAAGAGGAGCAGGGGAGTTATCCCTGGTGTCCTGGCCAATATTTATCTCTCAATCAACATCACAAAAACAGACTGTCTGGTCATTATCACACTGCTGTTTGTGGGAGCTTCCTGTGCGCAAGTTGGCTGCTACGTTTCCCACATTACAACAGTGACTACACACTAAAAAGTACTTTATTGGCCGTAAATTGCTTCTAGATATCTGGTGGTCGTGAAAGACGCTATATAAATGCAAGACTTTCTTTCGTCCCCATCCACCCCACCCCCGCCACGCTCTTTCGATCTCGAACCTAAACAGCAAGCTCCACACCTGCTCCTGTGTTGCAGCCTCTTCTTGAGCATTCCCCACCCTCCAGGGAGCCAAGCCCGTCAATCAGACAGGCATCCCGGCGGGAAACACGTGAAAAATAACCACGCTCACTGTGGATTCAAACGCTACAGCAGTCGGACCGCCCAGAACTCCTGCCCACCTTCCCCCCACCCCCGGCCTTCCCACCAGCCCCCCCACCACCCCGACTCCCCCACCTACCTTCCCCAAATCCCGACCCCCCCACTTCCCCACATTCCCTAACCCTCCCACTCCCCCACCTTCGAGGGGGGAGGCCATCTTAGACTGGGTGTTGTGTAATGAGAGAGGATTAATTAGCAATCTCATTGTGCGAGGCCCCTTGGGGAAGAGTGACCATAATATGGTGGATTTCTGCATTAGGATGGAGAATGAAACAGTTAATTCAGAGACCATGGTCCAGAACTTAAAGAAGGGTAACTTTGAAGGTATGAGGCGTGAATTGGCTAGGATAGATTGGCGAATGATACTTAGGGGGTTGACTGTGGATGGGCAATGGCAGACATTTAGAGACCGCATGGATGAATTACAACAATTGTACATTCCTGTCTGGCGTAAAAATAAAAAAGGGAAGGTGGCTCAACCGTGGCTATCTAGGGAAATCAGGGATAGTATTAAAGCCAAGGAAGTGGCATACAAATTGGCCAGAAATAGCAGTGAACCTGGGGACTGGGAGAAATTTAGAACTCAGCAGAGGAGGACAAAGGGTTTGATTAGGGCAGGGAAAATGGAGTACGAGAAGAAGCTTGCAGGGAACATTAAGGTGGATTGCAAAAGTTTCTATAGGTATGTAAAGAGAAAAAGGTTAGTAAAGACAAACGTAGGTCCCCTGCAGTCAGAATCAGGGGAAGTCATAACGGGGAACAAAGAAATGGCAGACCAATTGAACAAGTACTTTGGTTCGGTATTCACTAAGGAGGATACAAACAACCTTCCGGATATAAAAGGGGTCAGAGGGTCTAGTAAGGAGGGGGAACTGAGGGAAATCTTTATTAGTCGGGAAATTGTGTTGGGGAAATTGATGGGATTGAAGGCCGATAAATCCCCAGGGCCTGATGGACTGCATCCCAGAGTACTTAAGGAGGTGGCCTTGGAAATAGCGGATGCATTGACAGTCATTTTCCAACATTCCATTGACTCTGGATCAGTTCCTATGGAGTGGAGGGTAGCCAATGTAACCCCACTTTTTAAAAAAGGAGGGAGAGAGAAAACAGGGAATTATAGACCGGTCAGTCTGACCTCAGTAGTGGGTAAAATGATGGAATCAATTATTAAGGATGTCATAGCAGTGCATCTGGAAAATGGTGACATGATAGGTCCAAGTCAGCATGGATTTGTGAAAGGGAAATCATGCTTGACAAATCTTCTGGAATTTTTTGAGGATGTTTCCAGTAAAGTGGACAAAGGAGAACCAGTTGATGTGGTATATTTGGACTTTCAGAAGGCTTTCGACAAGGTCCCACACAAGAGATTAATGTGCAAAGTTAAAGCACATGGGATTGGGGGTAGTGTGCTGACGTGGATTGAGAACTGGTTGTCAGACAGGAAGCAAAGAGTAGGAGTAAACGGGTACTTTTCAGAATGGCAGGCAGTGACTAGTGGGGTGCCGCAAGGTTCTGTGCTGGGGCCCCAGCTGTTTACATTGTACATTAATGATTTAGACGAGGGGATTAAATGCAGTATCTCCAAATTTGCGGATGACACTAAGTTGGGTGGCAGTGTGAGCTGCGAGGAGGATGCTATGAAGCTGCAGAGTGACTTGGATAGGTTAGGTGAGTGGGCAAATGCATGGCAGATGAAGTATAATGTGGATAAATGTGAGATTATCCACTATGGTGGTAAAAACAGAGAGACAGACTATTATCTGAATGGTGACAGATTAGGAAAAGGGAAGGTGCAACGAGACCTGGGTGTCATGGTACATCAGTCATTGAAGGTTAGCATGCAGGTACAGCAGGCGGTTAAGAAAGCAAATGGCATGTTGGCCTTCATAGCGAGGGGATTTGAATACAGGGGCAGGGAGGTGTTGCTACAGTTGTACAGGGCCTTGGTGAGGCCACACCTGGAGTATTGTGTACAGTTTTGGTCTCCTAACTTGAGGAAGGACATTCTTGCTATTGAGGGAGTGCAGCGAAGATTCACCAGACTGATTCCCGGGATGGCGGGACTGACCTATCAAGAAAGACTGGATCAACTGGGCTTGTATTTACTGGAGTTCAGAAGAATGAGAGGGGACCTCATAGAAACGTTTAAAATTCTGACGGGTTTAGACAGGTTAGATGCAGGAAGAATGTTCCCAATGTTGGGGAAGTCCAGAACCAGAGGTCACAGTCTAAGGATAAGGGGTAAGCCATTTAGGACCAAGATGAGGAGAAACTTCTTCACCCAGAGAGTGGTGAACCTGTGGAATTCTCTACCACAGAAAGTAGTTGAGGCCAATTCACTAAATATATTCAAAAGGGAGTTAGATGAAGTCCTTACTACTCGGGGGATCAAGGGTTATGGCGAGAAAGCAGGAAGGGGGTACTGAAGTTTCATGTTCAGCCATGAACTCATTGAATGGCGGTGCAGGCTAGAAGGGCTGAATGGCCTGCTCCTGCACCTATTTTCTATGTTTCTATGTTTCCTCACCATCCCCCCAACTCCCCCCATCTTCCCCCCATCTCCCTCCCCCAACTCCCCCTCCCCCCACCTTCAACCCCCACCGCCCAACTCCCCCTCCCCCACCTTCACCTCCCTGCCCCCACCTTCCACACACCCCCAACTCCCTCCCTCCACATTCCCCACCCCCCCACCTTCCCCCCTGCCCCCCACTCACTCCCCTTCCCCCCACCATCCCCCCTCACTCCCCCACCCTCCCCCCCACCCCTACAACTACCCCACCACCCCCCTCACTACCCCACCCTACCTCGCTCCACCACCCCCTCACTCCCTCACTCCCACATCCCCTCACTCCCTCACACCCCCCTCACTCCCACCTCCTCACTTCCCCACACCCACCTCACTCCCTCACACCCCCTCACTCAACACACCCCCTCACTCCCCCACACCCACCTCACTCCCTCACACCCCCCTCACTCCCACACCCCCTCACTCCCCCACACCCCCCTCACTCCCACACCCCCTCCACTCCCCTACCTTCCCCCTCACTAACCCACATCCCCCTCACTCCACCACCTTCCCCCCCCACCCACTCCCTCACCTCCCCACAGCCCCCTCACTCCCCCACAATTTCTCCCCCCACTCCCCCACCTCCCCTCACCCACCTCCCCACAGCCCCCTCACTCCCCCACCATCTCTCCCCCCACTCCCCCCCGCCCCACTCCCCAACCTTCCTCCACCCTCGCCCCCGCCCCAAGCTTGGAAATCCCGCCTCAGTAAACATTGCGGCTAATTTCTGTTTCCCACTGAGATCTCATTGTAATCCGGTAATTGTAATGATTAATGATAGCTGTGATCGGTGCCACGTTAGAGCTACTGTATCAATAATCTATTCATTGTGTGAATACAGAGGAAGGGAAGAGGAACAGGGGAGGCAGATGGGCATCAGGAAAGGAAGTGATTACCCAATCTTAATTGCAAAGTGGGGAGATTATCAGCGCAAGTGTTTCAGAAGATGGAAAAATAACATTATCAGTAATTCTTATATTAAAAACCCTGTCCATTAAGGTAAGTTTATTTTAACCCCATTAAAAAAAAATTTTAAATTTAATTTTTCTCTAAAACATTTATTTAAATTCAATTTCAATTAATTGTAAATATGTGAAGTGTTTTTCTTATTTATTTAAATGTGTGTGTGTTTTGGGGGTATTCTCATTCACAGAAACGGAGATCTCCGTACAAACGGAATTCACCATTACTGCGAATGGGAATACGCCATCTTCATTGGCTGGGCCGGCCCACCTAATCCCAGGCTGCACACACGCTCCTGGAATACGTGGCCCCTACGCTGGACTGCGCAGCTAAGCTTCAGAGCGCAAGTCTTTGTTCCTCCGGGATTTTGTCCAAAATATTTGGGTCGGAAGCATCTGCCCGCAGGAAGCCTCTGACTGCCATTTCTGGGCCAATATGTAGGTGTGGCTATTGCTATTTTTCCAAAACATCTTCAACTGGAGACTTCACTGACAGGATTAATATATAACCAATTAACCCCAGTACATGTTATTTCTTTTATATTAAAATACAACTGTTGGATGAATTGAATAAACAAGCACCCCTTCTAAAGGCATTCAGCATGACAGACTCTCGCTGTTTTCCTTGTCACTGAGATTTTATGTTAAGCTTACTATTGATCCATAGGTTGCCGAGAGCTGGTACGATGTTAGCCCCGTCAGGCAGATGAAGCAATTTGCTTTAATTTACAGCCGTAGTTTAGTAGCTCACAGTTTTCTAACCTGCACCACAAGGCCAGCGCTGCACACTTCACTTCCGCAGAGCATCTGTCAGCCAGAATCAGGTTTCTTCTTGGCCACTGAAGACGTGATATGCATAGTACCGAACCAATAAACCGTAACCGCGACTAGATTGCATAACTCCACAGCAAGTGTTATTTTTGTCCGTGTGCATGCATGTTTTGTAAATGCATTCGAGGAGGGGTGTGTGTGTGTGTGTGTGTGGGCAGTTATACATCACTGCGATATGTGTGCGCACTAGGTCCGTGCAATAGAGCTGGTCTCCAGTCATCTTACATAGAAACGTAGAAAATAGGTGCAGGACTAGGCCATGCGATCCTTCGAGCCTGCACCACCATTCAATATGATCCTGGCTGATCATGCAACTTCAGTACCCCACTCCTGCTTTCTCTCCATACCCCTTGATCCCTTTAGCCGTAAGGGCCATTTCTGACTCCCTTTTGAATATATCTAACGAACTGGCCTCAACAACTTTCTGTGGTAGAGAATTCCACAGGTTCACAATACTCTGAGTGAAGAGGTTTCTCCTCATCTCGGTCCTAAATGGCTTACCCCTTATCCTTAGACTGTGACCCCTGGTTCTGGACTTCCCCAACATCGGGAACATTTTTCCTGCATCTAACCTGTCCAATCCCGTCAGAATTTTATATGCTTCTCTGAGATCCCCTCTCATTCTTCTAAATTCCAGTGAATATAAGCCTAGTCGATCCAGTCTTCCTTCATATGTCAATCCTGCCACCCCAGGAATCAGTCTGGTGAACCTTCGCTGCACTCCCTCAATAGAAAGAATGTCCTTCCTCAGGTTAGGAGACCAAACCTGTATACAATATTTAAGGTGTGGCCTCACCAAGGCCCTGTACAACTACGTAAGACCTCCCTGCTCCTATACTCAAATCCTCTCGCTATGACGGCCAACATGCCATTTGCCTTCATCACCACCTGCTGTACCTGCATGCCAACTTTCAATGACTGATGTACCATGACACCCAGGTCTCATTGCACCTCCCCTTTTCCTAATCTGTCATCATTCAGATAATATTCTGACTTCCTCTTTTTGCCACCAAAGTGGATAACCTCACATTTATCCACATTATACTGCATCTGCCATGCATTTGCCCACTCACCTAACCTGTCCAAGTCATCCTGCAGCCTCTTAGCATCCTCCTCACAGCTCACACTGCCACCCAGGTTAGTGTCATCTGCAAACTTGGAGATATTACATTCAATTCCTTGCCACTGGACCAAGACCTAGCTCTGTCAAGCCCATGTGGTGGCTGGTGTGCAACGGTCACCCCATGTTAAAAAAATCCACGCACAGACATCTTCCACCCTTTAAGATTTAGTTCGGGACCTGGAATATTAGGTCCTTCATTGAAACACCTGTGAACTTTTTGCGTGGAAGCAAGTCATCCTCGATTCGAGGGACTGCATATGATGATGAGCCAGCTCCAATACCTGGTCTGTGCTAAGCTAGTTCATCCCGGCCGGCTCAACGATGTAATAATACCACCGGAGGCAGTGTCAAGGAGTTGGGCAAGTCTATCAGGCTCTAATACCCTCCCCCTGCCTCCATGGCCAATTAGCCTGTCAACACTCAGGGGTAGATTATCCCTCCGTGCCTGTGTTTGGCCACCTTCCTGATAATGATAATGGGAGACCAGCTGAGATTTATAAGAACATAAGAAATAGGAGCAGGAGTCGGCCATTCGGCCAATTGAGCCTGCTCCGCCATTCAATAAGATCATGGTTGATCTTCGACCTCAACTCCACTTTCCCACCTGACCTCCATATACCTTGACTTCCCTAGAGTCCAAAAATGTATCTACCTCAGCCTTGAACATACTCAATGACTCAGAATCCACAGCCCTCTGGGGCAGAGAATTCCAAAGTCTCACAAGCCTCTGAGTGAAGAAACTCCTCATCATCTCAGTCTTAAAAGTCACAAATGACATCCTTTGTGACTGTGACAAACGCAACTGTCCTTCCTCATCCTTCTTGGCCCATGGCACTACTTCAAAGAAGAAACAGGGGAGTTATCCCGGGTGACCTGACCAATATTTATCCCTCAATCTACATCGCTAAAAACAGATTATCATATTGCTGTTTGTAGGAGCTTGCTGTGTGCAAATTGGCTGCCGCGTTTCCTACATTACAACAGTGACTGCTCTTCAAAAGTACTTCATTGGCTGTAAAGCGCTTTGGGACGTCGATGGTTGTGCAAGGCGCTACAGAAATGCAAGTCTTTCTTTCCTTTCTTTAGTGACCAGACAATCTTTTCCCACGGTTGATGTTTTCAAGATTCTGAAGCAGATTCCAAGGCTGACTTGGGTGAATTTCTGACAAGCGTAAAAGGTTCTGAAACTGCAGAGCACATGGTCGAAATGAGACCATTTGAAGTAGGAAAAGGTGTCAGATCAAACATTTTTTTTTTGCACAAAGGTTAACAGACTTGAGGAATAAATTACCAGAGAAGGTCACTGAAGCCGACAGGATAAATGTGTGCAAGAGGCAATTAGATATGTTTCTCAAGGGATATGGCGAGACGTTAAATAGGTTGGGTAAAGATGGATCAAGAAAGGAGGGACTTGATTTGCCCAATGGCCATTTCCTGTTATTAAAAATAATGATATCTATCCAAGAGTTGCATGGAGCTTTTTGTTTCCTGCTGTTCATCACTTCAATCCTTAGAGAATATCGCTTCATGTTGCATGATGAAGGAATTCACCGTGCTACATTTAATACAATTCGTGTGTAATAATTGGTTTCAAATGATTTTTTAAATGAGTTGCATTCTCCTCATTTGGTTTCCTCTGTGCCGAATTACTGAATAAAATCCACTTGACCCATCCACTTGCCTCTGCAACTGATGTCTTGATTGTTGGGTATTGCAAGGAGTGGCTCAGAATTAGTCACCCTCCAATCTTCCTCTCCCATCTCCTTTGTGGCAAACATTAATCGTCTGTTCAATGCAGCCACGATGCTACCTCGATGGGATTGGGAGCTCTGTGTGTAGGGTGGCTGGGATGAATGGCATGCTCAATAGTTTTTGCCACTGGGTCAATCAAGTCATAGAATCGTACGGCACAGAAGGAGGCCATTCAGCCCACTGTGCCTGTGCCAGCTCTTTGAAAGAGCGATCCAATTAGTCCCACTCCCCTGCTCTTTCCCTGTAGCCCAGCAAATGTTTTCCTCTTTAAGTATATTTATCCAATTTCCTTTTGAAAGTTATTATTGAATTTGCTTCCACCACCCTTTCAGGCAGCGCTTTCCAGATCATAAAAGTCACTGAGTAAAAATATCTCTCCTCATCTCGCCTCTGGTTCTTTTGCCAATTACCTTAAATCTGTATCCTCTGGTTACCGACCCTCCTGCCACTGGAGACCGTTTCTCCATATTTACTCTATCAAAACCCCATATGATTTTGAACACCTCTTTTAAATCTCCTCTTAAGCTTCTCTGCTCCAAGGAGAACCATCCCAGCTTATCTCGTCTCTTCTTCGAACTGAAGTCCCTCATCCCTGCTAGCAAGCCATTCATTTTTAATGTAGAAATTGAATGTGTTTTAATGAATCAGATTAAATTGAAAATAAATTGTACTGAGATGGAATCATCGCCGTGGAAATTTATGGTCTGTGCAGAGATTGAGCATCAATTTCTTGACACTGGAATAGAATCACTTGGTAACAATAAAACTTGGGTCATTTCTCAATCATCCTTTAGCACTGACTTCACAGGTTTCAATCATACACTGAGGATATGAAACTTGCTAGTTAAGGATGTGTGTTATGAGCACAAGAATGTGACCCAAAGAAGAATGGACTCCCTGTTCCCACATGTGGGAACTGAAATAGTACAAATAATAAAATATCAGGGAGAGATTTACAGATCGATATAATCCTTAGGTCTGAATGACTATTGTGAAACTTGAATTAGATAGAAAATATAACAGGGAAGTAGGCCATTTGGCCCCTGCAGCCCATGTCGGGTTTATTGCCCATATGATCTGTAATCCTAACCAATGATCCCTTCAAGCGGCGCAGTGCGCTGGAGATACTTGGAGCTGGTTCACTGCCTTTTAAATGGAAAAAACGCACATGCGCAGCCTGTTAAAGGGACCGCATGCCCAAAAAAGAAACTATGGGGAATATTTACCCTCACCCTTCTTCCCATACCTCTTTATTCCCCTATCCACCAATCCTATGAGGATCCCCCCTGCCCTAGCCCTGACCTCACATCTTTCTCCAGTTTCTCTCTGACATCCCCTCACAACCTTTCCGAGCTCATCCTGTCCATGAGACCCACTTCCTGCTCCCTCGGCCCTATTCCCGCCAAACTGCTGACCACCCAACTTCCTTTTCTGGCTCCCATGTTAGCTGACATTGTTAATGGTTCTCCTCAGGTACTGTCCCCCTTTCCCTCAAATCTGTCGTAATCACCCCTCTCCTCAAAAAAACAATCCTCGACCCCTCCGTCCTTGCAAACTATCGTCCCATCTCCAACCTCCCTTTCCTCTCCAAAGTCTGGAGAGGCCTCCCAAATCTGTACCCATCATTCCCATAATTCCATGTTTGAATCCCTCCAATCCAGTTTCCGTCCCTGCCACATTACCGAAACGGTTCTCATCAAAGTCACAATGACATCCTTTGTGACTGTGACAAAGGCAAACTATCCCTCTTCGTCCTTCTTGACTTGTCTGCAGCCATTGACACGTTGACCATACCATCCTTCTCCAACGCCTCTCCACTGTCGTCCAGCTGGGTGGGGCTGCACTCGCCTGGATCCATTCTTATCTATCGGAGAATCTATCGTAGCCGGAGAATCACCTGCAATGGATTCTCTTCTTGCCCCCGCATCATTAACTCTGGTGTCCCCCAAGGATCTATCCTTGGCCCCCTCCTATTTCTCATCTACATGTTGCCCCTTGTCGACATCATCCGAAAACACAGCATCAGTTTCCACATGTTACGCTGACGTCACCCAGTTCTATCTCACTACCACTTGACCCCTCCTCAGTCTCTAAATTGTCAGACTAGTTGTCCGGCTTCCAGTTGAATATTGGGAAGACCAAAACCATTGTTTTCAGTCCCCGACACAAACAGCGTTCCCTAGCCACTGACTCCATCCCTCTCCCCATCATCTGTCTGAGGCAGAACCAGACTGTTCGCAACCTTGGTGTCATAGACACTGAAATGAGCTTTCGACCACATATCCGCAGCATAACTAAGACCGTCTATTTCCACCTCCATAACATCACCCATCTCCGCTCAGGCCTCATCCGTTGCTGAAGCCCTCATCCATTATTACCTCAAGACTTGACTATTTCAAAGCACTCCTGGCTGGCCTCCCACATTCGACCCTACATAAACTAGAGGTGATCCAAAACTCAACAGCCCATGTCCTAACTCGCACCAAGTCCTGCGCACCCATCACCCCATGTGCTTGCTAACCGACATTGGCTCCCGGTTAAGCAACATCTCGATTTCAAAATTCTCATCCTTGTTTTCAAATCCCTCCATGACCTCACCCCTTCCTATCTCTGTAATCTCCTCCAGCCCCAGACACCCGCCCCCTCCCCCCAGAGATGTCTGCGCTCCTCTAATTCTGCCTCTTGAACATCCCTGATTATAATCGCTCAACAATTGGTGGCCGTGCCTTCTATTGCCTGGGCCCCAAGCTCTGGAGCTCCGCCTCTCTTTCTTCCTTCAAAAGGAGATGTGATCTTATCGAAACATATAAGATAATGAGGGGGCTCGACAAGGTGGATGCAGAGACGATATTTCCACTCATAGGAGAAACTAGAACTAGGAGAAATAGTCTCAGAATAAGGGGCCGCCCATTTAAAACTGAAGAATTTCTTCTCTCAGAGGGTTGTAAATCTGTGGAATTCTCTGCCCCAGAGAGCTGTGGAGGCTGGGTCATTGAATATATTTTAAGGCAGAGATATACAGACTTTTGAGCGATAAGGCAGTAAAGGGTTATGGGGAGCGGGCAGGGAAGTGGAGCTGAGTCCATGATCAGATCAGCCATGATCGTATTGAACATAAGAACATAAGAATTAGGAACAGGAGTAGGCCATCTAGCCCCTCGAGCCTGCTCCGCCATTCAATAAGATCATGGCTGATCTGGTCGTGGACTCAGCTCCACTTACCCGCCCTCTCCCCGTAACCCTTAATTCCCTTATTGCTTAAAAATCTATCTATCTTTGACTTGAAAACATTCAATGAGCCAGCTTCAACTGCTTCCTTGGGCAGAGAATTCCAGATTCACAACCCTCTGGGAGAAGAAATTCTTTCTCAACTCGGTTTTAAATTGGCTCCCCCGTATTTTGAGGCTGTGCCCCCTAGTTCTAGTCTCCCCCACCAATGGAAACAACCTCTCTGCCTCTATCTTGTCTATCCCTTTCATGATTTTAAATGTTTCTATAAGATCACCCCTCATCCTTCTGAACTCCAAGGAGTAAAGACCCAGTCATCTATCATCATAAGGTAACTCCCTCACTTCTCGAATCAGCCTAGTGAATCGTCTCTGTACACCTTCCAAAGCTAGTATACCCTTCCTTAAGTAAGGTGACCAAAACTGCACGCAGTACTCCAGGTGCGGCCTTACCAATATCTTATACAGTTGCAGCAACACCGCCCTGCTTTTGTACTCCATCCCTTTCGCAGTGAATGCCAACATTCCATTTGCCTTCCTGATTACCTGCTGCACCTGCAAACTTACCTTTTGGGATTCATGCACAAGGACCCCCAGGTCCCTCTGCACCACAGCATGTTGTAATTTCTCCCCATTCAAATAATATTCCCTTTTACTGTTTTTTTTCCCAAGGTGGATCACCTCACACTTTCCGATATTGTATTCCATCTGCCAAACCTTAGCCCATTCGCTTAACCTATCCAAATCTCCTTGCAGCCTCTCTGAGTCCTCTACACAACCCGCTTTCCCACTAATCTTAGTGTCATCTGCAAATTTTGTTGCACTACACTCTGTCCCCTCCTCTAGGTCATCTATGTATATTGTAAACAGTTGTGGTCCCAGCACTGATCCCTGTGGCACACCACTAACCACTGATTTCCAACCGGAAAAGGACCCATTTATCCCTACTCTCTGCTTTCTGTTAGCCAGCCAATTCTCTATCCATGCTAATACATTTCCTCTGACTCAGCGTAACTTTATCTTCTGCAGTAAACTTTTGTGTGGCACCTTATCGAATGCCTTTTGGAAATCTAAATACACCACATCCATCGGTACACCTCTATCCACCATGCTCGTTATATCCTCAAAGAATTCCAGTAAATTAGTTAAACATGATTTCCCCTTCATGAATCCATGCTGCGTCTGCTTGATTGCACTATTCCTATCCAGATGTCCCGCTATTTCTTCCTTAATGATAGTTTCAAGCATTTTCTCCACTACAGATGTTAAACTAACCGGCCTATAGTTACCTGCCTTTTGCCTACCCCCTTTTTTAAACAGAGGCGTTACATTAGCTGCTCTCCAATCCGCTGGTACCTCCCCAGAGTCCAGAGAATTTTGGTAGATTATAACAAATGCATCTGCTATAACTTCCGCCATTTCTTTTAATACCCTGGGATGCATTTCATCAGGACCAGGGGACTTGTCTACCTTCAGTCCCATTAGTCTGTCCAGCACTACCTCCCTAGTGATAGTGATCATCTCAAGGTCCTCCCTTCCCACATTCCTATCACCAGCAATTTTTGGCATGGTTTTTGTGTCTTCCACTGTGAAGTCGGAAGCAAAATAATTGTTTAAGGTCTCAGCCATTTCCACATTTCCCATTATTACATCCCCCTTTTCATCTTCTAAGGGACCAACATTTACTTTAGTCACTCTTTTCCGTTTTATATATCTGTAAAAGCTTTTACTATCTGTTTTTATGTTTTGCGCAAGTTTACCTTCGTAATCTATCTTCCCTTTGTTTATTGCTTTTTTAGTCATTCTTTGCTGTTGCTTAAAATCTTCCCAATCCTCTAGTTTCCCACTAACCTTGGCCACCTTATACGCGTTGGTCTTTGATTTGATACTTTCCTTAATTTCCTTGGTTATCCACGGCTGGTTATCTCTTCTCTTGCCGCCCTTCTTTTTCACTGGAATATATTTTTGTTGCGCATTATGAAAGAGCTCCTTAAAAGTCCTCCACTGTTCCTCAATTGTGCCACCGTTTAGTCCTTGTTTCCAGTCTACTTTAGCCAACTCTGCCCTCATTCCACTGCAATCCCCTTTGTTTAAGCATAGTACGCTCGTTTCTGACACAACTTCCTCATCCTCAATCTGTATTACAAATTCAACCATATTGTGATCACTCATTCCGAGAGGATCTTTTACGAGGAGATCGTTTATTTTTCCTGTCTCGTTACACAGGACCAGATCCAAAATGGCTTGCTCCCTTGTAGGCTCTGTTACATACTGTTCTAAGAAACAATCCCATATGCATTCTATGAATTCCTCCTCCTGGCTACCCCGTGCGATTTGATTTGACCAATCGATATGTAGGTTAAAATCCCCCATAACTACTGCCATTCCTTTTTCACATGCCTCCATTATTCCCTTGATTATTGCCCGCCCCACCATGAAGTTATTATTTGGGGGCCTATAAACTACGCTGACCAGTGACTTTTTCCCCTTACTATCTCTAATCTCCACCCACAATGATTTAACATTTTGTTCATTGGAGCCAATATCATCCCTTACAACTGCCCTGATATCATCCCCTTATTAACAGAGCTACCCCACCTCCCTTCCCTTCCTGCCTATCTTTCCGAATCGTCAGATACCCCTGTACGTTTAATTCCCAGTTCTGGCCACCTTGCAACCATGTCTCTGTAATGGCCACCAAATCATACCCATTTGTAATGATTTGTGCCGTCAACTCATTTACTTTATTTCTAATGCTGCGTGCATTTAGGTAGAGTGTTTTCATCCTAGATTTTAAACCATGATTTTTAGTTTTTACCCCTCCTGCAGCCCTTTTATATTCAGTGGCCCTTTTTGTTTCTTGCCTTTGGTTTCTCTACCCTCCAATTTTACTCATCTCTTTTCTGTCTTTTGTTTTCGTCTCCTTTTTGTTTCCCTCTGTCTCCCTGTATTGGTTCCCATCCCCCTGCCATATTAGTTTAACTCCTTACCAACAGCACTAGCAAACACTCCCCCGAGGACATTGGTTCCGTTCCTGCCCAAGTGCAGACCGTCCGGTTTGTACTGGTCCCACCTCCCCCAGAACCTGTTCCAATGCCCCACGAATTTGAATCCCTCCCTGCTGCACCACTGCTCAAGCCACGTATTCATCTGTGCTATCCTGCGATTCCTACTCTGACTAGCACGTGGCACTGGTAGCAATCCCGAGATTACTACTTTTGAGGTCCTACTTTTTAATTTAACTCCTAGCTCCTTAAATTCGTCTCGTAGGACCTTATCCCTTTTTTTACCTATGTCGTTGGTACCAATGTGCACCACGACAACTGGCTGTTCTCCCTCCCTTTTCAGAATGTCCTGCACTCGCTCAGAGACATCCTTGACCCTTGCACCAGGGAGGCAACATACCATCCTGGAGTCTCGATTGCGGCCGCAGAAACGCCTATCTATTCCCCTTATGATTGAATCCCCTATCACTGTCGCTCTCCCACTCTTTTTTATGCCCTCCTGTACAACAGAGGCAGCCACGGTGCCATGAACTTGGCTGCTGTTGCTCTCCCCTAATGAGTCATCTCCCTCAACAGCACTCAAAACGGTGTATCTGTTTTGCAGGGGGATGACCAGATGGGACCCCTGCACTACCTTCTTTGTGCTACTCTTCCTGCTGGTCTTCCATTCCCTAGCTGGCTGTGGATCCTTCTCATGCGGTAAGACCAACTCACTCCACGTGCCACTTATGTCATTCTCAGCATCGTGGATGCTCCAGAGTGAATCCACCCTCAGCTCCAATTCCGCAACGCGGTCCATCAGGAGATGGAGGCGGATACACTTCTTACACATGTAGTCGTAAGGGACACCGGAAGCGTCCCTGAGTTCCCACATGGCACAGGAGGAGCATATCATGTGACCGATCTCTCCTGCCATGCCTTAACCCTTAGATACCCTTAAATTGGTAATAACAATGTTACAGTTTACTTACTGATATAAAAATAAAAAGAAAAGCTGCTCACCAATCACCAGCCAATCACTTATCCCATTGGCTGTTATGTCACCTTTTGATTCCTTTCTACTTCTTTTTTGCTTTCTCTCCCGCTGTAGCTGCACCGGTACGCCTTTTATAGGCCGCTCCGACACTGCTCCCACCTCTCGCCAACTGCCGCTGACTCTCGAGCTCCCGCTGGGCCTTTTATAGGCCGCTCCGACACTGCTCCCACCTCTCGTCAACTGCCGCTGACTCTCGAGCTCCCGCTGGGCCTTTTATAGGCCGCTCCGACACTGCTCCCACCTCTCGCCAACTGCCGCTGACTCTCGAGCTCCCGCTGGGCCTTTTATAGGCCGCTCCGACGCTGCTCCCACCTCTCACCAACTGCCGCTGGTGAATGGTGGAGCAGGCTCAAGGGGCCAGGTGGCCTACTCCTGCTCCTATTCCTTATGTTCTTAAAAACTACCTCTTTGACCAAGCTTTTGGTCACCTGCCCTAATTTCTCCTTATGTGGCTCGGTGTTAAATTTTGTTTGATAACACTCCTGAGAAGCGCCTTGGGATGTTGCACTATGTTAAAGGCGCTATATAAATACAAGTTGCTGGTGTTGAACCTCAGCCACCTATCTAATCGATTCCTAAATGTTGACATGGGCCGGGAATTTCCTCGGTGCTGCTCCCACTCTGCCGCCTTTTACGCGCATGTATGGCGTTTCCAGCGCACATCCAATGAGAAGGCAATGGCAGAGTGGCAGCAACTCTGAGGAAAATTACGGCTATGGTCTCTGCTTCAACCACTAACTCTTCTTGTGCATTGCACTGCCTTACATCCCTCAGTGTAAAAAGTTTTCTCCTGCTTCCTGTCCTAAATCTCTCACATTTTATCGTATATCTCGGTCCCCTTGTACTAGCCACCTCAATCACAGTCTATTTCGATCTCTTCATGATCCTAAATACCTCTATCAAATCACTCCTCTAAGTCTGGGGAAATCATTAAACCTGCAGACAAGGGTGGTGCTGTTGTTTTTGCGAGAGATTGCAGAGGGACGTGATCAGGGCCCAGGAGAGCCGTGAGTTCGGGGCCGAAAACAGCCAAGGGCCCAGGGGCAGCACGGGTCAGCCCACACTGTGATATGTGTGCGCACTAGGTCCGTGCAGCAGAGCTGGTCTCCAGTCGTCTTGGGTAATCCTTGCCACTGGGCCAAGACCTAGCTCTGTCAAGCCCGTGTGGTGGCTGGTGTACAACGGTCACCACACGTTAAAAAAAATCCACCCACAGACATCTTCCACCCTTCAAGATTTAGTTCGGACCTGGAATTTTAGGTCCTTCATTGAAACACCTGTGAACTTTTTGACATGGAAGCAAGTCGTCCTCGACTCAAGGGACTGCCTATGATGACGTTGTTTGGCGAACCAACCTCTACCTTGCAGAGGCCGATCGGCAACTCTCTGACACCTCCTCCTACCTCCCCCTGGACCATGACCCCACCACTGAACATCACGCCATCATTTCCCAGACCATCACTGACTTCATCTCTTCTGGAGATCTTCCCTCCACAGCCACCAACCTCATAGTTCCCCAATCCCGCCCATCCCGTTTCTACCTCCTTCTCAATTTTCTGCCTCCTTCAGTGACCGATACATTAGGCCTGGAGTTTCTGCTTGTTTTTTCGGCGCAATTCCTCCGACGTAACCGCCACAAAATATTGCGGGATTTTAAGTGCAAATTGCATTCCGCGCAATTGGAGTTTCCGCAATCTTTTGCGCTAGTTTTAAAAAACACCATGTTAGAAGCAGGCCCTGCCCATAAAACTGGCCACCCCTCAGCGTGAATAAATCACCATTGGGAATTTCCGCTAATTGCACGCGTTTGCAGGCCTCCAATTAGGCTCCAAAAATTAAGCTGGAACTTTTTGGCGCAAGGACACTAACAGGTACGCTTTGAATGATTAAAAAAAAATGTACTAATGAACTCACTCTTGTACCCCAAACTAGAAAATAGCTTTGTACTTTTTTAAAATAATTTTTAGTCATTTAAAATCAGGTTACTCACAGGTGGTGGATTAACGCTGTGATTTAAAATGCTTATTTTTGTGATTAACCCATTTTCAGCTATATTAATCAAACTTTACCAAGTTACCGCTCTTAAATATACCAAGGAATATTTTTTAACGCAACATTTTTAATATAAAAATTACATTTTAAAATGCTGCTTGTTTGCGCTGGATCATAACAGGTTTTTCGTTCGATGATATGCAAAGTTTGAGCGGAATCTCAGAGAAAAACAAAACACCTATCAAAACGGGCAGAATTTTGGGCGCAATTTGCGCAGGAATCACTGATTGCAGCCCACGTAGACACTCTACTCCATTGCTTTTTATTGGGCTTTTCACTTGTTCTATGCAAGTTAGGTTGCCTGACTCCTTGGCAACAACCCCCTGATTGTTTTTTCTTAGACAGCAAGAAAAAAAGGAACAGTGCTGAATCCCAGCTTAGCCAACACCCTACAGGCCAGGGTTTGAAGCCTCCGAGCATTTGGAGAAGTGGATCTGCTGAGGATCATAGTAACAAGGAAATAAGAACATAAGATATAGGAGCATTTAGTAAGATCATGGCAGATCTTTTATCTCAACTCCACTTTCCTGCACTATCCCCATATCTCCCAATTCCGTTAGTATCCAAAAATCTAATGATCTCTGTCTGGAATATACTCAATGACTGTGACCCCCTATTTCTAGACTCCCCAGCCAGGGGAAACATCCTCCCAGCATTCACCCTGTCAAGCCCTTTAAGAATGTTATATGTTTCAATGAGATCACCTCTCATTTTTCTAAACGCTAGGGAATTTAGGCCTAGTCTGCTCAATCTCTCCTCATAGGACAATTCCCTCATCCCAGGAATCAGTCTGGTGAACAATTCATTGCACTTCCTCTAAGGCAAGTATATTCTTCCTTGGGTAAGGAGATTAAAAATACATGCAGTACACCAGGTGTGGTCTTACCAAGGCCTTATATAATTGTGGTAAGACGTCTTTACTCTTAAACTCCAATCCCTTTGCCATAAAGGCAAACATACCATTTGCTTCCCTAATTGCTTGCTGTCCCTGTACCTTGCAGGGCCATACAGTACATCGCAGCCAGCTATATTACTATGAGAACATCATATTTAAATGGAGAAAGATTGCAAAGTGCCACAGTACAGCGGGACTTGCGGGTATTTGTGCATGAAACACAAAAGATGAGTCCACGGCCAGATCAGCCATGATCTTGTTGAGTGGCGGAGCAGGCTCGAGGGGCTAGATGGCCTACTCCTGTTCCTAATTCTTATGTCCTTATGTTCTTATGTTCATCTTATTAGTATGCAGGTACAGCAAGTGATCAGGAAGGCCAATGGAATGTTGGCCTTTATTGCAAAGCGGATGGAGTATAAAAGCAGGGAAGTCTTGCTATAGCTATATAAGGCATTGGTGAGGCCACACCTGGAATACGTGCAGTTTTGGTTTCCATATTTACGAAAGGATATATTTGCTTTGGAGGCAGTTCAGAGAAGGTTCACCAGGTTGCTTCCAGGGATGAGAGGGTTGACTCATGAGGAAAGGTTGAGTAGGTTAGGCCTATACTCATTGGAATTCAGAAAAATGAGAGGTGATCTTATTGAAATATATAAGATTATGAGGGGGCTTGACAAGATGGATCCGGAGAGGATGTTTCCACTGATGGGGAGACTAGAACTAGAGGGCATGATCTTAGAATAAGAGGCCGCCCATTTAAAACTGAGATGAGGAGAAATTTCTTCTCTCAGAGGGTTGTAAATCTGTGGAATTTGCTGCCTCAGAGAGCTGTGGAAGTTGGGGCATTGAATAAATTTAAGACAGAAATAGACAGTTTCTCAAATGATAAGGGGATAAGGGGTTATGGGGAGTGGGCGGAGAAGTGGAGCTGAGTCCATGATCGGATCAACCATGATCTTACTGAATGGCGGAGCAGGTTCGAGGGGCCGTATGGCCTATCCTGTTCCTATTTCTTCTGTTCTTATGTTCTTATATGCACATCCCATTCGCAGCTGATGCCCAGAAAGCCACATTTCTCAGCAGGAATAGTAATTAGGTATGGGAACAGCCTTCTGCCTAGCCCCAGGGTACCGGTGCTAATTGTAGCCCCCCTATCTCTGCATGGACACAGCTCAGCGAATTTGGCACAGACTGCAAATCCAACCTGGGCTTTCCTGACGTGTACAACGCCTTATACAATTGTTCCAATTTTATTTCTGATATGAAATCAAACTTTTCCTTAGCTGTAGGAACATTTATATAATGTGAAACTAACAGACACAACACATACATAAACTATCAATAATGTTTGACAAATTGTTTATGACCTATATAATAAAAATCAGGAAATCTCAGCGGGTCAGGCAGCATCTGTGGAGAGGAAGCAGAGTTAACGATGACCCTTCGTCAGAACTGGAGAGTGTTGGGAAAGAACAGATTCTTAACAAGCACTGAAGGGAGGAGAGGAAGAAAGAACAAAAGGGAAGGTCTGTGATAGGGTGGAAGGCAGGAGAGATTAGAGAGACAAAAGGGACGATGGCCCAAATTCAAATGGTAATGCCAGGAGTTAGAAAAACATTAGTCAAGATAGGGTGTGAATGGCGGGATAATGACCAGCTGCCATTCGAGACAAGGAGAAAAAAGAAAGAAAAATCGGGTGGGGGGGGGAGAGGGGAGGGAAAGGGAGACAAAGATTGGCAGCGGCTATGCTCTGAAATTGTTGAACTTGATGTTGAGTCCAAAAGGCTGTAAAGTGCCGAAACAAAAGATGAGGTGCTGTTCCTCGAGCTTGCGTTGAGCTTCATTGGAACAGTGTAGGAAACCGAGGATGGAGAGGTCAGAGTGGGAGTGGAGCAGGGAATTAAAGTGACAGGCGACCAGAAGCTCGGGGTCACAGTTACGGACTGAACGGAGGTGCTCCGCAAAGCGGTCACCCAATCTACGTTTGGTCTCCCCAATGTAGAGGAGACCACATCGTGAGCAGCGAATACAGTATACTAAATTGAAAGAAGTACAAGTAAATCACTGTTTCACCTGGAAGGAGTGTTTGGGGCCCTGGACAGTGGGAAGGGAGGAGGTAAAAGGGCAGGTGTTGCATCTCCTGCGCTTGCACAGGAAGGTGCCGTGGGAAGGGGAGGGGGTGCTGGGGGTGACTGTGGAATGGACCAGGATGTCGCAGAGGGAGCGGTCCCTTCGGAACGCTGAGAGGGGAGGGGAGGGGCAGATGTGATTTGTGGTGGGATCATGCTGGAGGTGGCGAAAATGCCGGAAGATGATCCGTTGAACGTGGAGGCTGGTGGCGTGAAAGGTGAGGACAAGGGGAACCCTGTCGTGGTTCTGGGAGGGAGGGGAAGGGGGAGAGCAGACGTGTGAGAAATAGAACAGACACAGTCGAAGGCCATCTTAACCATGGCAGAGGGAAATCCTCGGTTCAGATAAAAGGAAGATATGTCAGAGGTACTAGTGTGAAAGGTGGCGTCGTCAGAGCAGATACGACGGAGGTGGAGAAACTGGGAGAATGGAATGGAGTCCTTACAGGATGCGGGATGGGAGGAAGTGTAGTCCAGGTAGCTGTGGGAGTCAGTGGGCTTATAGTGGATACTTGTCGAAAGCCTATCCCCAGAGATGGAGACCGAGAAGTCGAGGAAGGGAAGGGAAGAGTCGGAGATGGATCATGTGAAGGTGAGGGAAGGGTGGAAATTGGACCCAAAGTGAATGAAATATTCTAGTTCAGGGCGAGAGCAGGAAAAGGCACCGATACAGTCATCAATGTACCGGAGAAAGAGGTGAAGGGAGGGGATGGAGGGGAATTATTCCAGATTCCAGCATCCGCAGTATTTTGCTTTAGTATAATAATAATCAGTCTGATCACATGCAGAAATGTAAATGTCATTGTATGTCCTTAACTCATTCCGTCAATTAAAATCTAGAACATATGTTTGAAGATAACGGCAGCCTTTCCCTGGATAGTCGATGTCCTTTGGGAAATGAACCAATGACCCAGAAACTGACACAAACAAGCAGCGGTCCTTTTTTTAAGTGAAAGCATATTGCAGACAGCTTGGCAATTTCTCTTCTAGTCTGGTGAGTTATCCCTCCCTACTTTTGCAGGAGAGAGCAGGCAAGTTGGCCTTCTCCTATAGGGCTACATTCTTCTGTAACTTGCCATCAGGATGTGTGTGAGAATTATCAGAAGAATCACACCCATCCCCTTCCCCCAATCCACTGAGCAAAACCAACTCCAGTCAATTCATTGGTTTCCACAGACAGCCAGCAAAAATCAGGAATCACAGCCATAGGCACAGCCCCACACATTGCCTCATCGGCTATACAAAGCCCTGGTTAGACTACATCTGGAGTACTGTGAGCAGTTCTGGTCATCGCTCCTTCAGAAGGATATATTGGCTTTGGAGGGAGTGCAGCGTAGGTTTACCAGAATGATACCTGATTGCCAAGGGTTAAATTACAGGGAGAGATTACACAAACTAAGGTTGTATTCCCTGCAATTTAGAAGGTTAAGGAGTGATTTGATCAAAGTTTTCAAGATATTAAGGGGAACTGATAGGGTAAGTTGAGAGAAACTATGTCCGCTGGTTGGGGAGTCTAGGATTAGGAGGCATAGTCTAAACATTACAGCCAGGCCTTTCAAGAGTGAATTTAGGAAACACTTCTACATACAAAGAATGATGGAAATTTGGAACTCTCTTCTGCAAACGGCAATTGTTAATCTTAAATCTGAGATTGATAGATTTTTGTTAACCAAAGTTATTAAAGAATATGGGCCAAAGGCGGGTACATGGGGTTGGGTCACAGATCAGCCATGATCTCATTGAATGGCAGAACAGGCTCAAGGGGCTGAATGGCCTCCTCCTGTTCCCATGTTCCTACCAAAAGCTGGCAACAGCCACACTCTACAGTGGTCATTCTTGGCCATCCTGAAGGGAAGCATTTGGCTATGTTAAGTGTTCATCCCTAATAACACAATCCTGATCTGTATATGTTTTTACCCCCACAGTATCATAAAGGAGGGGGTGAATAGCAGAAAGCAAACAAATTGACTCCATGATGGGACAGAGAGTGGAGGAGATAGGGATGACACCATTTCTAAAAATATCAACCTTCCTTTCCACTACAGACTCATTAAAAATTCCAGTCATCTTTTGAGGAAATTGGGGGTAATTTGGGGTAAGATGCAAGTTGGGTGATATACCTGATTATAATCTCTCAACTATTGGCGACTGTGCCTTCTGTTGCCGAGGCTTAAACTCTGGAATTCCCTGTCTAAAACTGCTCCTTCTCTCTACCTCTCTCTCCTCCTTAAACTATCTCTTTGACCAAGCTCTTGGTCACCTGTCCTAATTTCACCTGATGTGGCTCGGTGTCAATTTTTGTCTTATAATACTCCTGTGATGCGCCTTGGGACGTTTTACTATATTAAAGGCACTAAGTTGTTGTTGATCTCGAATTGCCCGCCCGTTATACACAACGCCCGAGACTCCTTTCCACAGAAGTCAATGGAACGGGAAATCAGGTGGAGCGTTTAACGGTCAGCCAATTCGCTAACACCCATTTTACACTATCGCCCAGAGTTAAAGTTACCCCTGTTGTATTTTCCTTATTACTTGTGACCGTTAGAATCCAGAGCCTGTAAAAGTAATTTAAATGATAATTAGCTGTAGATTTACTGTTGGTGGCTCAGTCATGAGTTGGAACAATTTACTTTTAAACTTCAGAAGGACTATTTTCTACCACATAGAGTTCCACTACAACATAGCTTCTATTTCTCATTAATTTGCTTTTAAAAAGCCTTTGTCACAACTCTTTTGTAAGAGGGCCATTAAAACAGTGCCACTCATGGATTATACCAACTTTATCTGTTCATACAGCGTGTCAAGCAATTTGCTTGTGATGAATAAAGCTACGCTTCCGTACTTAATTTTTTTAATGAACTCTGTCTTGGTTTTATTCACAAGCCATGTCAGCCCCATCAAATGTGATTATGCAGACAGTGAACAATTGGCCTGAATTTAAATCTGCTGGTGAGCACACAGCAGGAGTCGCTAGGCAGATTAGTGCGCTAAAAACTAACGCAGGCAAAGTGTGGCTGACGACTACATTTAATTTCTGTTCATCTGACAGGAAGTGTGATTTTCTAAACTGTTTATCTGAAATCTCTGTTTTCAAGCGAAATATAGTGAAGGTGAGGCTTCCATGCGTGATATACAAATGGAGAATATCAGCAGATTACAGAACAAACAATGGGGATTGTGTTCTTCTTAACCTTTGCAACAAGTCATAGCTCCTCAGCCAAAGTACTGTAAACTCATGCAAATACACTGTTTATCAAAACATCAGTCCTGAGGATTATTGTTAATTGTTTGAAAAGTGCCAACTTGTTATTAAACTGACCATTTGTACTAAAAGTAGATTTAGTTGATGCAATAGCAAGCAAAAAGTTCAAAAATGTTTAATGACCTGCACAGCCGAGAAAACAGTGTGGTAACGCACTGCGCTGAGGAATATTAGCCCACAATCTAGTGAGTTTGTGGAACAGGCACCCTAACACGCAAAACAAAGGTCATTGATTCCTTTAAAAAAAGAGTTGTATAAATATCTGGAATGCAAGGCCTGATAAGGTGGTGGAGGCAGATTCAATCGTGGCTTTTAAATGGAATTGGATAAGTACCTGAAGGAAAATAAAACTGCAGGGCTTCGGGGAAAGGGCGGGGGAGTGGGACTAGCTGAAGTGCAGGGAGTGGCACGGGCTCGACGGGCCGAATGGCCTCCTTCAGCACTGTAACCATTCTATGATTCTATATCTGGCTGGAAATGGATTGGAGGTTATGGTGGTAGGTGCAAACTGAAATGTTCCGTCCTGCTATTGGTGCAAATTCTGCAACACCAAAACTTTTTAATCAGACATACACTAACCTAACACGCAAATGAAAACAGAGGATAATAAAAGGTACACAATGATATGAAGTGAGATATAGATTTTCACACCCCACGTGTGTACCATCTATAAGATGCACTGCAGCAACTTGCCAACGACAAGCAACGACACCTCCCAAACTCGCGACCTCTACCACCGAGAAGGACAAGGGCAGCAGGCGCATGGGAACACCACCACCTCCAAGTTCCCCTCCAAGTTGCACACCATCCTGACTTGCAAATATATCGCCGTTCCTTCATGGTCGCTGGGTAAAAATCCTGGAACTCCCTCCCTAACAGCACTGCGGGAGCACCTTCACCACATGGACTGCAGCGGTTCAAGAAGATGGCTCATCATCACGTCCTCAAGGGCAAATAGGGACGGGCAATAAATGCTGGCTTTGCCAGCGACGCACATTTCTCATGAATGAAAGGCTGAATTAACTCATAAGCTGTATGTACTGTACCAATGAGTTATATTGGTCTTTTCATGGGTGAAGGGAAAAAAATCGATCACAACTACTGCAGGCACAAGGTGGGTTATACTTCTTTCTCACTAGTGTTTCACTTCTCATCCTCTCTTATTTTATTTATAAATGTGTGTATGAGTTTTACATTGTAGTGATCCCAACAGCAACAGGTTATTCATCAGGGCTCTACTGACTACAGTTAAACCATCAATCAATGAAGCTGGACATTCAGAACTTATACCTATAGCACTTGGCTAAATGACAAGAAACAGAGGCCCCAAAATTCACGGTCCCAGGAAGGACCGTTACTGCCCATTTGCGGCGGCCATTCGTCAAAATCGAATGACCGCCGCTTTGGGCTCAACTGGCCGCCCCGACAGAGATTGGGCCCGGGAGGTCTTGCAGCAGTGTGGACCACCGCTGACTCTCGTGGTGGTGTGGGGCTTACAGCAGTAGGGACGCGCTGAAAGTGCGCACCACTCCCACTCCGCTCCCGGACCTATTTTCAGCGTGAAGAAGCCGGCCCTTCAGCGGACGGTGCCCCCGCCAGCTTTTAGGGCCGTGCACAGTGGCAGAGATCTCGGAGCCTTGGGAGAGGCAAGAAGGTAAAATTCAAACCTGAAGATGAGTCGGAAGCTCCCCGGAGTCCTCGAAGTAATAGCAGCTGAGTCGCTCTCACAGAGAAGCCCATTAAGGGATTACCTGGGGGAGATCAGCGAGCTCCGGAAACGGCGAGATCCCGGAGCCAGCTCCATGTTGCACAGCAACTAGTCCAGGAGCCTCTTCAATGGACCCGAGGGGAGGGAGAGAGGGTAGAGAAAGAGAGAGGGTGAGAGAGAGTTAAGGAGGGAGAGGGAAAGGGAGAGAGGGAGAGAGAGAGGGAGGGAGAGAGGGAGAGAGGGGAGGGGAGTGAGGGGGAGAGGGAGGGGGAGAGAGAGAGAGAAATAGAGAGGGTGAGAGAGAGAGAGAGAGGGAGAAGGAAAGAGGGAGGGTGAGAAAGAGGGAGATAGGGGAGGGAGAGGGAAAGGGAGAGGGTGAGAGAGAGAGTGAGAGAGGGAGGGAGAGAGGGGGGGGGAGAGAGGGGGTAGGGGGGAAGAGAGAGAGAGCAAGGGAGAGAGGGTGAGAGAGGGAGAGGGAGGGAGAGAGAGAGAGGGGGAAGGGAGCAAAAGAGAAAGGAGAAAGAGATAGAAGTGAGGAAAGGGAATGAGAAACACAATGAGAGAATTTGATTGGGAGAGAGCGAAATAGAAATAAAGAGAAAAGGGGAAAAAAGAAAAGAAAGAGAGAGAGAAATAGCAATCCAGAGATTCACAGCGAGAAAATGGAAATCTCAATCCAGGGGTTCAGACTGGAAACGTTGCCCCAGCTCAGCATTCCGCCCGGTAACAAATGGTAATCTGTTCCACCTCTGCCACCTCCAGGCTAGATCCAAGGTTGTCCCATCCTCTGTCATCGAGCTACAGTATGCGGGCGACGCTTGCGTCTGCACACACTCGGAGGCCAAATTCCAAGCCATCGTCAACACCTTACCAAGGCATACAAAAGCATGAACCTTACACTAAACATCCGTAAGACAAAGGTCCTCCACCAACCTGATCCCACCACACAGCACTGTCCCCCAATCATCAAAATCCACGGTGAGGCCTTGAACAACGTGGACCATTTTCCATAGCTCGGGAGCCTACTGTCAGCAAGGGCAGACATCGATGATGATGTCCAGCACCGCCTTCAGTGCACCAGCGCAGCCTTCGGTCGCCTGAGAAAGAGAGTTTTTGAAGACCGGGATCTCAAATCTGGCACCAAGCTTATAGTCTACAGGGCAATAGTGATACCCGCTCTCCTGTATGACTCAGAGGCATAGACTATTTCCAGCAGACATCTCAAAGCACTGGAGAAGTACCACCAATGCTGCCTCTGCAAGACCCTGCAAATTCATTGGGAGGACAGACGGACCAATGTCACTGTTCTCACTCAGGCCAACATCCCCAGCATCAAAGCACTGATCACACTCGTCCAGCTCTGTTAGGCAGGCCACATCGTCCACATGCCTAACATGAGACTCCCAAAGCAAGCACTCTTCTTGGAGCCTCGACACAGCAAGCAAGCCCCAGCTGGGCAGAGGAAACACTTCAAGGACACCCTCAAAGCCTCCTTGATAATGTGCACCATCCCCACCGACACCTGGGAATCCCTGGCCTAAGTGGAGGAGTGAGAAGGAGGAACTGAAGGATATCCTTATTAGACGGGAAATTGATGGAATTGAAGGCCGATAAATCCCCGGGGCCTGATAGTCTGCATCCCAGAGTACTTAAGGAAGTGGCCCTTGAAATAGTGGATGCATTGGTGATCAGTTCCTATGGACTGGAGGGTAGCTAATGTAACACCACTTTTTAAAAAGGGAGGGAGAGAGAAAGCGGGTAATTATAGACCAGTTAGCCTGACATTAGTAGTGGGGAAAATGTTGGAATCAATTATTAAGAATGAAATAACAGCGCATTTGGAAAGCAGTGACAGGATCGGTCCAAGTCAGCATGGATTTATGAAGGGGAAATCATGCTTGACAAATCTTCTGGAATTTTTTGAGGGTGTAACTAGTAGAGTGGACAAGGGAGAACCAGTGGATGTGGTGTATTTAGACTTTCAAAAGGTTTTTGACAAGGTCCCACACAAGGGATTGGTGTGCAAAATCAAAGCATATGATATTGGGGGTAATATACTGACGTGGATAGGGAACTGGTTGGCAGACAGGAAGCAGAGAGTCGGGATAAACGGGTTCTTTTCAGAATGGCAGGCAGTGACTAGTGGAGTGCCGCAGGGCTCAGTGCTGGGATCCCAGCTCTTTACAATATACATCAATGTTTTGGATGAAGGAATTGAGTGTAATATCTCCAAGTTTGCAAATGACACTAAACTGGGTGGCAGTGTGAGCTGTGAGGGGGATGCTAGGAGGCTGCAGGGTGACTTGGACAGGTTAGGTGAGTGGGCAAATGTATGGCAGATGCAATATAATGTGGATAAATGTGAGGTTATCCACTTTGGGGGCAAAATTGCCAAGACAGAATATTATCTGAATGGCGGCAGATTAGGAAAAGGGGAGGTGCAACGAGACCTGGGTGTCATGGTTCATCAGTCATTGAAAGTTGGCATACAGGTACAGCAGGCGGTGAAGAAGGCAAATGGTATGTTGGCCTTCATAGCTAGGGGATTTGAGTATAGAAGCAGGGAGGTCTTACTGTACAGGGCCTTGGTGAGGCCACACCTGGAATATTGTGTTCAGTTTTGGTCTCCTAATCTGAGGAAGGACGTTCTTGCTATTGAGGGAGTGCAGCAAAGGTTTACCAGACTGATTCCTGGGATGGCAGGACTGACATATGAGGAGAGACTGGATCAACTGGGCCTTTATACATTGGAGTTTAGAAGGATGCGAGGGGATCTCATAGAAACATATAAGATTCTGACGGGACGGGACAGGTTAGATGCAGGTAGAATGTTCCCGATGTTGGGGAAGTCCAGAACCAGGGGACACAGTCTAAGGTTAAGGGGTAGGCCATTTAGGACTGAGATGAGGAGAAACTTCTTCACTCAGAGAGTTGTTAACCTGTGGAATTCCCTGGCGCAGAGAGTTGTTGATGCCAGTTCATTGGATATATTCAAGAGGGAGTTAGATATGGCCCTTATGGCTAAGGGGATCAAAGGGTATGGAGAAAAAGCAGGAAACGGATGCTGAGGGAATGATCAGCCGTGATCTTATTGAATGGTGGTATAGGCTTGAAGGGCCGAATGGCCTACTCCTGTACCTATTTTCTATGTTTCTATGTAAGAGTATCCGGGAGGGTGCCGAGCACCTCGAGTCTCGTCGCTGAGAGCATGCAGAAAACGAGCGCAGGCAGCGGAAGGAGCGTGCGGCAAACCAGTGTCCCCACCCTTCAACCTCTGTCTGTCCTACCTGTGACAGAGACTGTAAATCCCGCATTGGACTCTTCAGCCACCTGAGAACCCACTTTTAGAGTGGAAGCAAGTCATTCTCGTCTTCAAGGGACTGCCTATGATGATCTTACATGTGCCTAACCTGCAACTTTGCCTCAGTGTCTCCCCTGTGGCTGCCTCATGGGTCTGGGAAGGCTGCTGTGTTCCCTGTGTGGAAGCTGCAGATGTCCTTCAGGGATGCCCTCGAGCAGCATTGGACCTGGAAGGGCCAGCTAGAGATTGGTCAACACCCTCCTGGGAGGGTTCGGGCTGACTTGGCTCAGGCGAGGCCATGCGTGGAGGCACTGGCGGAGTGACAGGTCTGGAGCCAGGAATGCTGCGAGCCGGAGGGAGCGCGTCATCCATATCCTGGCCCAAGGAGCCTGAGTAACTCACCGGGGGCGGCATAATACCACCACCACCAATCTGAGGGAGCTCAGGTCGGTGCTGTGGCTCCACACCGGAAGGTACTCTGTGGCCTGTGGTGGACCCAGCCGCGAAAACAACACTGAGGTCTCGGGGGGCATCCAGCTGAGACTGCATGTGAGCAGCCACAGTCTGAAAGCCACCAGATATGACAGCACTTAGACGCTCCGTCGACTCTTGCAGAACCGCGGCCATCCTCTCCAAAGCAGCACCGATACGCTCGTTCCCTCGCGTCTGTGCTGCAATGGCAGCTGCCACGTCACCCTAAGGATGAATTTCCCATGGGAATAACACCCCAATTAAGACTGCAAATTTTCAGGTTTGAAAGGCTAATAAGACTGGAACACTTTTTTGTGGTCAAAAAGCTGAATGGCCACCGGAAACTTTGCAGCGCCGATCGGGGAGAAAAGGCCTTAACACCACCAGCTTTCTGGCTACACTGAATTTCGGCCCCAGAGAGTAGTGGTGACAGTTGTTTTTCGGACTGGAGGAAAGAAGGTACTCAGTGGTGTTCCCCAGGAGTCGGTTCTGGGACCACTGCTTTTCTTGAGATATATTAATGATTTGGACTTGGGTGTACAGGGCACAATTTCAAAATCTGCAGACGACACAAAACTTGGAAGTATAGTGAACAGTGAGGAGGATAGTGATAGACTTCAAGAGGACATAGACAGGCTGGTGGAATGGGCGGGCACGTGGAAGATGAAATTGAATGCAGAAAAGTGAAAAGTGATACATTTTGGTGGGAAGAATGAGGAGAGGCAATATAAACTAACGGGTACAATTCTAAAGGGGGTGCTACATCCTGAAGCTGCGCTCAGTTTCAGAGGGGTAATGACGGCGAACGCGGACAGTTTCGCCATCATTACCCACTGCAAATTCCAGGCCATAAAGAACAGTGGTAATGCAGCTGGGTGCTGTCATGGGAGAGCGATGGGATTGGATGGGCCGAATGTCAGCTTGGCTCACTTGGTAACACTCTTGCTTCTGAGTCGGAACGTGGTGACTTCCAGCCCCAGTACAGGACATGTGCACATAATCTGTACTGATACGTCAGTATAGTACTGAGGAAGGACTGCATTGTCGGCGGCACCATTCTTTGGATGAGATATTAATCAAGTCTTTGTCAAATCTGTTGCGATGGATGTCTAAGATCCTATGTTACTGTTTGAAGAAGATTTGAGGATTGTTCTGGCCAACAGTCCTCTTGTAAAAATAGATTTACAGTTATTCACCTCCTTACTGTTTAAAAGCTACATAAATACAAGTTTGTTCTCATCTTCTTCAGGGATATACCAGAACGGCGAAGTTTACAAAACAGGGCGATTATTGATGCAAGTTTGTTTTGTTTATAACCAGACTAAAATAATGCAGCAATACCCAATCTCCAGTGGCTCACGGTGACCTGACTAATCTGTAGCGACTGCATGCGCAGGGACCGAGTGACCCCCACTGATTTCCTCTGAGACTTTAGTGAAGCTTTCTCTCCAGTGTAAACCGTAAAGCTAACACAAGGGAGCTGACGGTTCTGCATCTCGGTTCTGTGCTTGCAAGCCTGATGGTCTTTATTGCCTGTAGCACTAAATTACTCCAAAGGGAATATCTTTCCTGAGTGATATGAATTTCGATGACCCGTGAACATCTGCTTGGCTTGTTCAATGCAATTCAAAAGTCAATCTGGTAACCTTAATTTACTGAAATTAAGTACTTTGTAACAACACAATCTTTTGCAACCATTCTTCCAAGTTAATGGGTGCAATAGGGCACCTGTCAATGAAATGATTTTTCGTAAAGGATATTGTCATGCAAAGGAATGGTATGTTTTACTTTGATGTTGTAGACAGTGGAATTGCTAATGTTGTTATTATACCACAGACAAAGTAAAAATACCTTTCCAAAAAGCTATTTTCTAATCATCACCATCATAGGCAGTCCCTCGGAATCGAGGAAGACTTGCTTCCACTCTTAACATGAGTTCTTTGGTGGCTGTGCAGTCCAATACGAGAGCCACAGACTCTGTCACAGGTGGGACAGATAGTCGTTGAGGGAAGGGGTGGGTGGGACTGTTTTGCCGCACGCTCTTTCCGCTGCCTGCGCTTGATTTCTGCATGCACTCGGCGATGAGACTCGAGGTGCTCAGCGCCCTCCCGGATGCACTTCCTCCACTTAGGGCGGTCTTTGGCCAGGGACTCCCAGGTGTCAGTGGGGATGTTGCACTTTATCAGGGAGACTTTGAGAGTGTCCTTGTAACGTTTCCGCTGCCTATCTTTGGCTTGTTTGCTGAAAAGGAGTTCCGAGTAGAGCACTTGCTTTGGGAGTCTTGTTTCAGGCATGCAAACAATGTGGCCTGCCCAGCGGAGCTGATCAAGTGTGGTCAGTGCTCCAATGTTGGCCTGGTCGAGGAGGCTAACGTTGATGATTCTGTCCTCCCAGGCGATTTTCTAATATCAATTCAATGAAAAGCAACAGTGAGAAATACAAGGTGATAAAATGGGGACCTGTGTATAAATTCAGTCCAGACTTGTGAGTTGACAGTCCGCTCTCTCTGACAGTTGCAATGAGTTTGTGTGGGGTCACTCCAGTTTCTAAGCAGGCACATGTCCACACCAAAAACTGCTCATCATTTTGGAACAGAGGAGGCTGAGGGCAGACCTTATTGAGGTGTATAAAATTATGAAGGGCCTGGATAGAGTGATAGGAAGGACCTATTTCCCTTAGCAGAGGGGTCAACAACCAGGAGGCATAGATTTAAAGTAGAGGGGATTTGAGGGGAATGTTTTTTACCCAGAGGATGATGGGGTCAGAAACCCTCACCACATTTAAAAAGTACTTGGATGTGTACTTGAAGTGCCATAAGCTACAAGGCTACAGACCAAGAGCTGGAAACTGGGATTAGGCTGGTTAGCTCTTTATCGGACAGTGCGGAAATGATGGGCCAAATGGCCTTCTTCCGTGCTATAAATTTCTATGATTCAACGGTGCGTTGGCAAGCTGACCTAGAAAGGTCACAAGGATGACTGGTTTGAAGAACAGAAATGCCATAATGGTGGGACAATGTGTGCTGTTGTGATGACGGAATTAGGGCAAGTGCTCTACTCAGAACTCCTTCATGGCAAACGAGCCAAAGGTGGGCAGCAGAAACGTTACAAGGACACCCTCAAAGCCTCCCTGAGAAAGTGCAACATCCCCACCGACACCTAGGAGTCCCTGGCCAAAGACCGCCCTAAGTGGAGGAAGTGCATCAGGGAGGGCGCTGAACACCTCGAGGCTCATCGCCGAGAGCATACAGAAATCAAGCGCAGGCAGCGGAAAGAGTGTGCGGCAAACCAGTCCCACCCTCCCTTACCCTCAACGACTATCTGTCCCACCTGTGGCAGGGACTGTGGTTCTCATATTGGACTGTTCAGCCACCTAAAGACTCATGTTTAGAGTGGAAGCAAGTCTTCCTCGATTCCGAGGGACTGCCTATGATGATGATGAGGGCATGTGTTGGAGATGGGGGCGATGGGGGATGAACCAGCCCTGCATAAACCGGGTGGGGGAGGGGCAGTTCATTACCCGCCGGAAATCCACATGGATTCCACCATTTGCAATTTTGATGGATGCTCCTGGACCAGTGTCTCAGCCTCCCGCCCAAAGTCGGCTGGGTGCCACTTTGCACATGTTAGTCGGTGTCTGACGGTGCCATCGGGTCCAGACAGTGATTGTCACTGTCATGGTTACCCTCTCAGGTCACAGCCGATGTGAGGACGGTTGGGAAGCTGAAGAGGCTCTCCAGATAGCTTTCAAACTTTCTCTTATGGAGCCAAGAGCAGTAGGACTAATTCTCCGGGGTCCCTACAAGGAGAATTTAGGCCTTCTCTGCTCCGTACTCCTCTCCCGCCTCCCCAACTCCTCCCGATCCCCACCCACGCTACACTGGGACCGCCCGGAACCCCTGTCCCACACTTACCCAAGTGCAAGTAGTAACCAACCCCCACCCAATTTTCCAGAGGCCGGCAGCAGCTTCCAGCCCAGAATGGGTGGGAATTGGGCCGGTGGCATGTTAATGAGGCCCGACGGTTAAAGACTTGATGCCCCCATTCAGTTATTTTAATTTAATTTTGGACTTCTGCCTCTGAACATTTACATTGAAACTGGAAGAAATCCCAGCGACACATTGGGGCTGAAATTGGCCCTTTCTACAAGGGCCGTGACTGCCTCAAAGAGGCGGCCACGGGTCGGTAAAGAATCACCGCTCGGTCGGCACGGAGAGGCCGCCATTTTGTATATTGCCCTCCTTTTTTATGGATCAGTGTACGGGACTGCCCCGCCAGTTTTCCCATCGTGTCGTGCAGTGATCCCCTTTCGGAAATTTCCCCGCGGGGAATTGCCCCACGAGAGCGGCACCACCGCCGGTCAGTCGGTGCCCCCGACAGCTTTTTCTGATGGTAACCTTTCTGTGGCTAGGTGGCGAGGCCGCCCTTAAAGGGGTGGTCATGCTGCCGGCGACTCCATTTTATTTTTATTGTTGGCCAACAATTATGCCCGCGGGTTCAGCCGGGTCTGAAACCCTCCCTGGTGGCCCAGTGTTTTCCACTGAAGTGGCTGCAGAGTTCGCAGCGGCCCTCCCCTTTAACTGGAGGGAAGGGACGTCGTGATGTCATCAGTGCAGCGCTGATGACCTGGAACGTCGGCCGCTCTGACCCGTCCCCACTTCCGCCCCTCTCCCGACACCAATACCACTTACCGGAATCAGAAAACAAATAGCTGAACATCGCCGAAATGTCCGCTTTGGGACGATGGAGCAACTAAAAAATGGTAGGCGTGCCCCGTTTCGGACGGAGGTCAATTTTGGTCCCATTAGATTTTACCTTCTGTGCCTGCATCTCACCTGGACATGCTAGGATCTGTCACCAGGCATTGCAATAAATGGACTCACTTTGGGGCAAGTCAAAATTCCCATTTTTAGAAATGACATTGCAGGACTTTTAGTGGTATTTTGGAAATTGCAATCCTCAACTCCCTTTGCTGCCAGTGTCAGCTGTGGCTCGGTTGGTAACACTCTTTGCTCTGAGTCCGAAGAATATGGGTTCAAGTCCCACTCCAGAGACTTGAGCACATGATCCAGGCGACACTCCCAGTGCAGTGCTGAGGGAGTGCTGCGCTGTCAGAGGTGCCGTCTTTCAGATGAGCCTTTAAACCGAGGCCCTGTCTGTGCTCTCAGGTGGACGTAAAAGATCCTACTGCACTATTTCAAAGAAGAGAAGGGGAGTTCTCCTTGGTATCATTGCCAATATTTATCCCTCAATCAACATCACTAAAAAACAGATTATCTGGTCGTGATCACATTGCTGTTTTGTGGGAGCTTGTTGTGCACAAATTAGCTTCCACGTTTCCCACATTACAACACTGACTGCACTTCAAAAAGTACTTCATTGGCTGTAAAGCACTTTGGGACATCCTGAGGTCGTGAAAGGCGCTATATAAATGCAAGTCTTCCAGTATTTTTATGAAAACTGCAAGCCTTAGCAGATCAATTGCTAAAGTAATTTACATGGAGAGTAACTTCTGAGGCAGAGCAGTCGCTCCAAGTCACTGAATTCATAATTGCACAAGCATTATCATGTATACCCACATGTAATCCGAAAGCTTCTTCCCCCGAGGCCACATTGCCGGAGTCTCTGGCCGTGGAAAATGCCGTAGCTGATCCCCCCGGTGAATTTCTCCAGCTCGGTTCCCGAGGCGTTGACCAGCTGGGCTCCGGTCTTGCAGACGAGTGAGCCTTCGACCCAGAACTGGGTGCCCAGAGCCACTGCCGCGGTCACAGCGGACACCAAGCTCAACAAGCCGGCCCCGCAGAAAGTCACCCTCTTCTGTCCCTGTGGCATCTTACCCCCAGCAGTAAAACTTCCCCAAACTGTTGCTGGGAGAATAGCACCCTGCTGAATTGTAACCCAGAGTTTGTCTCTCTCTCCTCCACCAGAAGTCAGAGAGCATTTGGAGCCATTGACAGTCCCAAAACCTTTCTTCTTTTGCGGAGTGCGGGGATTAAAGAGATTTAAAAACTCCAGTCTATTACATGGCAGCAATGCCTCCCTTGCCTGGAGTTCTCAGAGCGAGTTTCGGTCGGTATCCTTGTCTCTTGTCTCCCAAGATCTTCGTCCGCCGGTCTCTGGGTAACAACAGCAGCAGGGTGTTAGGTTACATCGACAAAGCTCTCTCTCTTTCTCCTGTGTAATGTGAGAAGGTCGTCCAACTCTCCTCCCCTCCTCCCAGTCGCAGTCCTTTCCTCAACCGCATTGGACCAGTGACCCTGAGTGAAGAGCTATCTTCCTTCAGACAAATAGAAAGGGCTCCGAGATCCAGTTTGCAAAATCTTGTAGCGTGACCTCCCTCCCTGCCCCGGCCACACAGTTTAAATCCACATGATATAAAAACATGTCTCATTTCAAAATGTTACTCAGAATTCGACACGTGGAATAATTTATTAATCTCCAGTTACATTGTTGCGGCGATTTCAAGTCAATTTCACACAACGCTTAAAAAAGTGTAAACATCATAGAATCATAGAGTGGTTACAGCACAGAAGGAGGCCATTCGGCCCATCGAGCCCATGCCGGCTATCTGCAAGAGCACCTCAGCTAGTCCCACTCCCCCGCCCTTTCCCCGGAGCCCTGCTAATTTTCCTCCTTCAGGTACTTATCCAACTCCCGTTTGAAAGCCACGATTGAGTCTGCCTCCACCATCCTCTCTGGCAGCGCATTCCAGGTCCTAACCACTCGCTGTGTTATAAAGATGTTCCTTATGTCGCCTTTGGTTCTTCTGCCAATCACCTTAAATCTGTGTCCTCCGGTTCTCGACCCCACCGTCGATGGGAACAGTTTCTCTCTATCTACTCTGTCTAGGCCCCTCTTAATTTTGAAATAAATTAGCACCCAGCAAATTGAAGTTGATCTGTTTCAAATAATCTTCCGACAAAATCAAAATCAAGCAGTGGCTGCTCTTGAAACTATACAACTTCATCCCAGTTTCTGAATAGGAATGCAGAGTTCCGGAAATACAACACGCGCAAATCAAAAGGGATACTGTGGCATTTTTGCATCCTAAAGCAAAGGTTCCCGCATTTCTGAAGCTAGATGGTCCGACTCAGCGACTTGTGATGTGGAACGCACAGCCTGAAAGGGCGGTGGAAGCAGATACAGTTGTGACATTCAAATGGGAATTGGATAAATAGTTGAAAGGGAACACATTTGCAGGGCTATGGGAAAAGAGCAAGGGGTGGGACTGATTGGATAGCCCTTACAAGGAGCCTGCATAGGGACAATGGGCCAAATGGCCTCCTGTCTGATTCAATGACAGGAGCTTTGGGCACTTGGGGTGCTGGGTGGCAATCTGGGACTTGGCTACAAACACCATTTCAGGACCAAAGTGGTGGAAAGCAACCTTTCCTGAATACTTATCATAGGTAGTCCCTTGGAATCGAGGAAGACTTGCTTTCACTCTTAGAATGAGTCCTTGGGTGGTTGTACAGTCCAATACGAGAGCCACAGTCCCTGTCACAGGTGGGACAGATAGTCATTGAGGGAAGGGGTGGGTGGGACAGGTTTGCCGCATGCTCTTTCCGCTGCCTGTGCTTGATTTCTGCATGCTCTCGGCGATGAGACTCGAGTGCACTTCCTCCACTTAGGGCGGTCTTTGGCCAGGGATTCCCAGGTGTCGCTGGGGATGTTGCACTTTCTCAGGGAGGCTTTGAGCGTGTCCTTGTAACGTTTCCTCTGTCCACATTTGGCTCGCTTGCTGTGAAGGAGTTCCAAGTAGAGCGCTTGCTTTGGGAGCCTGGTGTCTTGCATGCGAACGATGTGGCCTGCCCAGCGGAGTTGATCAAGTGTGGTCAGTGCTTCAATGCTGGGGATGCTGGCCTGGTTGAGGACGCTAACTTTGGTGCATCTGTCCTGCCAGGGGATTTGTAGGATCTTGCGGAGACATCGTTGGTGGTATTTCTCCAGCGACTTGAGGTGTGTACTGTACATGGTCCATATCTCTGAGCCATTCAGGAGGGCGGGTATTACTACAGCCCTGTAGACCATGAGTTTGGTGGTGGATTTGAGGGCCTGGTCTTCAAACACTCTTTTCCTCAGGTGGCCAAAGGCTGTGCTGGCGCACAGGAGGCGGTGTTGAATCTCGTCGTCATTGTCTGCTCTTGTTGATAAGAGGCTCCCGAGGTATGGAAAATGGTCCACGGTGTCCAGGGCCGTGCCGTGGATCTTGATGACTGGGGGGCAGTGCTGTGCAGTGAGGACAGGCTGGTGGAGGACATTTGTCTTACGGATGTTTAGCGTAAGGCCCATGCTTTCGTATGCCTCAGTAAATACGTTGACTATGATTTGGAGTTCAGCCTCTGTGTGTGTGCAGACGCAGGTGGTGGAGGTCACAGGTTTGGGAGGGGCTGCTAAAGAAGCCTTAGTGAGTTGCTACCATGCATCCTGTAGATAGTACATGCTGCAGTCATGGTACGCCAAAAGTGGAGTGAGTGTAGGACGATGGTTTCATCTTAGATTAATTTGTAGTGGGCAAGAACAATTAGTTAACACTACAGGCTACTTCTCAGAGTTCGACTCTGGAAAATAATGACAAAACACCAATAAGTATAGTTCCCACTTTGCGTGGCAATCTCTACTGATCAACCTATTATCAACATTACACCTATAAATCTTCCTCAGTTTCCCTGCACACTCATGATCGACCCAGTGGTCCTTGTGCATGAAACACAAAAAGTTAGTATGCACGTACAGCAAGTAATCAGGAAGGCAAATGCAATGTTGGCCTTTATTGCAAGGGGGATGGAGTATAAAAGTAGAGAAGCCCTGCTACAACTGTACAGGGTATTGGTGAGGCCACACCTAGAGTACTGCGTACAGTTTTGGTCTCTGTATTTAAAGAAGGATATACTTGCATTGGAGGCTGTTCAGAGAAGGTTCACTAGGTTAATTACGGAGCTAAGGGGGTTGACTTATGAAGATAGGTTGAGTAGGCTACACACATTGGAGTTCAGAAGAATGAGAGGTGATCTTATTGAAACATGTAAGATAATGAGGGGGCTCGACAAGGTGGATGCAGAGAGGATATTTCCACTCATAAGGGAAACTACAACTAGGGGACATAGACTCAGAATAAGGGGCCGCCCATTTAAAACGGAGATGAGGAGCAAGTTCTTCTCTCAGAAGGTTGTAAATCTGTGGAATTCTCTGTCCCAGAAAGTTGTGGAGGCTGGGTCATTGAATATATTCAAGGCAGAGATAGACAGATTTTTGAGCGATAAGGTGATAAGGGGTTATGGGGAGTGGGTGGGGAAGTGGAGCTGAGTCCATTATCAGATCAGCCATGATCTTATTGAATGTTGGAGCAGGCTCGAGGGGCCAAATGGCCTATTCCTGCTCCTATTTCTTATGTTCTTAATTCTGACAGGCACATTACTGATGACTGACCAGGTCACTCTTCTCTGACTACTGCGGGCTGCTTGTCCGTCGTCTGTGAGCTCATGTCCCTGCCTTTCTATGGCTATCTCACACCTATCGAATCCTTCCTTTGATCCATCGATGACCGACATCTTCCTTGAGCCCGCATTAGCACTTTGGAAACTGGTCGCTATTATCTATAGTATAGCATTATCATGGACCTTACTGTGTCTCATTGATAGTCAGTATCGGTGTTTACATTTCTACAAAGGTTTCTTACAGCCAGTATCACTTCTGTTGTGTTGGAGTTTCTCTTAATGTTTGTCATTAAGCATTTTAAACAGAAGTCTCTAGAACTTCTTACAGATTACAGGAAGTTAGTATTTACAGCTTTTGTATTTTACATGTGCATTTATACAGAATGTTTAAAAAGGTTAATCACAGAGTTCGGTTTCCTGGGTTTACACTGGGTGCTTTATACAGAAGTTTTCTTTTGAAAGTTATTATTGATTTTCAAAAGTGAGGTTTTCAAGCCCTACAGGAATGCATGTTTAAGCCAGTGGATGGGGTGCTGATCAAGCTTTGTCCTGGATAATGTCGAGCTTCTTGAGTGTTGGATCTGCATCAATCCAGGAAAGTGGAGAGTATTCCATCACACGCCTGACCTGTGCCTTGTCAGTGGTAGAGAGATTTTGGAGAGTCAGGAGGTGAGCCACTTGACGCAGAATACCCAACCTTTGACCTGCTCTGGTAGCCACGGAATTTATGTGGCTAGTCCATTTCAGTTTCTGGTCAATGGGGACCCCCATCATCATCATAGGCAGTCCCTTGGAATCGAGGAAGACTTGCTTCCACTCTTAAAATGAGTCCTTAGGAGGCTGAACAGCCCAATATGAGAACCACAGTGCCTGTCACAGGTGGGACAAATAGTCGCTGAGGGAAAAGGAGGGTGGGACAAGTTTGCCATACGCTCCTTCCGCTGCCTGCGCTTGCTTTCTGCCTGCTCTCGGCGACGAGACTCGAGGTGCTCATCACCCTCCCGGATGCACTTCCTCCACTTAGGGCGGTCTTGGGCCAGGGACTTCCAGGTGTCGGTGGGGATGTTGCACTTTCTCAGGGAGGCTTTGAGCGTGTCCTTGTAACGTTTCCTCTGCCCACCTTTGGCTCGTTTGCCGTGAAGGAGTTCCGAGTAGAGCACTTGCTTTGGGAGTCTCGTGTCTGGCATGCAGACAATGCGAACAGGATGTTGATGGTGGGGGAATTCGGCAATGGTAATGTCGTGGAATGTCAAGGGGAGGTGGTTATGCTTACTGTGAGAAGTTGCCAAACACTTACTACCAGAGAGAATGGAGGGATCACCAAGCTGCTCCCTGCACACTTCCCTGCAGTCGGTTTGACATAAATTTAACAGATCTCTACCTGTTGTCTCAGGCTTACTGCAAAATCTTCTGCTTCCCCCGCTGTCTGACCTTGCGATAGGGTCAATGGGAGAAGGCCAGCGACAGGATTAGTCAAACTGTATATTCCTGAAACTGGTCGTTACTCTACCAGTATGACAATTCCAGTTTACACACCATTCATTCTCGTGGCCTCTGTGAGGGAGCACGTCAAATAATTGCTGAAGTCAGGGTTTTGTGTGCTAGGTACCAATCTTCGTTCCAAATAAGATTCTTGCAGTCAGCAGAGACGAAACTCTCACTCCATTGATCTTAGCCGGAATCAAACCCAAATCCCAGCGGAGGATGGACTGATAATGTTTTTCTCTGCACTGCTTGCATGGTAGCTTGTAACTGCAGATGTCCGCTTGAAATTCGATTATGGAAAATTAGCGAGGCATGAGCGGAGCTCAGAAAGAGACTAAATAGGACGTTTTAAAGCTCTAAATGGCTGACCACGCAAGGCTGAGCATCACTCCTACAGGGGAGTAATTAATAGAGTGTCCACTTGCCTCTCAGTGAAGTGTAAGCTGCCCTGGTTGATGAATGAAGCTCTATAGTCATGTGCTAAACAGTCACGGTCAGGGAAATGAGGGAAGCTTTCAAACCTGTGCCATATGGACTGCGTATGGTTCTGCATTTTAACAGGTGAATGTTTGCTTTGAAGGTACAGTACTCCTGTTCATACTCCTGATGCATGGTAGAAAATATCAGTGTCAATAATAAATAATATTTGAAGTCAGATAAAGCAACGTGCTTGGCTTACTTAAAAAATGTATTTCTACACTGTACGTCAATGTTTTCATGTGTGTAGTTCTACTTTTTAAAAATATAAAGATAGCCATGAAACACTTTGTTCGGAAAAGTTAAATTCTGCATAATTGAAGGGTAATAGTAAAGTACGGCAAAATATTTCCACTCTAAAATCGGTTTCGAATTTTTAAAAATTCATTCACAGGAGATGGGCATCGCTGGCGAGGCCAGCATTTATTGCCCATCCCTAATCACCCTTGAGAAGGTGGTGGTGAGCCGCCGCCTTGAACCGCTGAAGTCCGTGTGCAGAGCAGTTTTGATGTAACTGGGCCAGAGGTCAGTTAAGAGTAAACCATATAGCTGTGGGTCTGGAGTCACATATAGGCCCGGACCGGGTAAGGGCGGCAGATTTCCTTCCCTAAAGGACATCAGTGAACCAGATGGATTTTTACGACAATCCGATAGTTTCATGGTCATCATTACTGATACTAGCTTTTTTAATTCCAGATTTTTAATTAATTAACTGAATTTAAATTTGAACTCATCATTAGTCCAGGCCTCTGGATCACTAGCCCAGTAACCTAACCACTATGCCACCGTAACCCCGTAAATACAGTTAGAAAAAATTAGCTTATCCGGTATTTCAGTTGGCAATTGTAACTGTAAGCCCCTCTGGTCGGTACTGAGCTGCAGATGACAGCTGATCTTATTGAAACGTACAAGATTCTGAGGGGGCTGGACAGGGTAGATGCAGAGAGGATGTTTCCCCTCGTGGGGGAATCTAGAACTAGGAGGCATAGTTTCAGAATAAGGAGTCGCCCATTTAAAACAGAAATGAGGAGGAATTTCTTCTCTCAGAGGGTCGTGAATCTTTGGAATTCTCTGCCCCAGAGAGCCACGGAGGTTGCATCATTGACTATATGTAAGATGGAGATAGACGGATTTTTGAGCGATGAGGGAGTAAAGGCTTATGGGGAGCGGCAGGGAAGTGGAGTTGAGGCCAAGATCAGACCATGAACTTATTGAATGGCAGAGCAGGCTCGAGGGGCCAAATGGCCTACTCTTGCTCCTATTGCTTATGTTCTTATGTTCTGTGGCATGGTCCAGTAAATGTGAGACTGTTTGTGTGTGTGAATATATACGTGTGCGAATGTATCTATTATAAAATTAAAGACTACTTGGTGCGTTAATTTTAATCTAAAATTTTGTGCCTCAGATGAGGACACCTTTGGCCTCTGCTGTGATAACTCCCAGTATCGAAATGCCTTCCAACACTCATTGTTTTGGATCATGTATGAAGAATGGCCACTTTTGCAAGATGCCCGAGGATAGCCAATACTTGTGGAAGTGAAAATCGAAGAAAAGAAAATCATTTTTAATTTCTCTTATCTGTTGGAAATTTGAAATGTGTAGCATGGTAGAGCAATCAAGTTGGGTTTTCTGGATGCCAGAGACATTCTACTGATAGGAACATAAGAAATAGGAGCAGGAGTAGGCCATTTGGCCCCTCGAGCCTGCTCCGCCATTCAATATCATGGCTGATCCAATCATGGAATCAGGTCCACTTCCCCGCCGCTCTCCATAACCCCTTATTCCCCTATTGTTCAAACTGTCTATTTCTGTCTTAAATTTATTCAATGTCCCAGCTTCCACAGCTCTCTGAGGCAGCAAATTCCACAGATTTACAACCCTCTGAGAGAAGAAATTTCTCATCTCAGTTTTAAATGGGTGGCCCCTTATTCTAAGATCATGCCCTCTAGTTCTAGTCTCCCCCATCAGTGGAAACATCCTCTCTGCATTCACCTTGTCAAGCCCTCTCATAATCTTATACGTTTCAATAAGATCACCTCTTATTCTTCTGAATTCCAATGAGTATAGGACTAACCTACTCAACCTTTCCTCATAAGTCAACCCGCGTGCAGTGACACTGGAGAAATACCACCAACGCTGTCTCCGCAGGATAGGCGCACCAACGTCAGCGTTCTCTCTCAGGCCAACATCCCTAGCATCGAGGCATTGACCACGCTCGATCAGCTCCAGTGAATGGGCCATATTGTCCGCATGCCCGATACTAGACTCCCGAAACAAGCCCTCTACTCAGAGCTACATCACGGCAGGCGAGTCGCAGGAGGGCAGAGAAAATGCTTGAAGGACGCCCTCAAAGCAACCTTGAAAGAATGTAACATCCCCACCGACTCTTGAAAATCTCTGGCCCAAGACCGCTCAAAGTGGAGGAGAAGCATCCGAGAAAGCGGCGAATACTTTGAGTCTCTTCGTCGGGAGCACACGGCTGGCAAGTGTAAACAGCGGAAGGAGCGCACGACAACCCAAGCACCCCACCCACCCATCCCTCCAACCACCGTCTGCCCCACCTGTGACAGAGACTATAGATCCCACGTAGGACTCATCAGTCACCTGAGAACTCACATCAGTTTGGAAGCAAGTCATCCTCAACCCCGGGGAACTGCCTAAGGAGGATGATTGGGAGGCAGCTCTGATGAGGTTGAGAGCAGTTTAGCATTCTTCTCAATCCTGGATTCCCATCCCAGTGTTCCAGCATGATTAGAAAGTTCAGAACCATCCGAGACTCAGTGTGCAGTGACGCAAGAAGTGCTCTTGATCAGAAGGATTTTCTCCCCGCCCCCCCCCGCTCCTCCCCCTCCCCCCTTCCCCCCCATCACCCGGCTCCCCCGCCCTCCTCACCACCTCCTCCCCCCGCCCCACCTCCTGCCCCATCCCCCTGCGCCCCCTCCCCCGCACCCTGCCCCCGCTCCCAAGCCCCCTGCCCCCGTCCCCCTCCCCCGTCCCCCCCTCCCTCGGCTGTCATCGTCCGTTACCGCAGGACTTTGATTCCTCAGCAAAAACTGAGATCAGACGCATGCAGCTTGTATACTCTCGCTTTCAGCTCCACTCCTTGTCCCCTGGGCTCCGCTTCAGTGATTGATAACAGATGGCAAAAGGAAGATCATTTTAGTTGTTTCGGGCCTGCACCTCCGAAAGAAATAATGGGTAAGAATGGAAAGGTTGTGGGGGGCAGTAAAGATTCACCCGCACTAATGTTCTGTAATATTAGGGCCAAGCTTTGCCCTTACAGTTTCTGGGTTGGGGTTGGTTTAGTGGGATCTGAGTATTTATAATACTAAACCCGTTGGTTTCCTTGCTTCAGTTCGCTCAGTACACCCCCGGGAGACGTCATTAGTTCATTCCAGCTGACATGACAAACAGATGTGTGAGATTGTGCTGGAAGCACTCGCACTCTCCGGCTGTTATCTGTACATGGAGCATCCCACCCACACTGCCACCACTCTCCCTCCCTCCCTCCCTTCCTCCTTCCCACCTTCCCTCCTTCCCTCCCTCCCTCCCACCACTCTCCCTCCCTCCCACCCTCCTTCCCAATCTCCCTCCCAACCTCCCACTCTCTCTCCCTCCCATCCTCTCTCCCACTCTCCCTCCCTTCCTCCTTCCCTCCCTCTTTTCCTCCCTTTCTCCTTTCCTCCCTCCCTCCCTCTCTCCCACCCTCCATACCTCCCTCCCTCCCTCTCTCCCACCCTCCTTACCTCCCCCCGTTCCCTCCCTTCCACCCACTGTCCCATCTTGCCTCCCTGCCCGGAATCTTGCACTGTTTTTAAAAATCTTGTTTTGGTTGTGCATTGTGGATAAATGTCAGTGAAAATGTAACATTGACCTGTTTTTATTTCCTTGTTATGAATTTATTGTTAGATCATAAAATGGAGCAGAACGAAAAGAGACCCAAAGTTAAAATTTATTGAAAAAAAAATCAAATAAAAATGAGGTCTAGCCATTAAAAATGCGATTTGAAATAAAAACAGTAAATGCTTGCTATCCACAATACCTCAACAACTTATACTTATATAGCACCTTTAATGTAGTAAAATATCCCAAGGCGTTTCACAGGAGCGTCATCAAACAATATTTGACACTGAGCCACATAAAGAGATATTGGTGACCAAAAACTTGATTAAGGAGATACATTTTAAGGAGCATTTTAAAGGAGGAGAGAGAGGTGAAGTGGTGGCGAGGTTTAAGGAGGGAATTCCAGAGCTTAGGACCTAGGCAGCTGAAAGAATTGCCGCCAATGGTGGAGCGATGAAAATTGGGGATGAGCCAGAGGCCAGAAGTGGAGGAGTGCAGAGATCTCAGAAGGTTGTAGGGCTGGAGGTGGTTACAGATGTAGGGATGGGTTTGAAAACAAGGATGAGAAATTTAAAATTGAGGTGTTTCCAGACTGGGCGCCAATGTAGGTCAGCGGGCAACGAGGTGATGGGTGAATGAGACTTAGGATATGGACTGCAGAGTGTTGGATGAGTTCACATCTCCACAGGGTGCAAGCTGGGAGGCTTGCCAGGAAAACATTGGAATAGTCGAGTTTCAAGGTAACAAAGACATGGACGAGGGTTTCAGCAGCAGATGAGCTGAGGCAGGGGCAGAGACGGGTGATGCTAAGGAGGTGGTCTTGGTGATGTCGAGGACATGGAGTCGGAAGCTGAGCTCGGGGTCAAATAGGACACCAAGATTGTGAAGAGTCTAATTCGACCTCAGACAATGCCAGGGAGAGGGGATGGAATCGGTGGTCAGGGAGAAAGTATATATGGTGGGGAACCGAAGACAATGACTTCGGTCTTCCCAATATTTAATTCAAGAAAGTTTCTAGTTGTGTAAGGTAACAGTTAGCTATTCAAAGTTTACAGTCGGAGATGCTTCAAACATTTTTTTTAGTCTTTGAGGAAGTCAGCCAGATAACTAGGTTTCTGAAGATTACTCGTTCCTGCATTTAGGTGTAAAATGGTCGGGCTGCCTGCTGAGGAAACTGGGACATGTGGATCAATAGAGGCACAATGTAGTCCTGTATTATTACCCAACCAAACTCTCCCTGCTTCTAAAGGATCATAATCAATTAATGATTCAGTTGAACACACATTTCTGTTTGTAATTGAAAAAAGCTTGCATGACCTTTTCCATTTACCGCTACCCTGCGCATTTTTAACTCGCCTCTGATATTACATTCTTAAGTTGAAAATAGCCAGGGACAAATAAATAAATAACGTTCTTTGGTTATGTGTTCCCCTAAAAGCATAAATTCTGATTGACAGTTTCTCTTTTCTTTTTTCAACATCATACTCTTATTTAGTGTCAGCCGTGGCTCAGTGGGCAGCACTCTTGCCTCTGAAGCAGAAGGTTGTGGGTTCAAGTCCCACTCCAGAGACTTGAGCACAAAAATCTAAGCTGACACTGCAGTGCAGTACTGAGGGAGCACTGCACTGTCGGAGGTGCCGTCTTTCAGATAAGACGTTAAGATGGTCTACTCTCTCAGGTGGATGTATAAGATCCCATGGCACTATTTCAAAGAAGAGCAGGGGAGTTAGCCCTGGTGTCCTGTCCAAAACTTATTCCTCAATCAACATCACTACAACAGATTATCTGGTCATTATCACATTGCTGTTTGTTGGAGCTTGCTGTGCGCAAATTGGCAGCCGCGTTTCCCACATTACAACAGTGACTACACTTCAAAAAGTATTTAATTGGCTGTAAAGCGCTTTGGAATGCCCGGTGGTCGTGAAAGGCGCTATATAAATGCAAGTCTTTTTTTTTCTTTCATTAAAACAGTTGATTTTGGATCCTCTATAAACACAAACGTTATAGAAATATAAGAAGGTATTACAGTCATCATACAATACATTAAATGGAGCAAGGGAAGTATACAATGACTGCATTTTCTCTACCATCTCAAGTGTCCTAAAATACCTGGAAATGTCCCATTGGAAATACAGTTTGTTCAGAAGTCCAAATTAGATACTTCTATCTGTCGAAAGTTTCAACTGTCCTAGATTGAGTAAAAAAATGCACCTCTGCTGCGGATTGCCAGATATAATCCCGTACCTCGTACAATTGGTAAAGCAAGCTTCATGTTAAAGCTTAGAGAGCAATAGGTGAACTTTGACACCACCACATCCTCCAGCCCTCAACCAGTGGAACTGGGCAGGAGTGCAGTTAAAGTAGCCTAACAGTTCTTACCACCCCGTGACTGTGACAGACATGCCCATCCTTAACTTCTTTGCCTCAGGATCGTTCCAGGGTGCGACAGGAAACATTCTCCCTCATCTACGAGTCTGCAGTGCACATGTGCGTCAAGCAGATCATCAATGCCCCATTTTCCAGTGCCCAACCAACACATTACCTTCCCTGTGGCCACCAAGATTATAGAGCCCTGGGATTTTTAGCAGTGACTGGCTTCCCTAAAGTGTGGGGTGGGAGGGGTGTTCTTAGGCTGCACTCATGTAACCATCAAGACATCAGAAGGTCAGCTTGGAGCTTTCGCCAATAGGAAGCGATTTTACTTCATTAATGTGCAGCTGGTCTGTGATCACTGCAACAGGATCACACAAGTCTGTGCCAGGATCCCAGGCAGCTGTCACAATGCCTATATCCTGTGCCAGATAACCATCCTTCTCCATTCCACCCTTCCGGGAAGGGTAAATGACGGCTGCTTGGGGACAAGGCCTACCCTTCCAAAAATCGAACGGAATGCAGTGCTACAGCGAAAGAATACGGGGAGTGGGACTAATCGGACAGCTCTTTGAAAGAGCCGGCACAGGCACGATGGGCCAAATGGGCTCCTTCTGTGCTGTATGAGACTATGACCCCCCTCCACAACTCCAACACGTCTGAACAGCTCAAGTATGTAATGTATGCAACTGCAAATATGCTCACAGGTTGGTAGAGCTGTTGAGTTGTGAGTGGTTTAGCCAGTCATATGATGTTCACAAGACTCAATAAAACCCCAGCCAGTTGGATTCAGGGGATCCACGATGAGGCAGGTGGTTGTGAGCCTGGTAAAGTGTAGTGTGATTGTTAAACTGGTAATGTGTAGTGTGATTGTTAAACCTTTGCTAGCTAGTTCTTAATAACAATGTGTTGCTATGAATTCTTAAGCAAAGAACCCATGAAGCAACTATATTATAAAGTACAACTAGAGTCACGGGATCACCAGGGATGATCCTTGAACACACTATATTGGTTCTGGAAACAAAAATTTCGGTGCGCAGATAGCTCTGGGGTCTTCCTGGGAGCCCCAGAGAGAGTCTACCTTCTAGATCTGTATGGCTCAGTGAATAGAACAAGTGAAAGTCAGGGAGCTCGAGCAATTATTTTTATTGTGAAGCTGCCTAAATGTCCAAGGGTATCTGATAACTTACCATTTGTCCGTCAATATTTTAATTCAAGTAGAATTTTGGTTAGAGTCCCTGCTTTCATGTAACTCCAAACTACAATGTAGACTGTAAATTCAAAATAAGATCTTAAGGTGTTACATAAAAGGTTACTGCACAAGATAAAAGTTCACGGGGTTGGGGGTAATATATTAGCATGGATAGTGGATTGGCTAATTAACAGAAAACAGAGAGTCGGGATAAATGGTTCATTCTCCGTTTGGCAATCAGTAACTAGTGGGGTGCCGCAGGGATCAGTGCTGGGACCCCAACTATTTACAATCTATATTAACAACTTGGAGGAAGGGACTGAGTGTAAAGTAGATGGGAGGAAAAGCAATGTGTGGGTAGAACACAAAAAAATCTGCAAAAGGACATAGATAGGCTAAGTGAGTGGGCAAAAATTTGGCAGATGGAGTATAATGCTGGAAAGTGTGAGGTCATGCACTTTGGCAGAAAACGCAAAGAGCAAGTTATTATTTAAATGGAGAAAGATTTCAAAGTGCTGCAGTACAGCAGGGCCTGGGGGTACTTGTGCATGAAACACAAAAGGTTAGTATGCAGGTACAGCAAGTGATCAGGAAGTCCAATGGAATCTTGGCCTTTATTGCAAAGGGGATGGAGTATAGAAACATAGAAACATGGAAAATAGGTGCAGGAATAGGTCATTCGGACCTTCAAGCCTGCACCACCATTCAATAAGATCATGGCTGATCATTCCCTCAGTACCCCTTTCCTGCTTTCTCTCCATACCCCTTGATCCCTTTAGCCGTCAGGGCTATATCTAACTCCCTCTTGAATATATCCAATGAACTGGCATCAACAACTCTCTGCGACAGGGAATTCCACAGGTTAACAACTCTCTGAGTGAAGAAGTTTCTCCTCATCTCAGTCCTAAATGGCCTACCCCTTATCCTAAGACTGTGTCCCCTGAATCTGGACTTTTGACAAGGTCACACACAAGACATTGGTGTGTAAAATCTAAGCACATGGTGTTGGGGGTAATATACTGACGTGGATAGAGAACTGGTTGGCAGACAGGAAGCAGAGATTAGGGATAAATGGGTCCTTTTCAGAATGGCAGGCAGTGACTAGTGGAGTGCTGCAGGGCTGAGTGCTGGGACCCCAGCTCTTTACAATATACATCAATGATTTGGATGAAGGAATTTGTCATGTATGCAACCTTCATACAACTGTAACCTTCATTTAACTGTAACCTTCATGCAACCACACTGTACACTATATATATGTCCTGGAAATGCACACCTTGACCACAGGGGGTGAACTTGTGGGAGACACTCCTCACCTGAGCACTCAGGTATATAAAGGGAGGACCCACGCAGGGTCATCACTTCTTGGTCCTGGGAATAAAGAAAGGTCACGCAGTGACCGTGTCTGCAGTACATGCCTCGTGTGATTCAGTAGCAAGATGTAGGGACACTACATTTGGCGACGAGAAACAGGAATCACCGAACCACGAAGATGGCCACCGGTAGCACAGAGGAACGTTACTCTGTGGGTGAGGACTGGGACGACTTCATTGAGAGACTCCAGCAGAGTTTCGTCACGAAGGACTGGCTAGGAGCGGCAGCGTCTGACAAGCGGAGGACGCATCTACTGACCAGCTGCGGACCACAGACGTATGCGCTGATGAAAGACCTGCTCGCACCCGAGAAGCCGGCGGACAAGTCCTTCGAAGAGTTCAGCCAGCTGATCAGTGAGCATCTCAAACCGGCGAGTAGCGTACACATGGCCCGGCACCGGTTCTACACACACCGGCGTCGGGAGGGACAAAACATCTCGAACTTCGTTGCAGACCTGCAGCGCTTGGCCAGTCTCTGTAAGTTCACAGACACCTGCAGGGGGGAAATGTTAAGGGATTTCTTCATTGAGGGCATTAGTCATGCCGGGATTTTCAGGAAGCTCATAGATACCAAGGACTTGACTTTAGAAAGGGCGGCGTTGATAGCTCAGACCTTCATGGCAGGGGAAGAGGAGACCAAGCTAATTTACGCGCACAGCTCTGGTTCCAACATGGCGATGGACCAGGGAGATAACATTGTGAACGCGGCTCAGGACCCCGCAGGCAGGCAAGGGCATTTTGAAACCGGCCAGGCAGCAACAGACGCCCGGCACAGGGACAATGGAAAGGGGATCGGCAATTCACGCCATCTCGAGGAACAATGCGTCCCGTGATGGGACCATTAACACCCACCATCAGAGTGCTTAGAAACAACCAAAGGGACAATCAGAGAGGAATGCCTGGTAACAATAACCTCAGCTCATGCTGGAGGTGCGGGGGTAGACATACTGCGAAAAGCTGCAGGTTCCAGCAATTTATCTGTAGGAATTGCAACATCAGTGGACACTTGGCCAGAATGTGCAGAAAGGCTGTAGCGAGGCTAATCTACGAGACAGAGGAACCAGACGAGGGGTCTGCATTGCAGGATGATGCTTGGGGCAAAGCCATGGTTGCTGAAGTTCAGCGTGTTCATGTGGCTGACGTCCACCAAAACGCCACCCATGATGATGAAAGTTTTATTGAATGGCATTCCGGTGCGCATGGAGCTGGACACAGGAGCCAGCCAGTCCCTTATGAGCGCCCAACAATTTGAGAGACTATGGCCACACAGAGCTAGCAGGCCAAAACTGGAACACATTGACACGCAGCTACAGACATACACCAAAGAGATCATCCCAGTGCTAGGCAATGTAAACTTCGTGGTAACACATAATGGGTCAAAGAACCGGCTGCCACTCTGGATTGTCCCGGGAACCGGTCCCACACTTTTGGGGAGGAACTGGCTAGCCGAGATGAACTGGAAATGGGGAGATGTGCACGCCATTTCACCTATGGAGCGAAGCTCATGCTCACAGGTCCTACAGAAATTCGGGGCACTGTTTCAACCCGGTGTCGGGACTTTCAAGGGCACCAAAGTAGTGATACGCATCACCCTGGACGCCAGACCAGTGCACCACAAAGCCAGAGCGGTGCCGTATGTGATGCATGAGAAAATTGAAAGTGAATTTGACAGGCTGCTCAGAGAGGGCATAATCTCGGCAGTTGAATTCAGTGACTGGGCAAGCCCCATCGTCCCTGTTCTCAAAGCAGATGGCTCGGTCAGGATTTGTGGCGACTACAAGGCCACCATCAACCGAGTGACACTGCAGGACCAATACCCGCTTCCGAGAGCGGAGGACCTTTTTGCCATGCTGGCAGGTGGCAAGCTGTTCACCAAGTTGGACCTCGCTTCGGCCGACATGACTCAGGAACTGGCTGAAGAATCCAAGCTTCTGACCACCATCACGATGCACAAGAGGCTATTTATCTACAACAGGTGTCCATTTGGCATTCGTTCGGCGGCCGCTATCTTTCAGAGGAACATGGAAAGCTTGCTTAAATCCATTTCGAGAACGATCGTATTCCAAGACGACATCCTAATAACGGGTCGAGACACTGAGGTATACCTCCAAAACCTGGGGGAGGTGCTACACCGACTGGACTGGGTAGGCTTGCGGTTGAAAAAGCCCAAGTGTGTGTTTTTGGCCGCAGAGGTCGAGTTTTTGGGCAGGAGAGCTGCCGCAGATGGGATCAGGCCCTCCGAAGCTAAAACGGAGGCGATCCACTGGGTGCCCAGGCCCGGCAACACATCGGAGTTGCGATCATTCCTGGGACTTTTGAACTATTTCGGGAACTTTCTGCCGAACTTAAGCACATTGTTGGAGCCGTTACACATGCTCTTGCGAAAAGGTTGTGAATGGTTTTGGGGGGACGGTCAAGAACGGGCTTTCAATAGAGCACGGAACATCCTTTGTTCGAACAAGCTGTTGACCTTGTACGACCCCTGTAAAAAACTGGTTTTAACGTGTGATGCATCATCCTATGGGGTTGGGTGCGTGTTGCAGCAGAGTAATCATGAAGGCCAACTCCAACCGGTGGCTTATGCCTCCAGGTTGCTCTCCCAGGCAGAGCATGGATACGGCATGGTCGAAAAGGAAGCACTTGCTTATGTTTACGGTGTGGAAAAGATGCACCAGTACCTTTTCGATAGGCGGTTCGAGCTAGTAACGGACTACAATTCGTTAACATCCCTGTTGTCCGACATCAAGGCTGTCAATGCCAATGTGTCAGCTCGCATACAGCGATGGGCTCTCACGCTGGCTGTGTATGACTACACCATACGGCACCGGCCAGGCACCGAGAATTGCGCTGACACGCTCAGCAGGCTCCCACTGGCCACCACTGAGGGGGCGTCAGAGCAAAGCGCTGAGATGGTCATGGCCGTTGAGGCTTTTGACACCGCAGGCTCCCCTATCACAGCCCGCCAGATCAAAATCTGGACCAACAGAGACCCCCTCCTGTCCATGATAAAGAAATGTGTTCTGACTGGGGATTGGGCGCCCGCACACGGGGCATGCCCCGAGGAGGTCAGACCGTTTCACAGACGGATGGATGAGCTCTCCATCCAAGCCGACTGCCTGCTATGGGGCAGCCGGGTAGTCATGCCCCAGAAAGGAAGGGAAGCATTCATCAAGGAACTCCACAGCGAGCACCCTGGTATAGTGCTAATGAAGGCCATTGCCCGGTCACATGTATGGTGGCCGGGGATTGACTCAAACCTGGAACACTGGGTTCGCAGGTGCACGACGTGTGCCCAGCTGGGCAATGCCCCAAGGGAGGCCCCCCTCAGTCCATGGACCTGGCCCACCAGGCCATGGTCACGCGTTCACGTAGACTACGCGGGCCCGTTCATGGGAAAAATGTTCCTGATCGTTATCGATGCATACTCGAAATGGATCGAGTGCATCATATTAAACTCGTGCACGACATCCATCACAGTGGAGTCTGCGCATGGTTTTCGTGACACACGGCTTGCCGGACATTCTGGTCAGCAACAATGGCCCGTACTTCACCAGCCATGAATTCCAGGAGTTTATGTCGGGTAATGGTATCAAACACATCCGGACAGCGCCGTCCAAGCCGGCTTCCAATGGCCAGGCAGAACGTGCGGTCCAAGTCATAAAACAGGGCATGCTCCGTATCCAAGGACCCTCCCTTCAGCACCACCTATCGCGCCTCCTGCTGGCCTACAGGTCCCGCCCGCATTCGCTCATTGGAGTCCCGCAAACGGAACTATTCATGAAACGCACGCTTAAACTGTGGCTGTCCCTCATTCATCCAGCCCTGTCAGACATTGTTGAGGGCAAGCGCCAGTCCCAAACTGAGTGCCATTATCGAAACGCAAGGGGGAGGTGTATAGAAATCGATGACCCGGTATTTGTTCTTAACCATGCTTTGTGACCCAAGTGGCTGGAGGGCACCGTAATTGGCAAAGAGGGGAATAGGGTCATAGTGGTGAGACTCAACAATGAGCAGATATGCCACAAACACTTGGACCAAGAAAAGGTTCAGCATAGACACTGAGGAACCTGAGGAAGAGCATGAGATGTTACCCACACCACTGCCAGTGGACGAGCAACAAGGACATTCACCAACATGCACAGTCCCTGCGGCCAGCCCGGACGGGCCGGAATCACCTCAGGTGACAGAGATGCATGCCAAGGCTCAGCCACCAGAGCCCCAACTGCGGCGCTCCATGAGAGAGCGTCGACCACCTGAAAGGCTTAACCTTTGACACAAAAAGATGTGATAGGGGGAGGTGATGTCATGTATGCAACCTTCATACAACTGTAACCTTCATCTAACTGTAACCTTTATGCAACCACACTGTACACTGTATATATGTCCTGGAAATGCACACCTTGACCACAATGAGTGAACTTGTGGGAGACACTCCTCACCTGGGCATTCAGATATATAAAGGGAGGTCCCACGTAGGGTCATTACTTCTTGGTCCTGGGAATAAAGAAAGGTCACGCAGTGACCGTGTCTGCAGTACATGCCTCGTGTGATTCAGTAGCAAGGTGCAGGGACACTACAGAATTGAGTGTAATATCTCCTAGTTTGCAGATGACAGTAAACTGGGTGGCAGTGAGAGCTGTGAGGAGGACGCTAAGAGGCTGCAGGGTGACCTGGACAGGTTAGGTGAGTGGGCAAATGCATGGCAGATGCAGTATAATGTGGATAAATGTGAAGTTATCCACTTTGGTGACAAAAACGCGAAGACAGAATATTATCTGAATGGTGGCAGATTAGGAAAAGGGAAGGTGCAACGAGACCTGGGTGTCATGGTACATCAGTCATTGAAAGTTGGCATTCAGGTACAGCAGGCGGTAAAGAAGGCAAATGGTATGTTGGCCTTCATAGCTAGGGGATTTGAGTATAGGAGCAGGGAGGTCTTACTGCAGTTGTACAGGGCCTTGGTGAGGCCTCACCTGGAATATCGTGTTCAATTTTGGTCCAATAATCTGAGGAAGGACATTCTTGCTATTGAGGGAGTGCAGCGAGGTTCACCAGATTGATTCCCGGGATGGCCGCATATGAGGAGAGCCTGGATCAACTGGGCCTTTATACATTGGAGTTTCGAAGGATGAGAGGGGATCTCATAGAAACATACAAGATTCTGACAGGACGGGACAGGTTAGATGCGGGTAGATTGTTCCCGATGTTGGGGAAGTCCAGAACCAGGGGACACAGTCTTAGGATAAGGGGTAGGCCATTTAGGACTGAGATGAGGAGAAGCTTCTTCACTCAGAGAGTTGTTAACCTGTGGAATTCCCTGTCGCAGAGAGTTGTTGATGCCAGTTCATTGGATATATTCAAGAGGGAGTTAGATATGGCCCTTACGGCTAAAGGGATCAAGGGATATGGGGAGAGAGCAGGAAAGGGGTACTGAGGGAATGATCAGCCATGATCTTATTGAATGGTGGTGCAGGCTCAAAGGGCCGAATGGCCGACTCCTGCACCTATTTTCTATGTTTCTATGTTTCTATGTTTCCTCAACATCGGGAACATTCTACCCGCATCTAACCTGTCCAGTCCCGTCAGAATCTTATATGTTTCGATGAGATCTCCTCTCATCCTTCTAAACTCCAATGTATAAAGGCCCAGTTTATCCAGTCTCTACTCATATGTCAGTCCAGCCATCCATGGAATCAGTCTGGTGAACCTTCACTGCACTCCCTCAATAGCAAGAATGTCCTTCCTCAGATTAGGAGAGCAAAACTCAACACAATATTCCAGGTGTGGCCTCACCAAGGCCTTTCATAACTGCAGTAAGACCTCCCTGCTCCTATACTCAAATCCCCTAGCTATGAAGGTCAACATACCATTTGCCTTCTTCACCGCCTGCTGTACCTGTATGCCAACTTTCAATGACTGATGAATCATGACACCCAGGTCTCGTTGCACCTCCACTTTTCCTAATCTGCCGGCATTCAGATAATATTCTGTCTTCGCCTTTTTGCCCCCACAGTGGATAACCTCACATTTATCCATGATAAACTGCGTCTGCCATGCATTTTCCCACTCACCTAACCTGTCCAAGTCACCCTGCAGCCTCTTAGCGTCCCCCTCACAGCTCACACTGCCACCCAGTTTAGTGTCATCCGCAAACTTGGTGATATTACACTCAATTCCTTCATCTAAATCATTGATGTATATTGTAAAGAGCTGTGGTCCCAGCACTGAGCCCTGCGGCACTCCACTAGTCACTGCCTGCCATTCTGAAGGGAAGTCTTGTTACAGTTATATCGGGTATTGGTGAGGCCACATCTGGAATACTGCGTGCGGTTTTGGTTTCCATATTTACAAAATGATATATTTGCTTTGGAGGCAGTTCAGAGAAGTTCACAAGGTTGATTCCAGAGATGAGGGGGTTGACTTATGAGGAAAGGTTGAGTAGGTTGGGCCTCTACTCACTGGAATTCAGAAGAATGAGAGCTGATCTTATCGAAACGTATAAGATTATGAGGGGGTTTGACAAGGTGGATGCAGAGAGGATGTTCCCACTGATAGGGGACTACTAGAACTAGAGGGCATAATCTTAGACTAAGGGGCCGCCCATTTAAAACTGAGATGAGGAGAAATTTCTTCTCTCAGAGCGTTGTGGATCTGTGGACTTTGCTTCCTCAGAGAGCTGTGGAAGCTGGGACATTGAATAAGTTTAAGACAAAAATAGACAGTTTCTTAAACGATAAGGGAATCAGGGATTATGGGGAGTGGGCAGTGAAGTGGACCTGAGTCCATGATCGGATCAGCCATGATCGGATTAAATGGCGGAGCAGGCTCAAGGGGCTGTATGGCCGACTCCTGCTTCTATTTCTTATGTTCTTAAACAGCTTTATTTGGACAAAATTATGTTTCCATTTGCTACTGATGTCATTTTACTTTCCACGGTAATTAAAAATAAAAATAAAGCCAATGAAGTACTTTTGGAATGTAGTCACCGTTGTAATGGAGAAAACGCGGTGGCCAATTTGCTTCACAGCAAGCTCCCATAAACGGCAATGTGACAATGATTAGAAAATCTGTTTCAGCGATGTTGGTTGAGGGATAAATATTGGTCAGGACACCGGGGATAACTCACCTGCTTTTCTTTGAAACAGTTCCATGGTTTCTTTTATGTACACCTGAGTTTAACGTCTCATCTGAAAGACGGTATCTCCGACAGTGCAGCACTCCCTCAGCACTGCACTGAGAGTGTCAGCCTAGATCATGTGCTCTGGAGTGGGTCATGAACCCTCAACCCAAAGTTGACGTTACAGAGTGTGGGGCATTGTTTTTTTTTGTCTCTGATCCACCACGTTGCTGAATTCCGAATCTCAGTCGTGCCTTTATAACGAGGTGGTGTGCAAAGTCCCGGCATCTCTCTGTAGAGAGGGAGAGGCAATCGTTGAGTGAATCATTGTCAGTGAAGTGTGTTTTTTCAATACTGGAGAGATTTCATGGGTTAAGTTTATAATTGAGTTAGAATAAATGTTGGATTATATTGCATCAAAGTATTATAATATTCTTATTCCATACGTATGATAGATATAATAAAGATAACATCAAGCACAGCAATGCACAATTCTTTTCATGATTGTTGAATTTGACTCAATGTTTTAAACAAAATGGACACCAAAATGTGACATTCATTCGCGACCTACAATTGAATGACAATAAATGCTTGGAAGAATCAAGAAACAGGCTATTTCATTGATAAACAATGTGATCACAGTCCATTTAATAACTCTGAACAATGATATGGCTATGTGATATGTGAATGACAGGGTATTAGACTAACAAAAATATGGTAATGGTCATTACTGGTGGTGTCCACGAGTGTAACCACTGTTATCAATGTTGGCAGCAAGCATCACTGAAGTCTTCTTGATTTTTGTTAGTTGCTGTGTGGAAGTACTATACCTGGTCATTATGTTGAAGGAAATGTTACTCAGATAAATGCAATGGGTTTTGAATCATTTCATTTTGAAAACAATATTTGCCTGGCATCCTGGGCATTATGAATGTTTTTGACATTAATTTGACTTTGCTGCAAAATTCTTGAAGTGATTTCCCATAAATCGGTGACTAAAACTTAAAAACCTGTGGTACTTTAAATTATAATCGGAGGTGACCCTGAGTCACATGCGGGGGGTGGGAGGGGGGGTGGGGGGCTCTCTCATTGGATGAAGCCTTTGTGTCCATAGTTCACAGCCCTGTTGAAGGCATTTTGTTCCGTGTTCTGAATCCACAAATTTAAACTATTTCTTCCAATCATTGGAGGTCAATCCAGCATCATTTCTCAGTTTATATAGTAAAATTTGTGAGTTTTCTTTGCATTTTAATTCATTATTAGTGACTTGTGTGTTTCTTTCATTGATCATGCTTTCTGCTGCATTCTCCATGATGAATGTGTTTACTAGGAGCATTTTTCATGGTTTACCTGGATTAAATTTTATATTGCTTCGTCATTGTGAGTGATTTGAGGAATATAGATAGATTACGGATGTTAAGCGTAAGGCCCATGCTTTCATATGCCTCAGTGAATACATTGACTATATCCTGGAGTTCAGCCTCTGAATGTATGCAGATGCAGGCGTCGTCCACATACTGCAGCTCAATGACAGAGGTTGGGGTGATCTTGGACCTGGCCTGGAGGCGGAGTAAGTTAAACAACTTCCCACTGGTTCTGTAGTTTAGTTCCACTCCAGCAGGGAGTTTGTTGATTGGGAGGTGGAGCATGGTGGCGAGGAAGATTGAGAAGAGGGTTGGAGCGATGACGCAGCCTGGATCTCCACCAGCCTGTCACCACCGCACAGCACTGCCCTCCAATCATCAAGATTTACGGCGCGGCCCTCGACAACGTGGACCATTTCCCAAATCTCGGGAGCCTCTTATCAACAAAAGGCAGACATTGATGCGGAGATTCAACATCGCCCCCAGTGTGCCAGTGCAGCCTTCGGCCGTCTGAGGGAAAGAGTGTTTGAAGACCAGGCCCTCAAATCTACCACCAAGCTCATGGTCTACAGGGCTGCAGTAATACCCGCCCTCCTGTATGGATCTGAGGTATGGACGATGTATAGAAGGCACCTCAAGTCGCTGGAGATATATCACCAACGATGTCTCCGCAAGATCCTGCAAATCCCCTGGGAGGACAGACGCACCAACATCAGTGTCCTCAACCAGGCTAACATCCCCAATATTGAAGCACTGACCACACTTGATCAGCTTCGCTGGCCAGGCCACATAGTACGTATGCCAGATACAAGACTCCCTAAGCAAATGCTCTATGCGGAGCTCCTTCATAGTAAACGAGCCAAAAGAGAACAGCGGAAACGTTATAAAGATACCCTCAAAGCCTCCCTGGTAAAATGCGACATCACCACTGACACCTGGGAGACCCTGGCCGCAGACCGCCCGAGGTGGAGAAAGTGCATGGGAGGGCGTTGAGCTCTTCGAGTCTCAACGCAAAGAGTGTGAAGAGGCCAAGCGCAGACAGCGGAAGGAGCGCGCGGCAAACCACCTCCACTGACCCCTTCCCTCAACGAATGTCTGTCCCACCTGTAACAGGGTCTGTGGCTCTCGTATTGGACTGTTCAGCCATCAAAGAACTCACTTTGGGAGTGGAAGCAAGTCTTCCTCGATTCCGAGGGAATGCCTATGATGATGATACAGATTGTAATCTTGATATTTAATATTTTGGACTGATTCCAATGGTTATAGTTTGAAATTGCCCACACAGCAGTGTCGTTACTGTGGACACGTAAATCACCGTGTCCTCCGTGATGAATGTTACATAGCCCCTTTTTTTGCTCTCTTATAAGAGACTTGCTTTATTTATTTTCATTGTCACTGCTGCATATTGAGCCACAAACGGTGATTTAATGTTTCATTTTAGTCATGTCGTTAAATTCATGTCCATTCTCTGTTTAGTTTGCTGTCCGTAATGTTCGTTGATCAGGACACGACAGTCGTTGCGTCTCATTGCGACTGTTGCATAGGTCCCCGGGAGGGTGTCCTTTTTTTACAGGGGGTCCCCGTGAGAGTCTACTTGTATACATGGGGTCCTTGCGTGTGTGTCCGTGTATACAAGGGGTCCCCTGGAGTGTAACCTTGTATACATGGGGTCCCTGGGTGTGTGTCCGTGTATACAAGGGGTCCCCAAGTGTGTAACTTTGTATACATGGGGTCCCTGGGTGTGCGTCCGTGTGTACAGGGGGTCCCCAGCAGTGTAACCTTGTCTACATAGGGCCCCTGGGTGTGCGTCCATGTATACAGGGGGTCCCCAGGAGAGTAACCTTGTATACAGCGGGTCCCTGGGTGTGCGTCCGTGTATACAGGGGGTCCCCAGGAGAGTAACCTTGTATACAGGGGGTCCCTGGGTGTGCGTCCATGTTTACAAGGGGTCCCCAGGCGTGTAACCTTGTATACATGGGGTCCCTGGGTGTGCATCCGTGTATACGAGGGGTCCCCAGGACTGTAACCTTGTATACATAGGGTCCCTAGGTGTGCGTCCGTGTATACAAGGGGTCCCCAGGAGTGTAACCTTGTAAACAGGGGGTCACTGTGTATTATCCTTCTATACAGGGGGTCTCCAGGAGTGTGTCCTTGTATACAGGGGGTCCCCAGGTATGTATCCTTCTATACAGGGGGTCCCTGGGAGTGTGTCCTTGTATACAGCCATGAATATTAAGTTCACAATCTGCCCCTTGTTTGAGCCAGGTCTCCGTTATTGCCACTATATCATAACCCCACATGGTAATTTGTGCCTGCAGCTCACCAATCTCGCTCTATGCATTAACCCACATGGACTGTAAACCCATCCTAGTCTGCATCACATTTCCCCCCTGTTTGATGCCTCGCATTCCTAAACAGCTCTTTAAGCTTGTGCTATTCGTCTCTCCCAGTCCACCGTGCACCTCGTCTCTCCTCTCCAATGCTTCATCCCAGCACTCCTCCCCCTGCAAAATTAGTTCAAACCCTCCCACAGCGGATTGAAAATCCACGTCTATTTTGAATGCTCGGCCTGACTAATACTTCACAGCGCACTCAGCTTCATATTCATGCTACGATAAAGCTTTCTTGCAAAGAATGCGATTTTATGAATTTTGGTTACATTTTTTAACAGAGAGTGGCATTTAATATTTCCCTTTTTTTCCCCTTACACAAGAGACTGAAACGAGATGAATCTCCGGAAGAGCAAGGAATTGGCTCCTGCAGGAGGTGCAGCTCCAAATGAAAAAGAAGTAACAAAACTCGGGAAGACACGTGCTGAAAGACCGAAGGAGTACCGACAACGTGTGAGGACGAATCCAGAGAAGGACAAACAGCAGCGAGAGATGGATCGGTTACGCTGTAAAACTTTGCAGAATGGCGAGAAGTGGAGTGCAAAAAGAGAGGGACCGGGAGCTTGGCAGAGACCGGTCACAAAAATACAGAGAGCGGCAGAAAGCCTCAGCACCTGGAAGGTGTGGACCAAAGCGCACATAAAGAGAAAGACACGCACAAGCTGACAAGTGGAAGGAAGCCAATAGAAGACAAAGAGCTGCAATGTCTGCCCAGAAGAAAAGGCGAGTCAGTGAATGGCGACGAGAGCAGTGTGCCATGGAAAAAGGCAGAGCAGGCTGCTGCATGTTCAGAAGAGGCAAGACCGTCACCATTCAACACCGACAGTGCAAGAGGCGAGGCAGTTTCAAGGTCATGGCGAGCTCTCCCTCTATCCCCAGACACAGTTGCTGAAGTGGTCTCTTCGGTTGTTGAGAAATCCACTCCAAGAAGAAAGACTGCGTTGAAAAAGAAATGTATCCTAAGCCCTTCATCTAAGAGGAAACGCTCGTTCTACCGGGAAACTTCTCTGAAACATGTTCTCCACCACAGGAGAAAGAATCGGTCCACAAGACCCCTGCAGCTGCGAGCTAAGGAATACTTCATCGGGTTCAGTTACTTTTTTTCCCAAGTTTTAAAGGGTCTTCATGTTTGTAAGCAGTACTACATGTAATAACACTTTGAAAACACTTTCATAGTCCCATAAAAGAGTGCTTAAGCTCAGCTGTTTATCTTATTGTTTCTTCATTTGTTCATCTTTCTACAGAGAATCTTCTTCAGCACCAACAGATGACATTACCAACCTGAACATTGCATCCATTGGCTGTGACCCATCCACATCGCAGGAAACATCCTCTACACTGGTACCAATTGGAGGAGACAGTGGGGCTCTATTTGTGGATGCATCAACAACTGGAAATCCCAACGTCACTTCTAGAAGAGGGAGTGCAGCGAAGGTTCACCAGACTGATTCCTGGGATGGCAGGACTGACATATGAAGAAAGATTGGATCGAGTAGGCTTATATTCACTGGAATTTAGAAGAATGAGAGGGGATTTCACAGAAACATATAAAATTCTGATGGGATTGGACAGGTTATGTCATGTATTTAACTGTCATTGTAACCCATGTGTAAACTGACTCATTGTACACTGCGAGAACATTGACCACTAGGTGGTGAACTTGTGGGAGACACTCCTAACCTGGTATAAAAGGGGAAGCTCCACACACCTTCATCACTTCAGTGCTGGAATAAAAGTTGCTGGTCACAGAGTGACCTTCCCTCAAGCATGGGCCTCGTGTGCATTTGTACTGTATAGTAAGGACATATCATTGACGACGAGAAACTGGGATTTAAACCACGTGAGCATGGCCACTAGCAGCACAGACGAGAGGTACTGTGTTGGTGATGATTGGGACGACTTTATTGAGAGACTACAGCAAAGCTTGATCACTAAGGAATGACTGGGACAGGATTCGGCCGACAAACGCAGGGCTCATCTCCTGATGGTTTGTGGGTCCAGGACGTACTCCCTGATGAAGGTCCTTCTAGCGCCAGAAAAACCGCCGGACAAAACTTTTGAAGAGCTCAGTAAGTTGATCGGGGAACACTTTAAACCGGAAAACAGCATGCACATGGCGAGACACCGGTTTTACACGCACCGGTGGCGAGAAGGGCAAAGCGTTCCAGACTTCGTGGCAGACCTCAGGCAACTGGCGAGCCTATGTAAGTTCCCAGATGCATGCAGAGCGGAGATGCTGCGAGACTTTTTTATTGAGGGCATCGGGCATGCTGGGGTTTTCAGGAAACTGATCGAGACCAAAGATTTGACCCTGGGAACAGCGGCTTTGATGGCCCAGACATTTATCTCAGGGGAGGGAGAGACCAGAATGATGTTTGACAAAAATCTTGGTTTAAATGCAGCAAATGGACAGGGAGTCAACATTGTTAACGTGGCACACAGTTCTCCAGGCAGACAATGGCAATCGGACATGCCGGCGCATGTAGTCGAATCCAAAGGGGGAATCCAAAGGGAGACAATGGTTAGCTGAACGGCGATTCACACCATCGCAAGGGACAATGGGGCCATCAACACCTGTTAATGGTGTGCTTAAAAACAGTTGCACAGACAGTCAGAGATGATCGACTGGTAATGGGCCTTTTGTTTCCAACAACGGCTCATGTTGGCGGTGTGAAGGCAAACACACAACCAGAGCTTGCAGGTATCAGCAATATACCAGCAGAAATTGCAACGTCAGCGGTCACTTGGGACGTATGTGCAGGAAGCCTGCAGCCAGGTTGATGAACGAGGAGGATGGGGATGATGAAAGCCCTCCGGGGCCAAATGGACACTGAGGGAAATCGCTGGAAGCTGAAGTTCAGCGAGTTCATGTGGAGCACATATACAGTTCATACACCAGGACGCCACCGATAATGATGAAAGTTCTCCTCAATGGCATCCCAGTATCAATGGAGCTAGACACAGGGGCCAGCCAGCCCCTGATGAGTATCAAACAGTTCGACAAGTTGTGGGTGTCCAAGGCCAGGAGGCCAAAACTATTGCCGATTGACGCACAGTTACGGACATATACAAAGGAGATCATTCCGGTGCTAGGCAGCGCCATGGTAGTCGTGACCCACAAAGATTCGGAGAACAGGTTGCCACTCTGGATTATTCCGGGGGACGGTCCCGCACTGCTGGGGAGGAGTTGGCTGGCTGTCATGAACTGGAAATGGGGCGATGTCAATGCAATTTCTTCTGTGGAGCGAATATCATGCTCACAGTTCCTGGACAAATTTGACTCACTATTTCAGCCAGCATTGGCACTTTCATGGGGACTAAGGTAGTGATTCACATAAACCTGGATGCCAGGCCAGTACACCACAAGGCCAGGGCGGTGCCGTACATGATGCGGGAAAAGATAGAAGGCGAATTGGACCGCTTGCTATGGGAAGGCATCATCTCGCCAGTCGAATTCAGTGACTGGGCGAGCCTGATTGTGCCGGTGCTCAAGGCGGATGGGTCGGTCAGGATATGTCAGATGATTACAAGGCCACCATCAATCGGGTGTCACTCCAAGACCAATACCCGCTACCGAGAGCGGAGGACCTCTTCGCGACGCTATCCGGTGGCAAACCTTTTTCAAAATTGGACCTAACCTCAGCTTTCATGACCCAGGAGCTGGCGAGTGAGTCGAAGAAGCTGACCACCATCATGACACATAAGGGGTTGTTTGAGTACAACAGCTGTCCGTTTGGAATTCGCTCGGCCGCCGCGATCTTTCAACACAAAATGGAAAGTCTCCTCAAGTCGATTCCAAGGAGAGTGGTTTTTCAAGACGGCATCCTCATCACGGGTTGTGATGCTGAAGAACACCTCCGCAACCTGGAGGAGGTGCTACGCAGACTGGACCAGGTAGGTCTGCGACTGAAAAAGGCGAAGTGTGTCTTCCTAGCTCCAGAGGTAGAATTCCTCGGGATGAGGGTAGCAGCAGACGGGATCAGACCGACTGCGTACAAAACAGAAGTGATCCAGAGAGTACCCAGACCCCGTAACACGATGGAGCTGCGTTCGTTCCTGAGGCTCCTGAACTATTTTGGTAACTTTCTTCCCAAATTGAGCACGCTGTTAGTGCTGCTACACGTGCTCCGACGCAAAGGTCGTGAATGGGTCTGGGGGACAGCCAGGAAAGGACTTTTGATAGAGCATGCAATTTGTTATGCTCCAACAAACTGTTAACCTTATATGACCCGTGTAAGAAACTTGTTTTAACGTGTGATGCGTCGTCCTATGGGGTCGGGTGTGTGTTGCAGCATGTTAATGCCAAGGGTCAGTTACAGCCGATAGCTTATGCCTCCAGAAGTCTGTCCCAGGCAGAACGGGGCTATGAGATGGTAGAAAAGGAAGCGCTTGCGTGTGTATATGCTGCAAAAAAAATGCACGAGTACCTGTTCGACAGGAAATTTGAGTTGGAGACAGATCACAAACCCCTAATGTCCCTTTTGGCCGACAACAAGGCCATAAATGCAAATGCATCTTCCCGCACACAGAGGTGGGCACTCACGTTAGCCGCCTATGACTATACAATTCGGCACAGACCGGGCACTGAAAACTGCACCGATGCATTCAGCAGGCACCCACTAGCCACCACCGAGGGGGCAACCGAGCATGCTGCTGAGATGGTCATGGCTGTGGAAGCTTTCGAAAGCGAAGGCTCACCCGTGACAGCCCGTCAGATCAAAGTCTGGACAAATAGAGACCTGCTACTGTCTTTAGTCAAGAAATGTGTCCTTAATGGGGACTGGGCAACCACATACGGGGCATGCCCTGAGGAATGCAAACCATTTCACAGGCGCAAGGAGGAACTCTCAATTCAGGCCGATTGTCTACTATGGGGAAACCGAGTAATCATTCCCCAGATGGGCAGAGAGATGTTCATCAGAGAACTCCACAATGAGCACCCGGGCATTGTCATGATGAAGGCAATTTCCAGGTCACATGTTTGGTGCTAATGTAATGCCTCTGTTTAAAAAAGGGGGCAGACAAAAGGCAAGTAATTATAGGCTGGTTAGTTTAACATATGTAGTGTGGAAAATGCTTGAAACTATCAATAAGGAAGAAATAGCGGGACATCTAGATAGGAATAGTGCAATCAGGCAGACGCAGCATGGATTCATGAAGGGGAAATCATGTTTAACTAATTTACTGGAATTCTTTGAGGATATAACGAGCATAGTGGATAGAGGTGTACCGATGGTTGTGGTGTGTTTAGATTTCCAAAAGGCATTCGATAAGGTGCCACACAAAAGGTTACTGCAGAAGATAGAGGTAAGCGGAGTCAGAGGAAATGTATTAGCATGGATAGAGAATTGGCTGGCGAACAGAAAGCAGAGAGTCGGGATAAATGGGTCCTTTTCGGTTTGGAAATCGGTGGTTAGTGGTGTGCCACAGAGATCGGTGCTGGGACCACAACTGTTTCCAATATACATAGATGACCTGGAAGAGCGGACAGAGTGTAGTGTCACAAAATTTGCAGATGACACAAAGATTAGTGGGAAAGCGGGTTGTGTAGAGGACACAGAGAGGCTGCAAAGAGATTTGGATAGGTTAAGCGAATGGGCTAAGGTTTGGCAGATGGAATACAATGTCGGAAAGTGTGAGGTCATCCACCTTGGGAAAAAAAACAGTAAAAGGGAATATTATTTGAATGGGGAGAAATTACAACATGCTGAGGTGCAGAGGGACCTGGGGGTCCTTGTGCATCAATCCCAAAAAGTTAGTTTGCAGGTGCAGCAGGTAATCAGGAAGGCAAATGGAATGTTGGCCTTCATTGCGAGAGGGATGGAGTACAAAAGCAGGGCGGTCCTGCTGCAACTGTACAGGGTATTGGTAAGGCCGCACCTGGAGTACTGCGTGCAGTTTTGGTCACCTTACTTAAGGAAGGATATACTGGCTTTGGAGGGGTACAGAGACGATTCACTAGGCTGATTCCGGAGATGAGGGGGTTACCTTATGATGATAGATTGAGTAGACTGGGTCTTTACTCGTTGGAGTTCAGAAGGATGAGGGGTGATCTTTTAGAAACATTTAAAATAATGAAAGGGATAGACAAGATAGAGGCAGAGAGGTTGTTTCCACTGGTCGGGGAGACTAGAACTAGGGGGCACAGCCTCAAAATACGGGGGAGCCAATTTAAAACCCAGTTGAGAAGGAATTTCTTCTCCCAGAGGGTTGTGAATCTGTGGAATTCTCTGCCCAAGGAAGCAGCTAAGGCTAGCTCATTGAATGCATTCAAGTCACAGATAGATAGATTTTTAACCAATAAGGGAATTAAGGGTTACGGGGAGAGGGCGGCTAAGTGGAGCTGAGTCCACGGTCAGATCAGCCATGATCTTATTGAATGGCGGAGCAGGCTCGAGGGGCTAGATGGCCTACTCCTGTTCCTAATTCTTATATATTCTTATATTGGTGGCCAGGGATAGATGCAGACCTGGAACTTGGTGTTCGCAGGTGCAACACGTGCGCCCAGCTGGGCAATGCGCCCAAGGAAGCCCCCCTTAGCCCCTGGCCCTGGCCCATCAAACCATGGTCACACATCCATGTGGACTACGCAGGTCCTTTCATGGGAAAAATGTTTTTGGTTGTACTGGACGCGTACTCCAAATGGATCGAGTGTGACATTCTAAATTCAAGCACATACTCGGCCACGGTAGAAGGTCTACGGGCAATGTTCACCGCCCATGGTCTACGTGACATCTTGGTCAGTGACAATGGCCCGTGCTTTACAAGCATTGAATTCCAGGACTTCATGGCAGGAAATGGTATCAACCATGTCAGAACGGCACCGTTCAAGCCGGCCTCAAACGGCCAGGCGGAACGAGCAGTGCAGATAATCAAACAGGGAATGCTCAGAATCCAAGGGGGTTCCCTACAAAGCCGCTTATCACGCCTCTTGTTCGCCAATAGATCCCGACCACACTCACTCACAGGGGTTCCACCCGCAGAGTTGCGAATGAAAAAGACGCTCAAAACCAGGTTATCCCTTATACACCCCACCATGAAAGAAATTGTTGAGAGCAGCCACCAGTCACAATGTGACTACCACAACGGGAATGCGAGGTCGTGATGTATTGATGTCAATGACCCTGTCTTTGTTCTCAACTACGCTGCAGGGCCTAAATGGCTCACAGGCACTGTGATTGCCAAAGAGGGGAATCGGATTCTGGTAGTTAAACTTACCAGTGGACAAATGTGCCGCAAACACGTGGATCAATCAAAAAGGAGGTTCAGCAACCCCATAAAAGAAGCAGAGGAAGAACACGATGTAGAGTTCACTCCTCCACAGGTGACCGAACACAGGAACCAAGTGGAGGATAGCCCAGTCACTGTGGGCAGTCCGGACAGGCCTGAGGCACCGCAACCAGCAGACACTCAGGCCAGCTCCCAACAACCGGAGCCCCAACTCAGGTGCTGTACAAGGGAGCGTAAACCACCAGAGAGACTTAACCTGTGATCCCAATAAGACTTTTGCGGGGGGGAGGTGATGTCATTGTAACCCATGTATAAACTGACTCATTGTACACTGTGAGAACATTGACCACTAGGTGGTGAACTTGTGGGAGACACTCCTAACCTGGTGTTTCAGGTATAAAAGGGGAATCTCCACCCACCTTCATCACTTCACTGCTGGAATAAAAGTTGCTGGTCACAGAGTGACCTTCTCTCAAGTATGGGCTCGTGTGCATTTGTACTGTATAGTAAGGACATATCAGGTTAGATGCAGGAAGAATGTTCCCGATGTTGGGGAAGTCCAGAACCAAGGATCACAGTCTAAGGATAAGGGTTAAGCCATTTAGGACCGAGATGAGGAGAAACTTCTTCACTCAGAGAATTGTGAACCTGTGGAATTCTCTACCACAGAAAGTTGTTGAGGCCAGTTCGTTAGATATATTCAAAAGGGAGTTAGATGTGGCCCTTACGGCTAAAGGGATCAAGGGGTATGGAGAGAAGGCAGGAATGCGGTACTGAAGTTGCATGATCAGCCATGATCATATTGAATAGTGGTGCAGTCTCGAATGGCCAAATGGCCTACTCCTGCACCTATTTTCTATGTTTCTATATTTTCATGCTCTTCTTGATGGGTAGACTGAAATTATCATTTTTTTTGATCTTTCCCTAATTAATCTCTGTAGAGTAATTATAGCGCAGTTTACTATGGCAGTTCTGAGCTGTTCTGATACCTCTGATACTTTACTAATATCTTTCCTCATGTGGCCTTCCTTTATTAATCAGTGGTTCACAACCAGACATCCAGCAAGGAGACTTTGCTGTTGTGGAGCTAAAGGGCAAGCACTCAAGCAGCATCTTCATGACAAAGGTAAGGATTTTTATATGTACCAGTAATCTATTTGAATAGCCAGAAATGAGATTAAGAAAAGCTAGAGCTATTATAGAAAGGTTATGGTTAGATCGAGTTTATGAAATGAAAAAGGAAAATAAAATATTGCCAGTAAAGATCATTATGCTCTTCCCAATTTTCTTTTTCTTTAACTGCAGAATCTTGAAGTCTCAGAGCAGGAAGTGCAGCTGAAGTACATGAGAAGACGTGCTGGTGACTTGTACATCTGGCCATCTATGGAAGACCCATCAGAGAAACATACATAGAAACATAGGATGAGTAGTATCGTCTGTAAATTGAAAGTTCAGACTTGGAAAATATCAGGAAGCGTCTTCCGAAATCTTTTCAGTTTTCCTAAATTGGCTTTTGGAAATATGAAAGGTGGTAAATTGAAACAAGTGACCCCGTAACGGGAAGGTACAGGCATCACTGGGGTAACGCGCATCGCGGTGTCCTTTTTTCATGTGTACATGTACAAGACAGAAATAGATAGTTTCTTAAACGATAAGGGGATAAGGGGTTATGGAGAGCGGGCGGGGAAGTGAACCTGAGTCCATGATCAGATCAGCCATAATCGTATTAAATGGCGGAGCAGGCTTGAGGGGCCGTATGGCCTACTCCTGTGCCTATTTCTTATGTTCTTATAAGACATTACAAGATTAGATAGAGGGAGCAGTAATTATGCATGTTATGTGATGCTTCCAAAAGGTCATTCTATCAACAAAGAAAGCTTTGAGGAATATTGAGTATTTGTTTAATTATCAGGTCACTTGTGGACACCGAGTGATGAATGTTAGATAACGCAGCTTGTGTATTCTGACGCAATTTTCATGAACTTGCCATCAAGTAATTATCTTTTTGCCTGTTCTTGTTATCATTATGTTGTTGAAGAACCAGATAAAATTATTTTTTTATTGGTTTTCATGAATTTGAATTTTGACCCTCTTTGTCACATTATTGCGTACCGGTATTGTAAAGGCAACTGCTGGCCAGTTTAGAACAGTATTGATGTGAGGACTGACAGCAGGCAATGTACCTTCCATCTCGGCAACACTTTGTGCTTGACCCATTTTGTGCAATGAATCACAAAAGAGATTGCTTTCAGAATTGGTCAGGTTGACCCAAATTGAATGCAATTCATCAGAATGTATAGAGAGAGCTGCCCTGAGCTTATTGGTGAATTTCACTTACCCAGTGCATCTATTGACATTTAATTTCCAGTTTAAATGCTACATTTATACTGCTCTGGTTCACTCCACTTTCTTTCACATGTATAGACTGAGCATAAAAGAGGAGGTGATGAGAATTTTAGCTCGATGCTATTGGTGTAAGATTATTCCCGACCCTTTTATACGTTCCCCACTTCCTGCAACTGTGGCTGCAAACTCACAAAATATGCAACTGGGCGATCAGCTTCGCTTTTCCCTCACACAACTCAGAGACCTTGTTATTTTCCTTAATCATCATCATAGGCAGTCTCTCGGAATCGAGGAAGACTTGCTTCCACTCCCAAAGTGAGTTCTTTGGTGGCTGAATAGTCCGATACGAGAGCCACAGACCCTGTCACAGGTGGGACAGACATTTGTCGAGGGAAGAGGTGGGTGGGGCTGGTTTGCCGCACGCTCCTTCCGCTGCCTGCGCTTGACCTCTTCATGCTTCTTGCGTTGAGACTCAAAGAGCTCAACGCCCTCCCGGAAGCACTTTCTCCACCTCGGGCGGTCTGCGGCCAGGGTCTCCCAGGTGTCAGTGGTGATGTCGCACTTTACCAGGGAGGCTTTGAGGGTGTCCTTATAACATTTCCGCTGCCCACCTTTGGCTCGTTTACCATGAAGGAGCTCCGCATAAAGCATTTGCTTAGGGAGTCTCGTATCTGGCATGCGAACTATGTGGCCTGCCCAGCGAAGCTGATCGAGTGTGGTCAGTGCTTCAATACTAGGGATGTTAACCTGGTCGAGGACACTGATGTTGGTGCGCCTGTCCTTCCAGGGGATTTGCAGGAGCTTGCGGAGACATCGTTGGTGATATATCTCCAGCGACTTGAGGTGCCTTCTATACATCGTTCATGCCTCAGATCCATACAGGAGGGCGGGTATTACTACAGCCCTATAGACCATGAGCTTGGTGGTAGATTTGAGGGCCTGGTCTTCAAACACTTTTTTCCTCAGATGGCCGAAGGCTACACTGGCGCACTGGAGGTGATGTTGAATCTCTGCATCAATGTCTGCCTTGTTATTTTCCTTAATGGCTCCTGTACATAATTGGGTTCCTGGAGGTTCTTCAACTCTACCTGACGACTGCCGGTGATCGCGTTCAAAGATATAATGGGGAAGATCTCTCTGCAATTTCTCTGCATTACTGCCAATCCCAAAGTATTTTTTTTTTCATTTAGAATCAATGGGCTCAATTTTCCCCAGTGATTTGCGCCGTTTTTTGGGCACGCACTGCTTTTTTTGGCGTAAGTTAAAAAAATTAAAGTTTCCCCAAGGAATCTGCACCAGCATTACGGAATTAGTTACGATTTTTTTTTAAGGTTCGTTTTTTTTTGCATTGTAACCCGATGTCTGTGCCAATTTTTGTCAATCATGGAAGTTTGCCCCCCAAAAATGTCTCCTAGGTCGGCGTATGTGACCACTCCCGAAAAACATTCTGGTGAGTTCAGAAAAAGCAGCGAACATTGATAACTCGGTGCAGAAAGACACCATTGTTTTTCAGGGAGGTTTTGGAGGGAGTCAAGAAGACTTAAATATACATAATAAAGATTTTTTTTTTAACCTTATAATGCAGTAAATGGAAGTTTGATGGAATTCTATAACTTTTCATATTCTTTCAACTGACACGCCACCACCGAACAGCTGCAAACAGGGCTCGAGGGTTGGAGCGTTGGCCAGCAGAATCGATCTCACGTCCGGACATGGGCTCAGCTTCAAAAGAAGTCGGGGGGGTGGAGGGCCTGTGGAATGTGATCAAAAGGCATCAGAAGCCTGCACTATCCATCAAATGCAAGATATCCTGGGAGAACCCATGATGTATTCATCCTACAGTAGAGCGTTATGTCTGCCATGTTTCAGCAGCAGCCAGAAGGGCAGAGCTGGCTACTGGGAGACAAAGGGTACGGCCTCGCTACCTGGCTCATGACGCCCCCACGCATAACCCGGACGGAAGCTGACTGGGAATACAACATATCGCACATTGTGATGCGCAGCATAATAGAGAGGACGATTGGCATCTTGAAACAGCATTTCCGATGCCTGGACCATTCCGGAGACTACTTGCAATACTCCCCTGAGATTGTCGGTCAGTTCACTGTTGTGTGCTGCAGGCTGCATAACTTAGCCATCATGGGGCAGCAGCAGCTGGTAATAGAAGATCAACCTGAGGTGAGAGTGGCTGATGATAATGATGAGGAGGATGCAGATGACGAGGAGGAGGAGGACGAGGACGAGGAAGCCATGCAAGTGCCTGAACCCGGAGCACGATGGCGGAGGAGGACGGGCCGTCATGCCCCTTTAACGATTGCTCGAGCCTTGCACCAGCAGCTCATCCGTGAACGCTTTGCTGCCTGAAGGCTCAGCGGCAACTATTCCAAATGGACCATGTTTACTGTTTGGACCTGTTCCGTAATGTTGTGTTCTGTTAATGGAACAAATAATGGAAATGATTCTTGTGCACTTCAAAAATTGTGTTAAAAAGTTGTGTTAAAAATGGAACAAATAATAGAAATGTAGAAACATAGAAACTAGTTGCAGGAATAGCAATGTAAATGATTCAGTTATAATTTAAAATATATTTTATTCATAAGTTTAATAAATATTTGTTTGTACTTAACTTAACTTTCATAAACATATTCTTGTATTCTTGTATCAAACTTTAAAGTTTTCACAAGATAAATTTACATAACTTACAAAAAGCTTTTAATTTGAGAACAGTTACAACAGTAACCATAATAATATTATTATCATCAACATCATAGGCAGTCCCTCGGATTCGATTCCTGAAGTGAGTTCTTTGGTGGCTGGTCAGTCCAATACGAGAGCCACAGACCCTGACACAGGTGGGATAGATAGTCGTTGAGGGAAAGGGTGGGTGGGACTGATTTGCCGCACATTCCTTCCGCTGCCTGCGCCTGACCTCTTCAAGCTCTCGGCATTGAGATTCGAAGAGCTCAACACCCTCCCGGATGCACTTTCTCCAGCTAGGGCAGTCTTCGGCCAGGGACTCCCAGGTGTCAGTGGTGATGTCGCACTTTACCAGGGAGGCTTTGAGGGTGTCCTTGAATTGTTTCTGCTGTCCACCTTTGGTTCATTTGCCGTGAAGGAGCTCTACGTAAAGCATTTGCTTAGGGAGTCTTGTATCTGGCATGCAAACAATGTGGCCTGCCCAGCGGAGCTGATCGAGTGTGGTCAGTGCTTCGATGCTGGGGATGTTGGCCTGGACGAGGACACTAATGTTGGTGCACCTGTCCTCCCAGGGGATTTGCAGGATCTTGACAACAACAACAACAGCAGCAAAGAAAGGCTGCACCCATCTCTCATCCCCCTTATTCTAAGACCGCCCGCTGTGCTTGGTCTTGGTGACTCCACCACCCCTGCCTTCAGGCAGTGGCGTAGCGTTTCTCGGGTTGGTACCAAGCTTATTCTTTTTAACATCTCAGGTAATGTGCACCCGTTGGCAGGGGAGGGGGTGGGGGGCAGGCGGTAATGTGGAGGGCCCGGCTTGGGCCTCTTCAGAGGCTGGTCTGGGGATTGAAGTGGGAGTGGCAGTTGATTCTGTCAATGGGCACGGGGTCTGGGCTTGTTCCCTTGTTGCAGTAGCTAACTCCGACATTCCCTCCCTCATGTTCACCGACAGTGTCTCACCTTCCTGTGACATATCCTCCCATATGTTGAGGAAAGGTGTGTCAACTACCTGCAACATTCCCTCCCTCATGTTCACTGACAACGCATCAGCTACCTACGATATTCCCTCCCTCATGTGCACCGACATTGTTTCAGCTGCCTGAGACATTCCTTCCCTCATGTTCACCGACAGTGTTCCCATTTCTCATGAGAGTGTTGTTACTTCTCCTGACAGTCCCGATACCTCATCACCCACCCCACTGATGGTGTCCAGGAGTGATCGTGTAAGGTCAATGCTCTCCGCCATCATGTGAACTACATCTGTTAGATCCTGCATCTCAGGAGAGTGTGGGAGAGCTCTCCTTCCCCTCCTCACCTTGAGTGTGGCTCGCTGCATCCCACTGGGACCCGCAGTCTCGGATGGTAGGGCACTAGGTGTGCCTCACTCCACCCCACTGGGACCCGCAGCCTCGGACGGTGGGGCACTGGATGTGCCTCACTGCACCCCACCACTGGGACCTGCAGCCTCGGAAGGTGGGGCCCTGGGTGTGCCTCGCTGCACCACACCACAGGGACTCGCAGCCTCAGAAGGTGGGGCCCTGGGTGTGCCTCGCTGCACTACACCACTGGAATCCTCAGCCTCGGACGGTGGGAGACCATGGAATGTCCCAATAACACTCAAACCACCACTCAGGGAAGGGGCTGGCACCTTAATGGGCGGCACCTGCACTTCCTCCAAAGTCAGTAAAACAGTGGGGGCTTCATCCATCCCCTCCCCCTCCCCTCACCCCCATGCTCTTGGTCTGGAAGGTGGGATTGGAAGATGTTCTCCGCTTCAGGCTCATCCTCATCTGAATCTTCTTCAGCATCGTCAGGATTGGCCTCAAGTTCTGCCAAATACAACAGAACAGACAAATGGTTAGCAGCAGAGGAGGGGGAAGGGTGGCATGAGTAGGCTCACACAGCGCAGGCAGCAGGCTGATTTGAAGGACCACGATGAATGATGGCACATTGCATCAACCGAAGCGTAGCTGACGGAGACATCCCCATGTACTGAAGCACGGCTAGCCCGTGCAGTAGTTAACATTTAGCAAATCCAACCTGTGGAATTTGCAGGACTTACCCTCTCCCTCGAGTGTGGGCCCAGCTTGTGCAGTGGTGGTTGCTTTTCTCCAGGCAGGACCCATCAAAGCAGCGACCCTTTCTTCCAAGGGTGTCAGTGGGTGCAGATTTGCCGGGCCTCCTCCTGTTCGAGTTCTTTCTTGTTTGTCATGTGCCACTTTCCTCTGCAAAGATGAAAATATAACTTTTTAGAGAGGGTGTCTTTCTGCTGGATGGGACATATACAGATGGTCACATTTACAATTGTAATTCCATTGAAAAATGAAAATATTACTTACACGAACTACTTGATCAAGGTCCTGCCACTTCTTTTAGTTCTGGCCTCCAGACCTCGGGGTGGTCACCATTGCACAGTAATCTTCTGCTAGTTGGTTCCAGCGTTTCTTCATTTCTTTAGATGGAATTTTTATGTGACCTCGGCTGGTGCCCAGCTCCTGCCATCTGCCCTCAATCACAGTAACGAGTGCGTCCACTTCATCCTGTCAGAAATTCTTGGTCCTGGCACCGCGTTGCATCTTGTATTGCAGTTCTGATTTTTCGAATGATAATTACAGTTCTCACACAGCACTCAACGTTGTCACACACACAACTGGCTCTTTAAAAATGGCCGATTGCAAAGACCGGGAGCTATACTGCGCATGCGCGCCCATAAGAATTATGTCAGAAATGCCCTTTTTTCCCCGCGCATGCGCAGAAGGGGCAGCATTGTTTTTTTCAGCGCAGACAGTAGGCTCCACCCCCCCCCCCCGAGGCGACTGGACAGGCTGCGCAGTGCCAATTTTGAAAAATACAGCGGGGAAACTTGGCACATTTATTTTTGGAGCAGTTGTGGTCTAGAAAAACGGACGTAGCTCTGGCAATACGCCAAAAAACAGCTTTGGGCAAAATTGAACCCATTATATGTTGCACTTTCTGGTTTCTCATATTGAGACATTTTCAATTATTTTCGAATCACTCCAATCTGAAGCCGCGGAATTTTCTTCTCACAAATTTCCTTAGTGGGAAAATAAATAATTCGCTCTTTCTTTAAACACCCTGAATGCAAATTATTAGTTGATACCTTCGTATCTAATTAGATGTCACATTCTGCATATCAAGACAATGAGAGTCTAAATGTTGGCATTACTTAAAGCTGCATTGATATCATTTTGAACAGAGATTAGAATCTGGGAGAAGAAGTTGCGTATTGCCCCGTTTGGGGCCGGTAACCTTTGAGAGGTGGGAAACTTAGTGCCAGGCGCGAATGTTTCCCTGCTCTCAAGAAATTTGCTTTAGTGTTCCCGGAAGGAAGTGGAGCGCTAAATCAAGTACCTCACTTCCTTCTTGGAGTGCAAACCCTTCAGCAGCCCTGCAGACTGGGCCATGCAGCAGTGTCGGGTTCAATGGGCCTTTCCCTCCCTTAAAGAGAAGGGCCATCGCTGCAGGCTCTGGACCACCGGGGGAGCGGGGGAGCTGCGCGTTCAGCCCGGCATTCAAGCAGAGAGCTGGGCTGAGCGATCGCGCGCAGGATCCCGCGAAGCAAACGGAGGAACACAGCGGAAACCAAGGTAAGTTTTTTTTAATCACTTCCCTCGGCCACCTCACCTTTAATTATCGTTCCGGTAGCGGCTGGCTACCCGATCCACGCCTCCTGCAGCTGCCGGTGTTTTCGCCCGGCGCTGCTGCAGGGGGCGGAAGGCAATTTCGGGGCCGGAGCGCTAACGGGGCGATACGCGCAGTGATGACGTCACGATCTCCGGGCGCAGCAGATCGGGGCGCAAAGCCGTATCGCCCCCCCCCACTAAACTCCCACCCAATATGGTGGGAGGCATTGTCAGCGCCGCGCCCGGGTGCTGCTGCATTTGCTCCCCCCGGAGGCGCTAATGGGGGGGGGGGGCGCAAATGCACCGGATTTCTAGGCCATAGAATCAAGCAACACAGAAAGGCACCATTCGGTCCAGCGAGCTTGTGCCAGCTCTTTGAATGAGCTATCCAATTACTTTCACTCCCCCGCTCTTACCCTGCAAAGTTTTCCTTTTCAAGTGTTTATCCAAGTCCTCTTTGCAAGTTACTATTGAATCTGTTCCCACCACCCTTTCAGGCCGTGCCTTCCAGATCCTAGTAGCTGTTTTTTCACAGTGATGTAGCCTGCTCACAATGCTCACAATGCAATGACGTTTATTTAATGTCACTTATTTTCAGTCCAACAAATAAAAACCAATGTCTTTATGTGGAGTTGCTGTACAGTTTTGCCACATTGCCCTAAAAAGGAGAATGTGTCAGCACTTTGGGAACATTGATATGAGAACAACTGGAACTTCATGAACCAAAAGATAAGAAAATATGGAGCAGAAGCTAGAAATGAGGGAGAAAGATAGAGGAATAGACTATAGCCTGGAGAGGCTACGGTGGAGAGCACAATATCCTGTACATCTTTACAGAAAGACTTGCATTTCTATAATGCCTTTCATAACCGCAAGATGCTCCCAGGCGTTTACAGCCGAAATTCAGCCCCACTGGCAAAACAAGCTGTGCAAAGTTAAAAAAATTATCCAGCAATCAAACACGGCCGAACACACAGACGCCCCACAATAACGTCCTACGATCTGAGTGTAAGGAAGCTTCTAGAGTTTCCGTACTGAAACGTTGCCAAGCAAACTGTGCCCCACACCCTCCCACCCACCCATCCAATCAATGCCGATTGGATCACTGTGGAAAAATAGCCCAAACCGCAAATGTCCAAGTGTTCCAGGCCGACAGCGAACAGGCTGACACACCAATAGCACCCCCTACTGGAGAGTAATGCATCAAACCAACCCACTCAACATTGCTCTGCAGTCAGCTACAATTGCTCTCGAATCACAGATTCGTGCAGCATAGGAGGAGGTCATTTGCTGGCTCTTCAAAAGAGTGATCCAATTAGTACCACGCTCTCCTGCTCTTTCCCCACAGCCAGCAATTTTCTCTTTTTTAAGTATTTATCCAATTCCCTTTTGAAAGTTACTGCTGCCTCCACTTTTTCAGGCAGTGCGTTCCAGATCACAGCAACTCGCCGCGTAAAATAAAATTCTCTTCATCTTGCCTCGGGCTCTTTTGCCAATTACCTTAAATCTGTGTCCTCTGGTTACCGACCCGTAATCTTCTAGGGTAATCTGTGCACTACTTTTAAATTGATATCGTTGCTCAAATTGTGTCGTGTGTGCTGTATATAATGAAAGCAATGTGTGTTATTGCATTGTAATTTTCTGGCCAATTTTCTTTCCTCCTATTCTGAAGTTGCTACCTCGTACAGGTAACGTTCCCTTTAAGCTGCGCCTCCGCACAGCTGTCTGAACCTCCCGCGCAGGCTGCTTGACGACTTTACAACAGGAAAAACCGCGCATGTGCGGGAATTTGAACGGGCCACGCAGCCCGTTAAAAGGGCCACCCACTGAAAAAAAAAAATTAAAGGGACCATTACTTATGGCTGTGGTTCCCTAGGCCTGGCAGTCTTTAGCACTTCTATTGAGTGGCCACTCTTTAATTGTGGGCACAAGCAGTGAACCACACAAAGGCTGCGATTTCCCCTAACTTGGCAGGTCCTGTGCGGCCGAGCTCGGTGACGGGTCCTGGCCTCGTTGCTAGCTCCAGCCCGCTGTGTGAAATGATTTAACGCGGGTGGGCTTGTTAAGCCTGCCCAGTGCGTTTGACGGCCAATTGAAGGAAACGGGCCTGATGGCATCATTTGATGACACGTCATCAGCCGGTTTTCTTAAAGGGAGCATGTGCAAATTTAGTTTGACAGTTGTGCTGCCAGTGTTCTACAGCATTGAGCTGCTGCAAACACTGCACAGAGGGGCATGGCTGCATCCAGGCTCTCCCATGACTCCCTCCAGATGCTTATGAGGGACTCACTGCAGACAGCGAGGTTCTCTTCCCTTCCACTGGGCGAAAGAGACCTCCCCAGGAGACCAACGCAGCCTGGTTGCACATTGTACAGGAGGGCACAAGCAGGGATATTGTCAGGAGGACCAGGCTGCAGTGGCACAAACCTTTTAATGCTCTCAATAGATCACAAAACATTACTGCAAAGTCATACTCAACCTCATCCTGCTGTGCCGCTCATCACATCCCCATCACGCTGCCTTCCCTACTCTATTCCTGTACATCCTCACACACCAATTTACCTTGCACCTCCACCCATCCCCCTCTCTCTCTATCTGCATTATCACTTCCTCATCTCAATAGCCGCCCCTCACACTCACCCTCATCCTTGTCCAATCATACCAACTAACAACACACAAGGGTAGGCACTTGGGTCTTTTAGCCAATGTTCATGTAAAGTTTCTGGTAATGTGCTGTCAAACATTGAAAGCTTTATTTTGAACACTTTGCGTTCTTGGACAGATTTATGAGCACCTTTGGAAGTGGCTTTGTGAGTTGTAGTGAATGGTGAGACATAAGGGTTCCTCCTGCAATGGTGATGAATGTGAAAGGAATAGCTTGGGCATTACAGGGATGCCTTATAGTGTTGGTGTGGGGTGGTGCCAACCTGCTGCATCATGTGGCAGTCAGGGTGTACAGCATCAAGTGAAGTAAATGTTGCCATAGTGAGGCCATCCCTGGCCTCCTGGGCAGCAATTTCATCAGGTACTGATGCCTTGTGTCCTGTGCAGCATCAGTTGATTGCGGAGAAGGTTGGTGATGTTGTTGGTGCTGCTGATGTGCCTGGTGCTGCAGGTATTGGGGCTGATCTTGTTGGCATTCTGATTAGCAAGGTGGGATAGTTTCAGGGCTCCGTTGCTAATGTAATAGATGGCAGGTGAACTTGAGATGACAGAAGCAATCTGTCAATGGTGAGAGCGGTTGTTCCAATGAGGTGACACGGAATAGAAAGTTTGCTCCAAACACTTGCAACCTGCTTAAAGCTCAATCTGCCTTTCAAATGCAATAAGCAACAGCGTTTGATCTTGGAAAATGAACAACTGTGAAATGGGAGCTTTTATAACTGTCAAGTCAAGTAAAGAAATGAATTAATGGTGACACAATTCCTGATGTCCTTACCTGACGCGATCCCTGAGCAGTGTAAACCCCTTGGACAACCTGGTAAAATGGTATGATGAGCTCCAAATACTGTTTAAAGGTCTGTTAACAAGGTCTTAATGACCTAAATTGCCTCCCCTGCTGCTGAGAGTCAGATCTGTTCAGCCCTGACAGGCCCGGCATCTGAGAAAGTAGTGTGGGGGTGGGGGCAGTGGGTTGAAAGCGGGTTCCTGAACCGCTGTCAAAATAAATTCCCACCCGACCCACCACCAAATGCACCCGCTGACTCCTGAAAAATTCCCCCTCCCCCTCGCAAGAATTTATTTCCAGCCCTTGGTTTTCACAAATTCAATGTCCATACTTTTTCACACGCAAGCCGGAATCTTCCCGACTCTACGAGTGCGGGTTTGGAGGCGGGCCCGCTGTCAAAATGGCCCTGATTGACAGCGGGACGGGATCCACTCGAACTCCACCTCTGTGTGAGTTTCTGACCTGTCAGGTCTGTTTGCATATCGCAGACACGACAGCAAACAGACGGCCAGTTAATTAAAGTCATTAAGAGGTAGTTGAATGCTAGTTAAGAGGATTAAAAACAAGCACTTATAATTGCACCAACATTTTGCCAGGTTTGCCGTCCCTCAGGGAACACACCAGGTAAGTGTGTCAGGTTCTCGGTAACTCTCTATTGCTTTGGCTAGTTGACAGCTGCAGAAGTGGTATAAAAGCTACCATTTCACAGCTGTTCACTTTCCAATGTCAGAAGCTAAAGCCTTCAGGATTTGAAAGAAACTTTTGAGCTGTATGTAGGTTGGAAGTGTTTGCAGTGAACTCTCTATTCACTGTCACCTCCTTGGAGCAACCTCTCTCACCATTGACAGATCGCTTCTGTCATCTCAACCTCACCTGCCATCTATTCCAGCAGCATCGGTGCCCTTGAAAAAAATCTCACCTTGATCCTCAGAATCCCACTACGATCAGCCCCAACACCAACATCACTAAACACACCAGCATCACCAACAGCATCACCAACCTTCTACGCAATCACCTGATGCTACACAGGACACAGGGCATCAGCACCCGACCACATTGCTGCCCGGGAGGCCAGGGATGGCCTCAGCATGGCCACATTTACTTCACTTGACGTGATGCACCAGGTTGGTACCACCCCACACCAGCACCATAAAGCATCCATGCAATGCCCAAGCCATTCGTTTCACTCATCACCATTGTATGGGGGGGGGGGGGGGGAGGGGTGCCCTTATGTCTCACCATTCACTGCAACTCACTAAGGCACTTCCAAAGGTGCACACAAATCTGTCCAAGAACATAAAGTGTTCAAATTAAAGATTTCAATATTTGACAACACATTAGCAGAAACTCTACATGAACATTGGCTAAAGGACACTACCCTTGCGTGTTATTAGTTGGTATGATTGGACAAGGATGAGGGTGAGTGTGAGGGGTGGCTAGTGAGATGGGGAACTGATAATGTAGATAGAAAGAGGGATGGGTGGAGGTGCAAGGTAAGGTGGTGTGAGTAAGGATGTGCAGGAATAGGGTCGGGAAGGCAGAGTGATGGGGATGTGATGAGTGGCACAGCAGGATAAGGTTGAGTGTGGCTTTGCAGTAACGTTTCGTGATCTACTGAGATCATTGAAAGGTTTGCGCCACTGCAGCCTGGTGATCCAGATGATATCCCAGCTTGTGCCCTCCTGTACAATGTGCACCCAGGCTGTGTTGGTGTCCTGGGAAGGTCTCTTCCGCCCATTGGAAGGGTAGAGGACCTTCCTGCTTGCTGTGACTCCCTCCATAAGCATCTGGAGGGAGTCATGGGAGAGCCTGGGTGCAGTGTTTGCAGCAGCTCAATGCTGTAGAACACTGACAGAACAACTCTAAAAAAAAGTTGGCCATGATCCCTTTAAAAAAAATGGCTGATGGCGCGTCATCAGATGACATCATCAGACCGGCTTCCTGTTAATTGGCGGGCGGGCTTAGCAAGCCCCATCATGAGGAGATTGCTATCAGAGGGCGGGCTGGAGCGAGGAGCACATTCCCCACACACCATAGATGCCGCCCGCACCCAACTCACCCCCTTTAGCAAAATCATGGCCAAAGGACGGTAGTAATCCAGAACTGACTTCCCCCAAAGACTGTGGATGCTAGGGGACGATTGGAGCTGTCAAGACCGCTCGCGATAGATTTATGTTAAACATAAACATAGAAACATAGAAAATAGGTGCAGGAGCAGGCCATTCGGCCCTTCGAGCCTGCACCACCATTCAATATGATCATGGCTGATCATATAACCTCAGTACCCCATTCCTGCTTTCTCTCCATACCCCTTGATCCCTTTAGCCGTAAGGGTCACATCTAACTTCCTTTTGAGTATGTCCAATGAACTGGCCTCAACAACTTTCTGCAGTAGAGAATTCCACAGGTTCACAACTCTCTGGGTGAAAAAGTTTTTCCTCATCTCGGTCCTAAATGGCTTACCCCTTATCCTTCAACTGTGTCCCCTGCATCAGGAACATTCTTCCTGCATCTAACTTGTCCAGTCCTGTCAGAATTTTATAAGTTTCAATAAGACCCCCTCTCATTCTTCTCAATTCCAGTGAGTATAAGCCTAGCCGATCCAGTCTTTCTTCATATGTCAGTCATGCTATCCTGGGAATCAGTATGGTGAACCTTTGCTGCACTCCCTCAATAGCAAGCACATCCTTCCTCAGATTAGGAGACCAAAACTGCACACAATTAAGTAAGGGTATCAGGGGATATGGAGCAAAGGCAGGAAAAGGTAGCTGAGATGCAGCTCAGCCAAGATCTAATCAAATGGCGGAGCAGGCCTGGGGGGCTGAATGGCCGACTCCTGCTCCTAATGTTCCCATGTTCGAAACTTAGTGAAGGAAGTAGGACCATTTCAGGAAGCACTTTCATACTGTGCTCCAAGTTCTTGGGTGAACGCTGTCCAAATGGTGTCCCCCATATACCTCTCTTGCTCAAAGCCACAGAACTGTGTCCCAACAGGAGTCAGTGCCTTCAGGAAAGAAAAATTGGAACGAGAAGCTGAGCAAAGGGAGTGTTGGATGTCCTTTGCGTTTAGGTATTAATTTTACTTCAGTCACATTTACATTTAAAGGATGATGTCACCTCACTGAAGCATCTTCCAGCAGATTTTGTTTCTGGAGCAGCCAGGCACAACCTGCTGTGAAATTTCTCTTGCTTGGGTGCTGCCAGTGAACTTTCACACTTTTACATGAAGCATCTGCTGCATTACACATTTTCAACGCAGATTTATTTTCTTCAAAATCTCTGTTTTTAATAAAAGTAGGATGCGGATCCAAAGAATCGGGTGATGCTGTGGGTTAAAGCAACACCCTTTTATCATTGGGACCTGGGTTTCAGTCTCTGCCTGGTCGATTGGATGAAACCTTCCTCTCCTTGTTGATGCTTGGTGAATTGACCTTGGCTCAGTTTGAACTCAAACCTGGTGTCTTGCACAGCCATCGAACAAAATGGCCCATAAGCCAACAGAACATGTCACCGCACTGCCACTCTCGCCAACTGAGGCAATGAGGATCGCCATGAGCTTCAGAATCATTTTATATCATTGAAGAAAGTCATTCATGCAGTCTGCATGCACCAGCTCTCTGAAAGAGCTCTCCGCCTCGTCCCATTCCTCGCTCCTTTCTCATATCATAGAACATTTTTTATGCTCCTTGCTGGGCCTTTATAAACTGGAGTTTAGAAGGATGAGAGAGGATCTCATAGAAACATATAAGATTCTGACGGGACTGGACAGGTTAGAGGCAGGAAGAATGTTGGGGAAGTCCAGAACCAGGAGTCACAGTCTTAGGATAAGGGGTAGGCCACTTAGGACTGAGATGAGGAGAAACTTCTTCACTCAGAGAGTTGTTAACCCTGTGGAATTCCCTACCACAGAGAGTTGTTGATGTCAGTTCATTGGATATATTCAAGAGGGAGTTAGATATGGCCCTTACGGCTAAAGGGATCAAGGGGTATAGAGAGAAAGCAGGAAAGGGGTACTGAGCTGAATGATCAGCCATGATCTTACTGAATGGTGGTGCAGGCTCGAAGGGCCGAATGGCCTACTCCTGCACCTATTTTCTATGTTTCTATGTTTCTATGTGCATTCAAATAATTGGCAAGGAACCAGAGGGGAGATGAGGAGAATCGCTTTTAGGCGGCAAGTGATTGTCATCAAAAATGCACTGCCTGAAAGGGCAGTGGAAGCAGATACGATCGTAACTTTCAAAAGGGAATTGGATATGTTATGTATCTGTAAAGCATGCACTCCCCATGTTCCGCCACCAGGGAGTGCATCCCCTGAAGTTCCAAGGGATCCCAGCATCCCTTGGGCGCACTGTATATAAGCCGGCCCCTAAGGCCTGTTACTCACTCTGGAGTGTCTTAATAAAGACTGAGGTCAATGTTACTTTAACCTCCCTGTGTGCAATCTCATCTGTGTTAGGAACACAACAACTGGCGACGAGTACACGAATCCAACGCAAAGATGCAGAAAACTGTGGGCATCCTGGAGAAGTTCTCGGAGGGTGAGGACTGGGAAGCCTATGTCGAATGGCTAGACCAGTACTTTGTAGCCAATGAGCTGGACGGAGAAGGAAGCGCTGCAAAAAAGAGAGCGGTCCTCCTCACCGTCTGCGGGGCACCGACCTACAGCCTCATGAAGAATCTTCTGGCTCCAGTGAAACCCACAGATAAGTCGTATGAGGAGCTGTGTACACTGGTTCGGGAGCATCTTAACCCGAGGGAGAGCGTGCTGAAGGCGAGGTATCGGTTCTGTATGTACCAGCAATCTGAAGATCAGGAAGTGGCAGGCTACGTCGCCGAGCTAAGGTGACTTGCAGGACAATGAGATTTTGATGGCTACCTGGAGCAAATGCTCAGAGACTTTTTTGTACTGGGCATTGGCCATGAGACCATCCTACGAAAACTTTTGACTGTAGAAACACCAACCCTCAGTAAGGCCATTGCGGTAGCACAGGCGTTTATGTCCACCAGTGATAACACCAAACAAATCTCTCAGCACACAAGTGCGAGCAATGTTCATAAATTAACTGGAACTGTGTTTGTGAGCAGAAATGTACAGGGCAGAAACGACGAGTCTGCAACTGCCAGCAGACCTCAGGTGACCCAGATGACTCAGAGTCCCCAACAAAGGATGAATGCAAGGCAATTCACACCTTGTTGGCGTTGTGTAGGCTTCCATTCAGCCTATTCATGCCGCCTCAAAGGGTATGTTTCCAAGAGCTATGGAACAATAGGGCACCTCCAACGTGCTTGCAGACGAGCTGCAAGCTCTGCAAAACCTGCTAACCACCACGTGGCAGAGGAAGATCGGTCCATGGTGGATCAAAGCAATTTCGAGCCTCAGAGAGAGGAGGCAGATGCTAAAGTACACAGGGTGCACACATTTTCAACGAAATGTCCACTTATAATGCTAAACGTAAAATTGAATGGCTTACCCATAGCCATGGAACTGGACACTGGCGCTAGCCAATCCATCATGAGTAAAAAGATGTTTGAGAGACTGTGGTGGAACAAGGCACCCCGACCAGCCCTGAGCCCCATCCACACGAAACTGAGAATGTACACCAAAGAGCTTATCACTGTCCTGGGCAGCATCATGGTCAAGGTCGCCTACGAGGGCATGGTGCACGAACTGCCATTCTGGATTGTCCCGGGCGATGGCCCCACACTGCTTGGAAGGAGCTGGCTGGGCAAAATCCGCTGGAACTGGGATGACATCCGAGCGCTATCACATGTCGATGAGGCTTCATGTACCCAGGTTCTTAACAAATTTCCTTCCCTTTTTGAGCCAGGCATTGGAAACTTTTCCAGGCGAAGGTGTGGATCCACTTGGTCCCAGAGGCACAACCAATTCATCACAAGGTGCGAGCGGTACCTCACATGATGAGGGAAAGAGTGGAAATTGAGCTGGACAGGCTGCAACGCGAGGGCATCATTTCCCCAGTGGAATTCAGCGAGTGGGCCAGCTCGATTGTTCCAGTACTCAAAAGTGATGGCACGGTCAGGATTTGCGGTGATTATAAAGTAACTATTAATCGTTTCTCACCACAGGACCAATACTCGCTACCTAAGGCAGACGATCTACTTGTGACGCTGGCAGGAGGCAAGAAGTTCACCAAGCTCGACCTGACTTTGGCCTACATGATGCAGGAGCTGGAGGAGTCTTCGAAGGGCCTCACCTGCATCAACACGCACAAGGGACTGTTCATCTACAACAGATGCCCGTTTGGAATTCGGTCGGCTGCAGCGATCTTCCATAGAAACATGGAGCACCTACTCAAGTCGGTACCACGCATGGTGGTTTTTCAGGACAAGATATTGATCATGGGTCGGGACACCATCGAGCACCTACAAAACCTGGAGGAGGTCCTCCAGCGACTGAATCGCGTAGGGCTGCGGCTGAAGAGGTCGAAATGCGTCTTCATGGCAGCAGAAGTGGAGTTTTTGGGGAGAAAGATTGCGGCGGACAGCATTCGGCCCACAGACGCTAAGACAGAGGCTGTCAGGAACGCGCCCAGGCCACAGACTGTCACGGAGCTGCGGTCATTCCTGGGACTCCTCAACTATTTTGGTAACTTCCTACCGGGGTTAAGCCCCCTCTTAGAGCCCCTACATGTGTTATTGCATAAATGTGAGAACTGGGTATGGGGAAAAAAAACAAGTAATTGCTTTTGAGAAAGCCAGAAACATTTTATGCTCCAACAAGCTGCTTGTATTGTATAACTCGTGTAAAAAACTTGTGCTAGCATGTGATGCGTCGTCATACGGAGTCGGGTGTGTGTTACAACAAGCTAACGTTGCGGGGAAGTTGCAACCCGTTGCCTATGCTTCCAGGAGCTTGTCTAAGCCCGAGAGGGCCTATAGCACGATTGAGAAAGAGGCATTAGCATGTGTGTTCAGGGTAAAGAAAATGCATCAGTACCTGTTTGGCCTCAAATTTGAGCTGGAAACCGATCACAAGCCCCTCATATCCCTGTTCACTGAAAACAAGAGGATAAATACTAATGCCTCAGCTGTATTCAAAGGTGGGTACTCACGCTATCAGCGTATAACTATACCATCCGCCACTGGCCAGGCACCGAGAACTGTGTGGATGCTCTCAGTCGGCTACAATTGCCGACCACGGGGGTGGAAATGGCGCAGCCTGCAAACTTGTTGATGGTGGCGCAGCCTGCAGACTTGTTGATCGTCATGGAAGCGTTTGAAAATGATAAATCGAATCCATCACGCCCAATAGCCCAGCAAGGCCAGGCTCACCCAGCAGCCCTGCAGGGCCAACAACACGCCAACCCAGCGAGGGCACAGCCAACACACCAGAACATACATTTGTACCGAGGCAGTCCACCAGGGAAAGAAAGGCTCCCGACCGCCTCACTTTGTAAATAGTTTTCACTTTGACTTTGCGGGGGGAGTGATGTTGTGTACCTGTAAAGCATGTGCTCCCTGGACTTGGACCAGCCAAGATCCTCTGCTGTCCCTAGTAAAAAACTGTGTACTGCATGGGAGCTGGGCCAGCATCCCCGTTGAAATGCAACAGCTAATCAAGCCGTTCCAGCGGCAAAAGGATGCGCTGTCCATTCAGGCAGACTGCCTGTTGTGGGGTAACCACGTAGTGAAAACCAAAAAGGGGAGGGAGACGTTCATCTCGGATCTCCACAGCACACATCCGGGTATAGTAATGATGAAAGCGATAGCCAGATCCCATGAAAGCGATAGCCAGATCCCATGTGTGGTGGCCTGGTATCGACTCTGCCTTAGAGACCTGTGTACGGCAATGCCGCGTGTGTGCTCAGTTGAGCAACTTGCCCAGAGAGGCACCACGAAGTTTGTGGTCCTGGCCCTCCAGACCATGGTCGAGGATCCATGTCGACTATGTGGGCCCGTTTCTCGGTAAAATGTTCCTGGTGGTGGTGGATGCTTTTTCAAAATGGATTGAACGTGAAATAATGTTGGGAAGCACCGCCACCGCCACCATTGAAAGCCTGAGGGCCATGTTTGCCACCCACGGCCTGCCTGACATACTGGTCAGTGACAACGGGCCATGTTTCACCAGTCAGTGCCGAATTTAAAGAATTCATAACCCGCAATGGGATCAAGCATGTCACCTCGGCCCCGTTTAAACCAGCCTGCAATGGGTAGGCAGAGCCTTAAACGAGTCACAGAAGGCTCACTCCAAACCCGCCTGTCCCGAGTACTGCTCAGCTGCCGCACAAGACCCCACTCGCTCACAGGGGTGCCCCCAGCTGAGCTACTTATGAAAAGGACACTTAAAACCAGACTCTCGCTGGTTCACCCCAACCTGCATGATCAGGTAGCGAGCAGGCGACAGCAACAAAATGTAAACGATGGTCGCGCCACTGTGTCACAGGAAATTGATCTGAATGACCCTGTGTAAGTGCTAAACTATGGATATGGTCCCAAGTGGATCGCGGGCATGGTGATAGCTAAAGAAGGGAATAGGGTGTTTGTAGTCAAACTAGACAATGGACACATTTGCAGAAAGCACCTGGACCAAACGAGGCTGCAGTTCACAGACTGCCCTGAACAACCCACAGCAGACACCACCTTTTTTGAGCCCACAACACACACCCAAAGGATCAACAACACCATGCCGGACCAGGAAATCAAACCCATCACGCCCAACAGCCCAGCAAGGCCAGGCTCACCCAGCAGCTCTGCAGGGCCAACAACATGCCAGCCCAGCGAGAGCACAGCCAACACACCAGAACAGACATTTGTACCAAGGCAGTCCACCAGGGAAAGAAAGGCTCCTGACTGCCTCACCTTGTAAATAGTTTTCACTTTGATTTTGGCGGGGGGAGTGATGTTGTGCATCTGTAAAGCATGCACTCCCATGTTCCGCCACCAGGGAGCGCATCCCCTGAAGTCCCAAGGGATCCCAGCATCCCTTGGGAGCACTGTATATAAGCCGGCCCCTCAGGCCTGTCCCTCACTTTGGAGTGTCTTATTAAAGACTGAGGTCACTGTTACTTTAACCTCACTGTGTGCAGTCTCATCTGTGTTGGGAACACAACAGGATATACATGTATGCTTGAAAAGGAGAGATTTGCAGGGCTGTGGGGAAAGAGCAGGCGGGGTGGGACTAAACCGATCGCTCTTTCAAAGAGCCGGCACAAGCTCTGAATGGCCTCATTCTGTGCTATACGATTCTAAAGGATTCTTAAATAATGTTACAGAGAAAAATAAGCAACATGAAATAAAATAATGATAAAAAGAATTGAAAGTGAATAATGCAACATCTGAACAAAATTAAAAAGTAATTTGAAAGAAAAAAATGAAAACTTGGGCTGAATTTTAAACTTTGCAAAATCACAAAACTGTTTATGCATTTTACATTAAGCAAAAATTATTTCACAAAGCTTGAAGATATTACAAGATATTAAAAATGCACACAGCTGCCAAATAGATTGGAGAGATGTTTTTAATCTGTAATGATTATTTTTTTCAGCAGAAACAACACCTATTCCACTATCTTGCTGCCAAGAAAAAGAAGTGTTTAATGGATGACTGCATCCTATAGCGGCATTCGGGCATGAAACACAAGGCAAGATTTGATGTTTTCCAAGGAGGAGCGTGAAAGACAAAAAGGAAAGTTTTGATGCTGTTGTGTATGTATAAGACACGTATACTCCCTGTACACTCAATGTACAGTTACATATGACTACTGGATGTACCTTCACACTATGCTTGTACCACCAGAGGGTGCAACTGGTGGAGACCTAGGGGTCACCTGTACACTACAGGTAACCAGGTATAAAAGGGAGCTCACCCTCACTCAGGAGCTGTAATAAATGGACTAAGGTCACCACAGTTCAAGTATAATACCTTGCCTCGTGGAGACATTACTAGAGTGCTTACAGACACAATAGATGCAATATCAACTAGTTCAACAAGGCACCCTGATCACATCAGCAATGGAAAATAAGTCTTTGGGCAAGAGAACTTTCGAGGTTTTCAAAGAATATCACCCATAAGATGGCCTCATTCCTCTCCGCCTCTTTATGCACCTGCACCCCTGCAATCACCTTCACCCTAAACTCTCTAATAATAAAAACAGAAAATGCTGGGGACACTCAGCAAGTCAGGCAGCATCTGTGGAGAGAGAAACAGAGTTAAGGTCTCAGGTCGATGACCTTTCGTCAGAACTCTCTGTTCCTTTGACTCTGGTCTCTTGTGAACCCACCCCTCTCATTTCTCCATGCCTTCAGCCACCTGCATCTCATGCCCAGAAATTACTTTTCTAAATGCTTCAGCCTTCCCCTTCTCCTTTAAGATTCTCCTTAAAACCCACCTCTTTCACTAAGCTTTTGGTCACTCCTCCTAATCTCTCTTTCTGTGGCTCGGTGCCCATTTTCATCATGCCATCGTAAAGTGTATTGAGACGCCTGTCTATGCTAAAGGTGCTACATGAATGCACATTGTTGTTGTTGAAGTCAGTTAATGGATGCAGAGTTTCAGCATGAGTCATATCAACATTCTCAAGCTGTTTTAAAGGTCATTTTTTTTATTCGTTCTGGGATGTGGGCATCGCTGGCAAGGCCCAGCATTTATTGCTCATCCCTAATTGCACTTGGGAAGGTGGTAGTGAGCCGCCTTCTTGAACCGCTGCAGTCCGTGTGGTGAAGGTACTCCCACAGTGCCATTAGGGAGAGAGTTCCAGGATTTTGACCCTCTGACGATGAAGGAACAGCAATATATTTCCAAGTCAGGATGGTGTGTGACTTGGAGCGGAACTTGGAGGTGATGGTGTTCACATGCGCCTGCTGCCCTTGTCCTTCTGTTTGCGAGGTGCTGCCGAGTCCGGGGTCGTCGAGAGGCCTATAAAGGCCAGCGGGAGTCGGGCAGTTCGAGCAGTCGGTCGAGGAGCAGTGCGAGTCCGGGGTCGTCGAGAGGTGTACCGGTGCAGCTGCAGTGGGGACAGAAAGCAAAAAAGTAAAAGAAATCGAAAGATGACATCACAGCCAAGGGGTAAGTGATTGGCTGGTGATTGGTTAGTAGTTTTTCTTTTTCTTTTCCTTTTCAGGAAGTAACATTTAGCATTGTTGTTGCCAAATTAAGTTCATCTAGGGGTTAATTCATGGCAGGACAGCTCGGACACGTGTTATGCTCCTCCTGTACTATGTGGGAACTCAGGGACGCTTCTGGTGTCCCTGACGACTACGTGTGCGGGAAGTGTGTCCACCTCCAGCTCCTGACGGACCGCATTGCGGCACTGGAGCTGAGGGTGATTCACTCTGGAGCATCCACGATGCTGAGAATGATGTGAATAGCACGTTTAGTGAGTTGATCTTACCGCAGGTAAAGGGTACACAGCCAGATAGGGAATGGAAGACCAACAGGAAGAGCAGTGGAAGGAAGGTAGTGCAGGGGTCCCCTGCGGTCATTCCCCTGCAAAACAGATACACCGCTTTGGGTACTGTTAAGGGGGATGACTCATCAGGGGAGGGCAGCAGCAGCCAGGTTCATGGCACCGTGGCGGGCTCTGCTGCACAGGAGGGCAGGAAAAAGAGTGGGAGAGCGATAGCGATAGGGGATTCGATTGTAAGGGGAATAGATAGGCGTTTCTGTGGCCGCAACCGAGACTCCAGGATGGTATGTTGTCTCCCTGGTGCAAGGGTCAAGGATGTCTCGGAGCGGGTGCAGGACATTCTGAAAAGGGAGGGTGAACAACCAGTTGTCGTGGTGCATATAGGTACCAACGATATAGGTAAAAAACGGGATGAGGTCCTACGAGACGAATTTAAGGAGCTAGGAGCTAAATTAAAAAGTAGGACCTCAAAAGTAGTAATCTCGGAATTGCTACCAGTGCCACGTGCTAGTCAGAGTAGGAATCACAGGATCGCTCAGATGAATACGTGGCTTGAGTAGTGGTGCAGCAGGGAGGGATTCAAATTCCTGGGGCATTGGAACCGGTTCTGGGGGAGGTGGGACCAGTACAAACCGGACAGTCTGCACCTGGGCAGGACTGGAACCAATGTCCTAGGGGGAGTGTTTGCTAGTGCTTTTGGGGAGGAGTTAAACTAATATGGCAGGGGGATGGGAACCAATGCAGGGAGACAGAGGGAAACAAAGTGGAGACAGAAGCAAAAGACAGAAAGGAGATGAGTAAAAGTGGAGGGCAGAGAAACCCAAGGCAAAAAACAAAAAGGGCCACATTACAGCAAAATTCTAAAGGGTCAAAGTGTAATAAAAAGGCAAGCCTGAAAGCTCTGTGCCTCAATGCGAGGAGTATTCGGAATCCAGGAGAGGGTCTGATTTAGTTAGAGTGGGTGAAAACTCAGATGAACAGGACCCGAAGAAAGAATGCAAAAGGCAGGAGGCAATAGAGCAGAGTAGCACTGGGGTAAGGGTAAACCACAAGGTGATAGGAAGGGACAATATGTATGAATATAAGGGGGCTGCAGGAGGGGTCAAAACTAAAAATCATGGTTTAAAAACTAGTATTAAAACACTCTACCTAAACGCATGCAGCATTCGAAATAAAGTAAATGAGTTGACAGCACAAATCATTACAAATGGGTATGATTTTGTGGACATTACAGAATCGTGGTTGCAGGGTGGCCAAGACTGGGAATTAAACATACAGGGGTATCTGACAATTCGGAAGGATAGACAAGAAGGGAAAGGAGGTGGGGTAGCTCTGTTAGTAAAGGATGATATCAGGGCAGTTGTGAGAGATGATATTGGCTCAAATGAACAAAATGTTGAATATTGTGGGTGGAGATTAGAGATAGTAAGGGGAAAAAGTCACTGGTGGGCGTAGTTTATAGGCCCCAAATAAGAACTTCACGGTGGGGCGGACAATAATCAAGGGAATAATGGAGGCATGTGAAAAAGGAACGGCAGTAATCATGGGGGATTTTAACCTACATATCGATTGGTCAAATCAAATCGCATGGGGTAGACTGGAGGAGGAATTCATAGAATGCATACGGGATTGTTTCTTAGAACAGTATGTTACAGAACCTACAAGGGAGCAAGCTATCTTAGATCTGGTCCTGTGTAATGAGTCAGGAATAATAAACGATCTCCTTGTAAAAGATCCTCTCGGAATGAGTGATCACAGTATGGTTGAATTTGTAATACAGATTGAGGGTGAGGAAGTAGTGTCTCAAATGAGCGTACTATGCTTAAACAAAGGGGACTACAGTGGGATGAGGGCAGAGTTGGCTTACGTAGACTGGGAACACAGACTAAATGGTGGCACAATTGAGGAACAGTGGAGGACTTTTAAGGAGCTCTTTCATAGTGCTCAACAAAAATATATTCCAGTGAAAAAGAAGGGAGGTAAGAGAAGGGATAACCAGCCGTGGATAACCAAGGAAATAAAGGAGAGTATCAAATTAAAAACCAATGCGTGTAAGGTGGCCAAGGTTAGTGGAAAACTAGAAGATTGGTAAAATTTTAAACGACAGCAAAGAATGATTAAGAAAGCAATAAAGAAAGGAAAGATAGATTACGAGGGTAAACTTGAGCAAAACATAAAAACAGATAGTAAAAGCTTTTATCGATATATAAAACGGAAAAGAGTGACTTAAGTAAATGTTGGTCCCTTAGAAGATGAGAAGGGGCATTTAATAATGGGAAATGTGGAAATGGCTGAGACCTTAAACAATTATTTTGCTTCGGTCTTCACAGTGGTAGACACAAAAACCATGCTAAAAATTGCTGGTCACGGGAATGTGGGAAGGGAGGACCTTGAGATAATTACTATCACTAAGGGAGTAGTGCTGGACAGGCTAATGGGACTCAAGGTAGACAAGTCCCCTGGTCCTGATGAAATGCATCCCAGAGTATTAAAAGAGATGGCGGAAGTTATAGCAGATGCATTTGTTATAATCTACCAAAATTCTCTGGACTCTGGGGAGGTACCAGCAGATTGGAAAGCAGCTAATGAAACGCTTCTGTTTAAAAAAGGGGGCAGACAAAAGGCAGGTAACTATAGGCCGGTTAGTTTAACATCTGTAGTGGGGAAAATGCTTGAAGCTATCATTAAGGAAGAAATAGCAGGACATCTAGATAGGAATAGTGCAATCAAGCAGACGCAACATGGATTCATGAAGGGGAAATCATGTTTAACTAATTTACTGGAATTCTTTGAGGATATAATGAGCATGGTGGATAGAGGTGTACCGATGGATGTGGTGTATTTAGATTTCCAAAAGGCATTCGATAAGGTGCCACACAAAAGGTTACTGCAGAAGATAAAGGTACACGGAGTCAGAGGAAATGTATTAGCATGGATCGAGAATTGGCTGGCTAACAGAAAGCAGAGAGTCGGGATAAATGGGTCCTTTTCGGGTTGGAAATCGGTGGTTAGTGGTGTGCCACAGGGATCGGTGCTGGGACCACAACTGTTTACAATATACATAGATGACCTGGAAGAGGGGACAGAGGGTAGTGTAACAAAATTTGCAGATGACACAAAGATTAGTGGGAAAGCAGGTTGTGTAGAGAACACAGATAGGCTGCAAAGAGATTTGGATAGGTTAAGCGAATGGGCTAAGGTTTGGCAAATGGAATACAATGTCAGAAAATGTGAGGTCATCCACCTTGGAAAATAAAACAGTAAAAGGGAATATTATTTGAATGGGGAGAAATTACAACATGCTGCGGTGCAGAGGGACCTGAGGGTCCTTGTGCATGAATCCCAAAAAGTTAGTTTGCAGGTGCAGCAGGTAATCAGGAAGGCGAATGGAATGTTGGCCTTCATTGCGAGAGGGATGGGGTACAAAAGCAGGGAGGTCCTGCTGCAACTGTATAGGGTATTGGTGAGGCCGCACCTGGAGTACTGCGTGCAGTTTTGGTCACCTTACTTAAGGAAGGATATACTGGCTTTGGAGCGGGTACAGAGACGATTCACTAGGCTGATTCCGGAGATGAAGGGGTTACCTTATGATGATAGATTGAGTAGACTGGGTCTTTACTTGTTGGAGTTCAGAAGGATGAGGGGTGATCTTATCGAAACATTTAAAATAATGAAAGGGATAGACAAGATAGAGGCAGAGAGGTTGTTTTCACTGGTCGGGGAGATTAGAACTAGGGGGCACAGCCTCAAAATACGGGGGAGACAATTTAAAACCGAGTTGAGAAGGAATTTCTTCTCCCAGAGGGTTGTGAATCTGTGGAATTCTCTGCCCAAGGAAGCAGTTGAGGCTAGCTCATTGAATGTATTCAAGTCACAGATAGATAGATTTTTAACCAATAAGGGAATTAAGGGTTATGGGGAGCGGGCGGGTAAGTGGAACTGAGTCCACGGCCAGATCAGCCATGATCTTTTTGAATGGCGGAGCAGGCTCGAGGGGCTAGATGGCCTACTCCTGTTCCTAATTTTTATGTTCTTATGAAGAAGCCTTGGCGAGTTGCTGCAGTGCATCTTATGAATGGTACACACTGGAGCCACGGTGCGCCGGTGATGGAGAGAGTGAATGTTGAAGGTAGTGGATGGTTTTTTTTTTTAGGAGGAAGATTCGCACATGAGGTAGGCCTGAATTTGTGGATTATAGGATTTAAGGACGAAAAAGAAAGAGGTCCAGGTCCAGGTCGCCGTTGCAGGAGGCTCGGTCGCTGGTAGTCCGGTTGTCGTTGTCAGTGAGAGACGTGGATGTTTGGAGGGGAGGTTCGCGCGTGAGATAGGCCCAAATTTGTGGGATTTGTAGGATTCGGGTTTAAAGTTAAGTATTAAGAAAATGGACCCCCTATTAGGGTCTATTAGGGGAAGTTTAGACAGTGGGAGGGGAGAGGTTGAAAGCGCAGGTGATACAACAACTGGCCGACAGCCATGATGTGTGAGGTTCTTTACTTCAGTCAAGACCACCTATGGTCCAAACTCCCACCCCACTGCTGGCCAAGAATGGGGAAATGCTCATCAAGGACACCGAGGCTGTCAGGGCCTGCTGGAAGGAGCACTTTGAAGATCTCCTCAACCGAGACTCTGCCTTTGACTCGAGTGTTTTCAACTCCATCCCACAGCATGCGACCCGCCACCACCTCAGTGAAACTCCAACGCTGCACGAGGTTGGCAAAACCATAAAACAGCTCAAGAACAACAAGGCTACGGGTGCGGATGGAATTCCTGCTGAGGCACTAAAATATGGTGGAGAGGCGCTGTTGGCGCAGATACATGACCTCATCTCTCTCATTTGGAGGGAGCAGAGCATGCCGGGGGATCTCAGAGATGCAGTGATCGTGTCCATTTTTAAAAAGGGGAACAAATCTGACTGTGGCAGCTACAGGGGAATTTCCCTGCTATCAACCACTGGGAAGGTTGTCGCTAGAGTTCTCCTCAACCGTTTTCTCCCTGTGGCCGAGGAGATCCTCCCGGAGTTACAGTGCTGATTTCGTCCCCTACGGGGAACAACGGACATGATCTTTGCAGCATGACAACTGCAGGAAAAATGCAGGGAGCAGCGCCAGCCCTTATAAATGGCCTTTTGCGACCTTACAAAGGCCTTTGACACTGTCGACCATGAGGGCTTATGGAGCGTCCTCCTCCATTTTGGGTGCCCCCAAAAGTTTGTCAATGTCCTTTGCCTGCTCCACGACGACATGCAGGCTGTGATCCTTCCAAGCGGATCCGTTACAGACCCATTTCACATCTGAACCGAGGTCAAACAGGGCTGCGTCATCGCTCCAACCCTCTTTTCAATCTTCCTCACTACCATGCTCCACCTCACTGTCAACAAGCTCCCGGCCGGAGTGGAACTAAACTACAGAACCAATGGGAAGCTGTTTAACCTACGCCATCTCCAGGCCAGGTCCAAGATTATCCAAACCTCTGTCGTTGAACTGCAGTACGCAGACGATGCATGCGTCTGTGCACATTCAGAGACTGAACTTCAGGATATAGTCAATGTATTCACTGAGGCATATGAAAGCATGGGCCTTACGCTTAACATCCGTAAGACAAAGGTCCTACACCAACCTGTGCACGCCGCAAAGCACTGCCCCCCAGTCATTAAGATTTATGGCACGGCTCTCGACAACATGGACCACTTCCCTCGGGAACCTCTTGTCAACAAAGGCAGACATTGATGCGGAGATTCAACATCACCTCCAGTGCGCCAGTGCAGCCTTCGGCCGCCTTAGGAAAAGAGTGTTCGAAGACCAAGCCCTCAAACCTACCACCAAGCTGTAGTAATTCCCACCCTCCTAGATGGGTCAGCGACATGGACGACTTACAGAAGACACATCAAGTCGCTGAAGATATATCACCAACAATGTCTCCGCAAGATCCTACAAATCCCCTGGGAGGACAGACGCACCAACATCAGTGTCCTCGCCCAGGCTAACATCCCCAGCACTGAAGCACTGACCACGCTCGATCAGCTTTGTTGGGTAGGCCACTTAGTTTGCATGCCAGACACGAGACTTCCTAAACAACTGCTATATACGGAGCTCTTTCATGGCAAACGAGCCAAAGGTGGGCAGCGGCAACGTTACAAGCACACCCTCAAAGCCTCCCTGATGAAGTGCGACATCACCACTGACACCTGGGAGACCCTGGCCGAAGACCGCCCTGGGTGGAGAAAGTGCATCCGGGAGGGCGTTGAGCTCTTCGAATCTCAATGCTGTGAGCGTGAAGAGGTCAGGCGCAGGCAGCGGAAGGAGCGTGTGGTAAATCAGTGCCGCGCCCCCTTCCTCCGACGACTATCTGTCCCACCTGTGACAGGGTCTGTGGCTCTCGTGTTGGACTGTTCAGCCACCAAAGAACTCACTTTAGGAGTGGAAGCAAGTCTTCCTCGATCTCGAGGGACTGCCTATGATGATGATGGATGGGGTGTCAATCAAGCGGCTGTTTTGCCCTGAATGGTGTCGAGCTTCTTAAATGTTGCACTCATCTCGGCAAGTGGAGAGTATTCCATCACACTCCTAACTTGTGCTTTGTAGATGGTGGATCATGAAGACGATCGATGATATTGTTCACCTGGGTACACAAGTTAAAAAGTAAGGAATTAGCAGTGGGAAAAAAAGATAGTCTTCAACACTAAATGTGATTCATTGAGTTCCGATGATGATTTAATGGTTAATTGTACCACTTGATATCTTTGACCATCAAGGAGGGAGGATGATGCATTAATCAGGGACAGCTTCTTGGTTACTACTTTGACAATGAAGATGCTGTCCCTGATAAAAGCATCTTGATTGTCATAGTAGCAACCAAGATGCTTCGACTTCCATCCTGTTGTCACAACACTTGATTTATCTGATATTGAATTAAAGTTGGCACAAAGCCCAGGGTTAAGGCATTATATTGTCTTATACTATATTTACAGTGCTTTTGCAGGATTAAATGCTCCCACCTTATAACCTCCGTAAACTTGAGCTCATCCAAATCATTGCTGTCTGTGTCCTAACTCGCAGCAGATCCCATTCACCCATCACCCCCGTGCGTGCTAATCTACATTGATTCCCGGTTCAGCAATGCCTTAATTTAAAAATTCTCATCCTTGTTTTCAAATCCCTCCATGGCCTCGCCCCTCCCTATCTCTGTAATCTCCTCCAGCTCTACAACCTTCCGAGATCTCTGCGTCCTGCAATTCTGGTCTCTTGATCATCCCCGATTTTCTTCACTCAATCATCAGTGGCCGTGCCTTCAGCTGTCTGGGCCCCAAGCTCTGGAATTCCCTCCCTAAACCTCTCCGCCTCTCTCCCTCTCCGTCCCCCTTTAAGATGCTCCTTAAAACCTACCTCTTTTACCAAGCTTTTGGTCATCTGTGTAATAATTGTGTTAGTTATCGCTCCTGTGAGCACCCTGGGATGTTTTATTGCAATAAAGGCGCTAGATAAATGCAAGTTTTTGTTGTTGTTACCTTGGGGGGGGGGGGGCTATAAGACCCATCTAAGGAGATAGATTCATGGCTGCCTCCAACGTAATGCTACCCTTGACATAAGAACATACCGTCCTTCCAGCCTGCTCCGCCATTTAATGAGATCTTGGCTGATCTCAACTCAACTTTCCCGCCTAATCCCCATATTCCTTGATTCCCTTGGTGTCCAATGTAAGCATTGCTGTTGGAGACACAGGTAACCATGTTAGTTGGCCCTTGAAGAGCTGAGTATCTTTGGCCACCTATACAAGTCAAACAGTCATCACTCATTGACCTGTACGAAACTTCCCAAGCTGTTGGGGAAGGTAAGGAACCAGAAACAAATGACTTAAAATTGGATATTAACGCTCCTATGAAATTCCTTTGTCCACTCTTTCAATGGAGATATCAACCCAACTATTTTAAATAGATTATCACCCTCAATAAAGTAGAAGAAAAGAGAATTTCATATGAAAAAATAAAGCATTCATAGACTATTATCCAAAGAGCCTAATTTCAATGCAAAACATTTGTGCATGCACTTATTTTTATGTTGCTCTGACCAATGTAGAATTCACCCTCTGATACAAATGGTGTAGTTTTCACAGCAAGCTTAGGCAATATTGCAGAACCACTTCTTGAAGCAATATGAATATTTACTTTATTTTAAAAATGTACATCCAAACAATTTTATGTGAGTATGGGTCGAATACAAATTTTACACTGGGTGTAAAGTCATCTCCACAAACACGGTACTATAGGATTCCATTATATAAATACTCCTCTTAGATGGTATTATTAATGGTACTTTGCATATTGTCGCTGGAAGAGTACAGAGATTACATCGGCCATACTCTGGTAAGTGAATAAAGGGCAGTTGCACTGACTTGTCTGTGTGAACATTGAAAAGATTAGCATTTGAAAAATTGAGAATAGGTTATTAATCTGCTGTTGAGACTTCCACAGCCTACAATATAAAGTCCTTTTCTCTAACCATTTACTGAAAATATTAAAAGAGAAAGTAATAGAAGGGGAGAGTACTATTAACATAATGTACTCCCACCACACCCCACCATCGAGGTAATAAGAGAATGTCACAAACAAAGCCTCCTACTGGCTTCAACTGGTTTTCTCACTCTGCCGTAGGGACCAGTCATTTCAGGTTCCTTTTTCCTGCGGGGAGCTGGTCCGCTGATATCACAGGCCTGTCAATGAGCAGCTCGATAGGAATAATGTCTTCTTCTTCTTCTTAGGCAGTTCCCCGGAGTCGAGGATGACTTGCTTGCACACTAAAATGCCAATCCTCTATCCATCTGCGTGGGCCCGCGGCCTGCGAGCACCATCGGAGCAGGCCGGGGAGTGGAAGGAGCAGCGTGGAGGCATACCACTCCAGGGAGCAGCACGTGCTGGAGCAGGAGAGCAACGGCAGTGAAGAGGGACGTCACCAAGGTCCAGGTAGGTGATTGGAGCGTGGGCAGGTACAGCAGAAGCGGTGAGGTCGCGGCGAAGGAGCGACGAGAGATTGTAGAGGGACGCGATCGGAGCCCAGGAGAGGCGCGAGTTCGGGGCCCAGAAGAGCCGAGGGCCCAGGGGCAGCACGGGCCAGCCCACACTGCGATATGTGTGCGCACTAGGTCCGTGCAGCAGAGCTGGTCTCCAGTCATCCTGGTTAACCCTTGCCACTGGACCAAGACCTAGCTCTGTCAAGCCCGTGTGGTGGCTGGTGTGCAACGGTCACCACATGTTAAAAAAAATCCACGCACAGGCATCTTCCACCCTTCAGGATTTAGTTCGAGACCTGGACTATTAGGTCCTTCATTGAAACATCCGTGAACTTTTTGACGTGGAAGTAAATCATCCTCGACTCGAGGGACTGCCTATAATGATGATGATGATGATGATGATGATGAATGCGAGTTCTAAGGTGACTGATGACTGAGATCTACAGACTCTGTCATAGCTGGGGCAGGTGCTTGCTTGGGGAATCTTGCGTCAGGCATGCGGACGACGTGGCCCATGCATTGGAGCTGGTTGAGCATGATCAATACCCCGATGCTGGGGGTGTTGGCCTGAGAAAGAACACGGACGTTGGTAAAGAATAGTGTCGAGGCACCTGAACCAGCCCTTGATGGCCTTCTGCCAACAGCCTTGTCGGAGAAGCTGCATCAAACTTGGAGCAGAGACGGCAAAGAGGAGATTTGATTGAGGTATTTAAAATAATGAAGGAGTTAGATAAGAGTAAATACAGAGAAACTGTTTCTAATGGCTGAAGGGTCAATAACGAGAGGCCAGATTTAATGTGATTGGCAAAAGGACCAGAGGCGACATGAGGAAAAACCTTTTTACACAGCAAGTGGTTAGGACCTGGAATGCATTGCCTGATAGAGTGGTGGATATCGTTTCAATAGTGGCACTTCAAAAGGGAATTGTATAACTACTTGAAGGAGAAAATTATCAAGGATATGGGGAAAGACCGGGGAAGTGGGACTAACTGGATTGCTCTTCAAAAGAGCCGGCACAGACTCGATGGGCCGAATGGCCTCCTTCTGTGCTGTACTGTTCTGATTCTATGAAACCTAACACTACAGAATGAAAGCCCCTGGAATGGAGATGAGACGATTGCTGGACAAGATCAAACCAACTCTTTGTTTATGATTAAAGCTGATATTTTGCCATGATTAAATTTTTTGTGAAAATGATGGACTAGTCATCGTGAAAATGTAAAATGCCATGGAAATTTTAATAAAAATCATGAAAATTCATTGACATGCTTTGTGATGATCAAATGCCGCCGCTCGCCGCTCCTTTTATGGCCTCGACCTGTCGCTGATGTTCCCTCGCAGGTCGGGGCCTCCACGCTGCCCATGGCCCGACCTGCGAGGGAACATCAGCGGCAGGTCGGGACCATAAAAGGAGCGGCGAGCGGCGGCCATGGTCAGCGTGGCAGCGTGCCACGGCAAGGTACAGCGCGAGCTGGTGCAGGAGGGCGACAGCAGCGAAGAGTGGCGTCATCAAGGTCCAGGTCGGTGATTGGAGCCTGGGCAGGCACAGCAGGAGCGGCGAGGTCGGGGCGAAGGAGCGGCGAGAGATTGTAGAGGGATGTGATCGGGGCCCAGGGGAGGCGTGCGTTCGGGGCCAGAGGCCCAGGGATAGCACGGGCCAGCCCACACTGCGATACGTGTGCGCACTCGGTCCGTGCAGCAGAGCTGGTCTCCAGTCGTCTTGGGTAATCCTTGCCACTGGACCAAGACCTAGCTCTGTCAAGCCCGTGTGGTGGCTGGTGTGCAACGGCCACCACACGTTAAAAACATCCATGCACAGGCATCTTCCACCCTTCAGGATGTAGTTCAGGACCTTCATTGAAACACCTGTGAACGCGTTCTTTTTTTGGCGTGGAAGCAAGTCATCCTCGCTTCGAGGGACTGCCTATGATGATTGATGATTGATAATCAAATCTTATTTTATTTATTTTTATACAAAGGCTTACTGTGCTGAAAGCATGACATTTAGGGGAGGGTCTTCTCGTTCCTCGCAAGGTTGTACCAGGCGTTGGCTGCCGTCTTTAGGTTTTGCCGTAAATTGTGTCATTTGTTGGGACGAGGTCCAATACTGATTTAGTTAGTGCTCTTTGTGAGAAGGGGGAATTAATTGGGGAGGGGTGCTCGCAACGTTTTGGTTTGACAACCCTTGGGCTGGGGGGGAGGGGGAGAGAGGGGTGAGAGGGGGTGGTGGGAGGGAGGTGCAGAGGACAGAAAAAGTGCAGACATTTGCAAGGGCTGGATTTTCGGCTTTGAGCAGTTTCGCCCATTTCTGGGTGCAAATCGCATCTAAATCAAAATTTAGCGCCGGGTTAGCGTTAGCGTCAGAGCGTGCAACTTTCGCCAAGCGAAAGTTCACGACGAGTGTTAGCGCTAACTCTGGCGTTGTACCACAGAATTTGTACGCCGGAGCCGAAAATTCTGGCGCTAAAAAGATCGGTCGTTCTGCGCATGCGCAAATGTTTTTCCCCCACCGCTTCTGGTCTGCTGTCAGATCGCAAGCACTAATGCAGGGCATGGCCGCGCACTTGCGCAGTGCACCCGGGGCTGAATGAGCCATTTTATTATTCGATTTTGATGATGGAGGAGGAGGATAGCAGACAGCGTGCCAGGCGATTTTCACAAGAGGCTAACGAAGTTCTTGTGGGGGCTGTGGAGAGGAGATGGCAGGAATTAGACCGGAGGGGTGTATCGAGACCCCTGGCCGTCCATTTTTAACAGAATCTGGAGGGAGATTGTAGAGGAGGTCTTTGCCTCAGACACAGTGGTCAGGGAAGCAGTGCCAGAAAAAGTTTAATGATCTTTTGAGGGTCGTTAGAGTGAGTACAATTTTTATTGATGCATTCCTTTATTACTTCAATTATAAATCTGGCGCACTATTTGTTCTCATGCTGTTGCTGGCTCTCAGCAATCTGGGTTGCCTCATAAAATGCATGACACATAGTTAGGCTCAGTGTAGCACCCTATTTGCCATGAATGATCTTTACACATTATTAAGATTGCTTTCTGAGATCTCATCAGATGTTTCCGCACGTCGATGTCCTCCTGATGAACCATGTGCAACTTCCAAGGCCATTAAACAGAGGACTGTATTACATTCACACAGTGTGGTATAAGTGCTTCGGTGGCTATCTGTGTGTGCCACAAGAACAGATGGACCCTCTGATAACCATTCCCATTTCATCTTTACAGGCAAAGTAGTGTCATAATTGCTGCGAACCGGTGCGCACAGGTGGCGGTCTGCCTCAGATCCTGCCACTTACGGATCTCGAGGAGTGAGTGGCAGGCTTCATCGGCATCTCAGGTCGGGCAGCTGCCACTGGGGGTGCTGTCCCCATTTGCTGACTGAGGGGAAGTCCTGCACACTGCCTGCTCTGGGTTGGGGCAATGTGATGCAGTGTCTCTGGACTAGAGATAATGGAGTAGCGGCAATCCTTGAAATGAGCCTGTGCTATGTGACTTTCCTCATGTCACCCTGCCCCCTCCCCTGCTGCTAACCACTGGTCTGTTGCTTTCTACTTCCAGATGACCAGTCACAAGTGTTGCATCCCTCGGATCAACCCTCCACGTCAGGCCATGTGGAGGAGGTGGTGGGAGAAGAGGAAGGGGAGTTCACAGAGCAGCCGTCTCCGGTGGGGGGCAGATGCACTACACAGCTTGTTTTCCCCTGGAAAACACCTCGTCTGAGGATGATGTTACATTCCCGGGCTTTGAGATCTCTGAGGCTCCTGGGACTAGTGGCATGCAGCAACACAATGCTGGGGTCTTATCTCGTATGCCATCTCTCCGGAGGGTGAGTTGGCATAGTCGGTCTGTGACAGACAGGCTAATGTGGAACTGGACATGGTGGGACTGTCCAGGGAGAGGGTCCAGTTCACCTGTCAGCTCCTTGATATCCTGGGTAGGATTCCCGCGACCATCAAGAATCTTACTGCGACCTTGACGAAGATAGGGTCGCAGATTGTCGGTGCGAGCCGCGAAACCTGCGAGGCCATCACTGCTCACACGAGGCTGGTGGCCTCCACCAGTCACATTGGAGTCCCGGAGAGTGTGGGGAGCAGCCTTTCCCAGTTCCCCAGTGTGACACACAGACGCACCCCCACACCACCTGTGACTGGCGACACCGATGAAGAGGCTGGCCAGTCACAAGACGGGCCTTCCACGTCACGAGCTGGTCCCTTGTGTCCACTGGCGACGTCTCCAATGTCTCTCCTGCCAACACAGCAGCGCTCTGACAACGTTGCTGCACACCATCGTGGTGCCACTTTGGGTACGAGGAGCAGGCAAGGGAGGGGGATAAGGGTAAAGGGGGGAGGGGTGGAAAGACAGTGGGGCAGGGTGTTGGTTATAATGTTGTTGTTGTTGTTGTTGTTATTTAATCACACTGCTGGATGCAGATAATTTATGTTTTATTAAAGTTTCAACGTTTACAAATTGTGTTAACATAAGAACATAAGAATTATGAACAGGAGTAGGCCATCTAGCCCCTCGAGCCTGCTCCGCCATTCAACAAGATCATGGCTGATCTGGCCGTGGACTCAGGTCCACTTACCCGCCCTCTCCCCGTAACCCTTAATTCCCTTATTGATTAAAAATCTATCGATCTGTGATTTGAATACATTCAATGAGCTAGCCTCAACTGCTTCCTTGGGCAGAGAATTCCACAGATTCACAACCCTCTGGGAGAAGAAATTCCTTCTCAACTCGGTTTTAAATTGGCTCCCCCGTATTTTGAGGCTGTGCCCCCTAGTTCTAGTCTCCCCGACCAGTGGAAACAACCTCTCTGCCTCTATCTTGTCTATCCCTTTCATTATTTTAAATGTTTCTATAAGATCACCACTCCTCCTTCTGAACTCCAAGGAGTAAAGACCCAGTCTACTCAATCTATCATCATAAGGTAACCCCCTCATCTCCAGAATCAGCCTAGTGAATCGTCTCTGTACCCCCTCCAAAGCTAGTATATCCGTCCTTAAGTAAGGTGACCAAAACTGCACGCAGTACTCCAGGTGCGGCCTCACCAATACCCTGTATAGTTGCAGCAGGACCTCCCTGCTTTTGTATTCCATCCCTCTCGCAATAAAGGCCAACATTCCATTCGCCTTCCTGATTACCTGCTGCACCTGCAAACTAACTTTTTGGGATTCATGTACAAGGATCCAAAAAGAGTTTCATGCACAAGGACCCCCAGGTCACTCTGCACCGCAGCATGTTGTAATTTCTCCCCATTCAAATAATATTCCCTTTTACTGTTTTTTCCCAAGGTGGATGACCTCACACATTCTGACATTGTATTCCATCTGCCAAACCTTAGCCCATTCGCTTAACCTATCTAAATCGCTTTTCAGCCTCTCTGTGTCCTCTACACAACCTGCTTTCCCACTAATCTTTGTGTCATCTGCACTACACTCTGTCCCCTCCTCTCGGTCATCTATGTATATTGTAAACAGTTGTGGTCCCAGCACCGATCCCTGTGGCACACCACTAACCACCGATTTCCAACCCGAAAAGGACCCATTTATCCCGACTCTCTGCTTTCTGTTAGCCAGCCAATTCTCTATCCATGCTAATACATTTCCTCTGACTCCGCGTACCTTTATCTTCTGGAGTAACCTTTTGTGTGGCACCTTATCGAATGCCTTTGGGAAATCTAAATACACCACATCCATCGGTACACCTCTATCCACCATGCTTGTTATATCCTCAAAGAATTCCAGTAAATTAGTTAAACATGACTTCCCCTTCATGAATCCATGTTGCGTCTGCTTGATTGCACTATTCCTATCTAGATGTTCCGCTATTTCTTCCTTAATGATAGCTTCAAGCATTTTCCCCACTACAGATGTTAAACTAACCGGCCTATAGTTACCTGCCTTTTGTCTGCCCCCTTTTTTAAACAGAGGCGTTACATTAGCTGCTTTCCAATCCGCTGGTACCTCCCCAGAGTCCAGAGAATTTTGGTAGATTATAACGAATGCATCTGCTATAACTTCCACCATCTCTTTTAATACCCTGGGATGTATTTCATCAGGACCAGGGGACTTGTCTACCTTGAGTCCCATTAGCCTGTCCAGCACTACCCCCCCTTAGTGATAGTGATTGTCTCAAGGTCCTCCCTTCCCACATTCCTGTGACCAGCAATTTTTGACATGGTTTTTGTGTCTTCCACTGTGAAGACCGAAGCAAAATAATTATTTAAGGTCTCAGCCATTTCCACATTTCCATTATTAAATCCCCCTTCTCATCTTCTAAGGGACCAATATTTACTTTAGTCACTCTTTTCCGTTTTGTATATCTGTAAAAGCTTTTACTATCTGTTTTTATGTTTTGCGCAAGTTTACCCTCGTAATCTATCTTTCCTTTCTTTATTGCTATCTTAGTCATTCTTTGCTGTCGTTTAAAATTTTCCCAATCTTCTAGATTCCCATTAACCTTGGCCACCTTATACACATTGGTTTTTAATTTGATACTCTCCTTTATTTCCTTGGTTATCCACGACTGGTTATCCCTTCTCTTACCGCCCTTCTTTTTCACTGGAATATATTTTTGTTGAGCACTATGAAAGAGCTCCTTAAAAGTCCTCCACTGTTCCTCAATTGTGCCACCATTTAGTCTGTGTTTCCAGTCTACTTGAGCCAACTCTGCCCTCATCCCACTATAGTCCCCTTTGTTTAAGCATAGTACGCTCGTTTGAGACACTACTTCCTCACCCTCAATCTGTATTACAAATTCAACCATACTGTGATCACTCATTCCGAGAGGATCTTTTACAAGGAGATCGTTTATTATTCCTGTCTCATTACACAGGACCAGATCTAAGATAGCTTGCTCCCTTGTAGGTTCTGTAACATACTGTTCTAAGAAACAATCCCGTATGCATTCTATGAATTCCTCCTCCAGGCTACCCCGTGCGATTTGATTTGACCAATCGATATATAGGTTAAAATCCCCCATGACTACTGCCATTCCTTTTTCACATGCCTCCATTATTCTCTTGATAATTGCCCGTCCCACCGTGAAGTTCTTATTTGGGGGCCTATAAACTACGCCCACCAGTGACTTTTTCCCCTTACTATCTCTAATCTCCACCCACAATGATTCAACATTTTGTTCATTGGAGCCAATATCGTCTCTCACAACTGCCCTGATATCATCCTTTATTAACAGAGCTACCCCACCTCCTTTCCCTTCTTGTCGATCTTTCTGAATCGTCAGATACCCCTGTATGTTTAATTCCCAGTCTTGGCCACCCTGCAACCACGTTTCTGTAATGGCCACCAAATCATACCCATTTGTAATGATTTGTGCCGTCAATTCATTTACTTTATTTCGAATGCTGCGTGTGTTCAGGTAGAGTGTTTTAATACTAGTTTTTAAACCATGATTTTTAGTTTTGACCCCTCCTGCAGCCCCTATATATTCAGTGGCCCTTTTTGGTTTTTGCCTTGGGTTTCTCTGCCCTCCACTTTTACTCATCTCCTTTCTGTCTTTTGCTTTTGTCTCCTTTTTGTTTCCCTCTGTCTCCCTGCATTGGTTCCCATCCCCCTGCCATATTAGTTTAACTTCTCCCCAACAGCACTAGCAAACACCCCCCCTCGGACATTGGTTCTGGTCCTGCCCAGGTGCAGACCGTCCGGTTTGTACTGGTCCCACCTCCCCCAGAACCGGTTCCAATGCCCCAGGAATTTGAATCCCTCCCTGCTGCACCACTGCTCAAGCCACGTATTCATCTGAGCTATCCTGCGATTCCTACTCCGACTAGCAAAGTTATAAAAGTTTACAATGTTTAATAAATTCTTTTGTTCACCTCAACCATTCCTGTGTAATGTCTCATTTGCAGAAGAAGAGGGGGAATAGTCAACATAGTGGGATAGAGTGGCCAGGCAATGGTCAAACGTCTGTTCACTGTTCAAGCAAAGCGTTCAATTATGAGCTGCTGATGTAAGGCTTTTGCAGTGGCAAAATTTCTACGTGCCTCCTCTGTTGTTGTGGTGGTGACATGGGTTTCTCGTCAGGCTCCTCTTCCTCATCTTACTCCTTCTCCTCCTTCCCCCCTCTCTCCTGAGGTGGTCTTACATTCCCCATTGGCAATTCCTGTCCCCTCTTGATGGCTAAGTTGCGCAGCATGCAGCACACCACAATGAACTCAGAGACCCGTTGAGGGGAGTATTGCAGGCAGCCTCCAGAGTGGTCCAGGCATCAAAAGCGCTGCTTGAGCACTCCAATTGTCTGTTCCACGATGTTGCGTGTGGCTGCATGGCTCTCATTATAGCGATGCTCGGCTTCCATCTGAGGGTCCCGGGGGGTGGTGTCATGAGCCAAGTGGCGAGGTCGTAACCTTTGTGCCCCAGCTTCCAGCTCTGGCCTTGTGATTGACGCTGGAACATGCATGAGACACTGCTCTCATGCAAGATGAAAGTATCATGGATGCTCCCTGGATATTGGGCATTGACTGCCATGATGCGCTGAGTATGGTCGCAGACATCGAAACATAGAAACATAGAAAATAGGTGCAGGAGTAGGCCATTCGGCCCTTCGAGCCTGCACCACCATTCAATATGATCATGGCTGATCATGCAACTTCAGTACCCCATTCCTGCTTTCTCTCCCTACCCCTTGATCCCTTTAGCCGTTGTAATTTCTGTAAGCTTGTAATGTTTGTAGCTCCACACTGTGGATGTGGATGTATTGTGTACTGCAATTGCAGAGTTAATCATTCAACAGAACTAGGCACTTTCCGTATTCTTCCGAGAGAGCTGCCTCCATGTTAGGAGCTGTGTGTGCTGTGCTCTGTGAATATAGCACAGTTGGCGATGAGGATGGGATTTTTCGGATGATTTAAAGCTTAAATTTTGTTGGTGAATGATTCAGCTAGCCGACAGAGAGACTTTGGAAGTTTCTGTCTTTGGAAAAAAGCTACAAAATCCGAGGTAAAATACAGCACATGGTGTGAACAGCTAGAGATTAAAATGGCAGGTTTATTGGGACATTTGGGTGAATATAGGCACAACCGGGAACATTTTAAGCATATGTGGATCGGCTAGAAATGTATTTCACTGCAAATAACATAATCGAAGTTCCAGACAATGCAGTCCAGAACCGGGCTGTGTTGGAACGTAAGAAAGCGATCTTCTCATCGGTGGCAGGTCCGGCATTATACGAAACCCTTGTAAATCTGCTTGTGCCTGACGAGCCAAAGGACACAACGCTTAAAGAGATTTTAATGAAGCTGGAGCAGCACTATAACCCCAAACCGTTAGAAATTGCTGAAAGCTATCGTTTCGGGATTCGGCAGACAGCAAGGTCGATGGGCATGGCTGAACAATATTCCCTATAATTAAATAATGATTACGGTTGTCCGCCAACCGAGGTAAATCACCTGCAGGTTCAAAGTAAAAGACGGGCATGGCCGAAAGTCTCAGAAACTGGAAATTCTACCAGAGCGTCGAAGTCGTGCTACAGGTGCTTGGGACAACACATTGCTCAAAGTTGTCCATATGTGAAGGCAGAGTGTTTCTTCTGCAGAAAGACTGGGCATCTGGCGAAGGCATGCCGACTGAAGGGTAAACCAGCTTTTAAAGCTATGAGTCCAGCGTTCAAAGCTATGAGTAGAAATCCCAAGAGACTACATAGCATGGAAGAACAACAACAGGACGAGGAGATGTTAGAGTTACACGTCATCAGGAGCACGAAGTTAATGGGCAGCGATTCGGAAAGCATCAAAATCCGCATAGATGTTGCGGGATTCAAGATACCAATGGAAACTGACACGGGTGCATCCATGAGTGTAGTACCTGAGTCACTGTACCGTGACAAATTGCGTGATTTCCAACTGGAGAAATCCAAGATAGAGCTGCGAGGCTACTCGGGAGAGAAAATTCCTGTGATAGGTCGTATCACTGTACCGGTGAAATTTCAAGTTCAATTTCAGAACTTGCCTCTAATTGTAGTGAAAGGAGACAAGTCTGCCTTACTAGGAAGAAATTGGTTGAGCTCACTGAAGCTGGATTGGAGTAAGATTTTCTGTGTGGAAGCGAGATTTTCATCAACGGACGAGGTTATCAAACAGTATCCGAAGGTGTTCTGCGAAACGGGCAGTCCAATCCAAGGCTTCAAGGCAAGTGTCAGGGTACAGAAGGACGCTAGATCGGTTTACTACAAGCCACATTCTGTACCATATGCACTCAAGGAGAAAGTTGAGCAAGAACTCAAAAGACTAGAGACTGAGAACATTATTTGTAAGATAGATCGATGTAATTGGGCTACACCCATTGTTGTTGTACCCAAGTCCGATGGTAAGGTAAGATTGTGTGGTGATTATAAAGTAACCGTAAACCAGGTTCTAGAGGGTAATGTCCCCAATACATTGCCGAATATAGAAGATTTGTTCACAACACTGACAGGTGGTCAGATCTTCTCAAAACTGGATATTACGAATGCCTACTTACAGCTTGAACTAGATGAGGAGTCTAAGTCATGTTTGACTATAAATACTCATCTCGGCCTATAACAATTTAATAGGCTACCGTTTGGAGTGTCTTCCGCCCCTGCCACACTCCAAGGGATGATGAACCAGATTTTGCAAGGTATTGAAGGGGTAGTATGTTATTTGGATGACATACTAATTTCGGCACCAAATAGGCAAATTTATAATAACATTTTGAACGAAGTCCTCAAACGGCTAGAGAAGCACAGAGTACGAGTGTCTGCTCGTAAGTGTAAGTTATGTAAAAACTCAGTGGAGTACTTAGGGTACAGAGTAGACAAAGTTGGTTTACATCCAACCATGGAAAAATTGGATGCAATTAGAAATGCATCTACTCCCAGGAATGTCACTGAACTTCGTTCATTCTTGGGTCTTTTGAACTATTATGGGAAGTTCCTACCAAATTTGGCTACAGTATTACATCCACTGAATGAACTTTTGAAAAAACAGGCCCATTGGAAGTGGTCAAAAGAATGCGATACAGCATTCAAGGAGTGTAAAAGCAAATTGGTAGAGAGCACCATGTTAGTTCACTATGACATATCTAAGGAGATTAAGCTAGCATGTGATGCCTCTCCGTATGGAGTTGGGGCAGTAATCTCTCATATATTAAGTAGTGGGGAGGAGAGACCAATTGCTTTTGCTTCACGCACTCTCAGTGCCAGTGAGAGTAATTATGCGCAAATTGAAAAGGAAGCTTTGGCATTAATTTTTGGGGTCAAGAGGTTTCACAAATACTTGTATGGTCATAAGTTTACCATCGTTACGGACCATAAGCCTCTAACAGCAATCCTCCATCCAAAGTCCCCAGTTCCAACCTTTGCTGCAGCCCGAATGCAGAGAAGGGCTTTGATTTTGTCAGCATATACATATGATATTGAATACAGACGATCAGCTGATCACAGAAATGCTGATGCAATGTCTAGATTGCCTTCCCCATCACAGGGTACACCCGATAGAGAAGAAGTTTTTTATTTTTCATACATTGATGAACTGCCAGTCACAGCTGAAGAGATTGGCAGAGCAACCAAATATAACCCAGTGATGTCAAAGGTGTATGAGTATATTGCAAATGGATGGCCAAACCAGGTAACAGACAAAGATACACATCTATTCTTCATTCGTAGGAATGAATTATCAGTTGATAAAGATTGTATCATGTGGGGTGCAAGAGTGGTTATACCAAATAAATTCAGGTCCAAATTATTAGGAGACCTCTATGACCAGCATCTGGGAATGTGCTTGACCAAGAGTTTTGCACGCAGTTATTTATGGTGGCCAGGTCTTGATAAAGATATAGAGTACATCGTGAGGCAGTGTACGACATGTCAATCGGTAAGCAAGCAACCACCACCACCACCATTACAGCCATGGAAATGGCCTCCCAGGGTGTGGCAAAGGCTACATATTGATTTTGCTGAGTTAGAAGGACAACAATTATTCATTGTGATTGATAGCCATTCGAAGTGGGTTGAGGTGTTTCCAATGTGGAAAATAACAACAAGTAAAACAACAAAAATTATTTTCTGCATTTGGCCTCCCTGAAGAAATTGTTTCGGATAATGGACCACAATTTCGTTCAGAAGAATTTGCACAATTTACGAGCAAAAATGGTGTGAAACATACCAAGGTTCCACCATACCATCCTGCTTCGAATGGTGCAGCAGAGCGCACTGTACAAATTATAAAACATGCCCTCATAAAACAAATGTTAGATCCTAATCCAAGGAAACGACAGTTGTCATTGGATCACAAATTGGCTAATTTTTTTATTACATATCGAAGTACTCCTTATACAACTACTGGTAGAATACCAGCAGAGTTGTTTCTCAAACGACAGCCACAAACCAGATTCTCGTTGTTAAAGCCAAATTTGGCACAGTCCGTAGAAGTGACATAATTAAGACAGAAAGTGAATCATGATAAAGGTAGAGTAAAAGAGAGAAGTGTGAAATTAAACCAGAAGGTGAGAGTGAAGAACCATCGCCATAAATGGTTAAAGTGGTTACCAGGAAGAGTGGTGAAGATATGTGGTCCTCGCACATATTTGGTAAAGATGTTTGATAATGGACAGGTTAGGTTTGTTCAAATTGATCATATTTTACCTACAGACATGGAAGGAGTTGAAGGTGGGAATGATTCAATTAATTCTGACTCATCAGATAGTTTTGATACACCAGTAACAAATCCTAAATTCAATGTACTGGAAACAAATCCAGGAGAGAATCAGAATGAAAGTCTGAGTCCGAGTCAGGAAAATAAAGAGCTGAAGTTAGAGTGAGTTCAAATGAAAATCAAGGAAATCCCATGGAGGAAAACATTCCTCAGGATGAGCCTCGAATAAGTTTAGCTTTGACACCAGGTTTGGAAGGTCCTGTTCAAGAGTAAAGGTATCCTCTTCAAAACAGAAAACAAGTGGTGAAGTTAAATTTGTAAATATGGAAGAAAAATAAGTTTATATCCTGTGTTAGGTATAAACATGAAAGTTATGTATGATGGTTGTTATGATGGCTTCGTCATTAAGGAGGGAGAAGTGCAATGTCTGTAAGCTTGTAATGTTTGTAGCTCCACACTGTGGATGTGGACGTATTGTGTACTGCAATTGCAGAGTTAATCATTAAACAGAACTAGGCACTTTCCGGAGTCTTCCGAGAGAGCTGCCTCCATGTTAGGAGCTGTGTGTGCTTGTGCTCTTTGAATATATCACAGCCGTAAGGGCCTCATCTAACTCCCTTTTGAATATATCTAACGAACTGGCCTCAACAACTTTCTGTGGTAGAGAATTCCATTGGTTCACAATTCTCTGAGTGAAGAAGTTTCTCCTCATCTCGGTCCTAAATGGCTTACCCCTTATCCTTAGACTGTGACCCCTGGTTCTGGACTTCCCCAACATCGGCAACATTCTTCCTGCATTTAACCTGTCAAATCCCATCAGAATTTTATATGTTTCTATGAGATCCCCTCTCATTCTTCTAAATTCCAGTGACTATAAACCTAGTCAATCCAGTCTTTCCTCATATGTTAGTCCTGCCATCCCGGGAACCAGTCTGCTGAACCTTCGCTGTACTCCCTCAATAGCAAGAATGTCCTTCCTCAGATTAGGAGACCAAAACTGTACACAATATTCCAGGTGAGGCCTCACCAAGGCCCTGTACAACTGCAGTAAGACCTCCCTGCTCCGATACGCAAATCCTCTCGCTATGAAGGCCAACATGCCATTTTCCTTCTTCACCGCCTGCTGCACCTTCATGCCAACTTTCAATGACTGATGTACCATGACACCCAGGTACGTTCATGGAGTGGAATCCCTTTCAATTTCGGTAAACCTCTGGATTCTGTAAAGATGCTCATAGGGCGATGTGCATACAGTCAAAGGCACCCTGAACCTTGGGGAAGCCAGCAAATCGTCCAAAACCTACAGCCCTCTTATTATGGGCATCTTTGGTCATTGGTAAGTTTATGATGTCCATCCTGAAGTCAAAATGCAGCAATGTGTAGCGTGCTGTGAGATGGAGCATATGTCCCCTGCTGATGCCTGGAAGGAGCCGGAGGCATAGAAGGCAAGTGTCGCAGACACCTTCACCTCGACGGGCAGCACAGTCTTGCTGCTGCTGGTAGGCTGTAGGTCTGCCTGTATGAGCTGGCATATCTCTGTCAGCACTTCTTTTCAGGAGCGCAGCCTTCTGATGCATTGTGCCTCAGAGAGCTGCAGGCATGAGTGCCTCTCCCTGTAAACTCGTTGGGGGTAAGGCCTTCTCCCCATAAGTCTGCGACCTCTTCGATTACGTTCATAATGCTCATCAATAAACCTTCTTCCAGCTCGATGCCGTATAAATGTAGCAGCCAGGAATAATGGCTGACATAATATAGTCCCCATCTTTTATAATATCCTTAAATATCCTTTAAAACAAACTATAAACTCACATAAACGTCACAATGAAAAGAATGCAGTCATGTAGCGTTCTTCTCTCGATGCTTTTAATCGCTCAGAACTCCGACGTTCTCCTCTGTTTCCAAGATGGCGGCGTTAGCACCGGGCGCGCCCCGGGTGCGACTGCTTTTTGCTGGCGGGTTCCCGGGTGGACGCTAAATCGGGCGATATGCTCGAAAGTTCCGCTCGGGGCGCCAGCACGGCGATGCACGATGATTTACTTCATCCAAATGGTGAAAACAGCAGGCAGGCGCTAACTTTTAGCGCCACCACAAAACCATTGCCGAAAGTTCCGCCCGGTCGCGAAATCTTGTGCGCCTCATTTCACGCTAAAATAAAAAATCGTTTTTGCATCCGGGCACTAAACGGGGCGCAAATTAGCCGAAAAGCCAGCCCTTGATTTATAACTGCCTGTTTGAAATTGCCAATCCAATAGCCCAATCCAGCAACGTGCCTGAATGGAAAGTAATACAGGACAGGCTTTTTCCACATAGATTAGAACACAAAAAAATAACCAGAAAACCTCACACATCCTTCATATAGAAGCAGAATTACCCCAGTAATAGCCAGCCGGTGGGAATAAAACAGTTACTGCACAAACAAGGATGAAATCATTGGAGACAATCAATATCTCTCAAACGTCTCTCGCTCACACACAGAACCTTTCTTGCCATTTTATTAATATCTCTATGCTGATTGTTCTTGAGACCCTTCCGTTGTTTCTCCTCAACTTCCGTTTCTTTCTTTCTCCTCTTTGTATCTCACTGTACTCAATTCAAGACTTATTACACTATTTTGCAGTCTAATGCATTCTTAACCTCAAAACTGTGGAACTGCTTATGTCCCTCTCTTCCTTTCCTGCTCGAATCTACGCAGTCTTAAAATCCAAGCCAATGATTCTGAACTTCTTCTAAATTGCGCTTTATCTCACCAGGAAGGAAGAGGGGGTGCAATAAATCATACGCTAATGACCTCAGTGGGGCACTACAGAGGCACTATCACCAGAGTACTTCCGAATTTCAGGTGACTTGCCACTAATCACCACTCCTTGACATACTTTGTCTTCGATTATACTCTTTTGAATACTCTACCAGCCACATAAATACTGTGGCTACAAGAGCAGGTCAGAGGCTGGGTATTCTGCGGCGAGTGACTCATTTCCTGGTCAAGTGTGGTCAGTGCTTCGATGCTGGGGATGTTGGGCTGGTTGAGAACACTAACATTGGTGCGTCTGTCCTCCCAGGGGATTTGCAGGATCTTGCGGAGACATCGTTGGTGGTATTTCTCCAGCGATTTGAGGTGTCTACTGTACATGGTCCATGCCTCTGAGCCATACACGTCTCCACATTGTCTGCATGTCAGACACAAGACTCCCAAAGCAAGCGCTCTACTCGGAACTCCTACATGGCAAGTGAGCCCCAGGTGGGCAGAGGAAACATTTCAAGTACACCCTCAAAGCCTCCTTGATAAAATGCAACATCCCCACCGACACCTGGGAATCCCCGACCAAAGACCGCCCGAAGTGGAGGAAGAGCATCCGGGAGGGCGCTGAGCACCTCGAGTCTCGTCGCCAAGAGCATGCAGAAAACAAGCACAGGCAGCGGAAAGAGCGTGTGGGAAACCAGTCCCACCCACCCTTTCCTTCAACCACTGTCTGTCCCACCTGTGACAGAGTCTGTAATTCCTGTATTGGACTGTTCAGTCACCTGAGAACTCACTCTTAGAGTGGAAGCAAATCTTCCTCGATTTTGAGGGACTGACTATGATGATGATATCTTACCCCATGACTCCCCAAAAGCCTTTCCACCATCTACAAGGCACAAGTCAGGAGTGTGATGGAATACTCTCCACTTGCCTGGATGAGCGCAGCTCCAACAACACTCAAGAAGCTCGACACCATCCAGGACAAAGCAGCCCGCTTGATTTGGACCCCATTCACCACCTTAAACATTCACTGCCTCCATCAACACCACCACATCCAAGTTCCCCTCCAAGCCACACACCATCCTGACTTGGAAATATATCGGCCGATCCTTCATTGTTGCTGGGTCAAAATCCTAGAACTCCCTCCCTAACAGCACTGTGGGAGCACCTTCACCACACGGACTGCAGCGGTTCAAGAAAGCGGCTCACCATCACCTTCTCAAGGGATGGGCAATAAATGCTGGCCTTGCCAGCAAAACTCACATCCCATGAATTGAACAAAAGAAGAGAATGGCTTTCTTACTTCACATAGCTGTCCCAATTAAAAAAAAATAATTGCAGCAGAGATTCTATGAATAAAAACACCTTCTAAGTGCAAAAATAGCATCAACCACACTTAGAAAACAGCATCCAAAGATAAAATGGCCTTGAGATACATTCACAGAAGTAATCACTGCAATGTCAGCTTGGTTTCGTTGATTGCATACTTGCCTCTGAGTAAGAAAGTGCTGAGTTCAGTCTGACGCTCCAGAATAGTACTGTAGGAGTGTTGAATTATTAGAGGATAAGGCATTAAATCTTTTTTGGTGAATATTAAAGATTCCACCTTTCATTTTGAAGATCAGGGAATTCTTTTGGTGCCTTGGGTAATGGACACCATTAAAATCATTCATTATCTCCTGGCTATTTGTGAGATTGTGTTGTATGCCCTGACTCCCTCGATAAAAATAATCCATGCACTTCAAAGTAGCTCATTGTATGTGAAGCACTTTGCCGTGTTTCTGAGTGATGTGAGCAGATGTTATATAAATTCAAGTCCTGTTATTATTACCAAAGACAGTTATTCTGAAGAATGCCAGTTCTAGAATATGGAGAATAAAAATACAAAGAACTGATTTTCTAGGAATGTAACTGACAACGTTAGCTTCCCCAGGTTTTGGCGGAAAGACCGAGAACCAGAGGACGCAGATTTAAGGTGATTGACAGAAGAACCAAAGACGACATGAGGGAAACCTTTTTACGCAGCGAGTGGTTAGGATCTGGAACGCACGGCCTGAACTGGTGGTGGAGGCAGACTCAATTGTGGCTTTCAAAAGGGAATTGGATAAGTACCTGAACGAAAAGAATTTGCAGGTTACAGGGAAAGGGCGGGGGAATGGGACTAGCTGAAGTGCTCTTGTAGAGAGCCGGCATGGGCTCAGCGGGCTGAATGGCCTTCTTCTGTGCTGTAACCATTCTATGATCCTCGGTTTAAGGTGGCATAATAAAATGGCTAGTTGAAGAAACAGACCCCAGCTCACAAACTCCATTGGAAACCTGTGCCCGCAGAGCTATGTCTCCACGCCCTACACATCCTCACTAGACACAATTCCATTTCCTGCCACAAGTGATCCTCCAAATAATAGAGAACACAGAAAATCTAAGGAAGTCATGGGTCCAAGACTTAGACCGTAAATCCCACAGTCGTAGAATGGCGGAGAAATTCAGGGGGAGATATTCGGTGGGAGAAATTCAGGGGGAGATATTCGGGGGGAGAAATTCGGGGAAGATATTCGGGGGCGCTAACTTTTTAAATTATGAAAAATTAACACCAGGCACAAAGGGATTCTGAACTTCTTCCAAATTGCGCTTTATTGCACCAGGGGGCAGGCAGTACATCTTGCGCTAATGACCTCAGTGGGGCGCTACAGAGGCACTATCACCAGAGTGCTAACGGATTTCAGGTGACTTGCATTCAGCAATCATCCTTCAATTCTTCACACTGGCTCATTCCAGCTCTTAAAGGGGAGGTTCTATAAAGCTGAAGCTGCTCATTTTTACCATTCTTGCAACTGAAGCCGACCTGCGACCAACTGAGAGACCTCATGGCTTTGGCTGCTCCCAACCCAGATCGCAGCGAGAGAGCTCGTCGGTTTAATGATGTCGCCTTGGTGGGGGCAGTGGAACAAAGGAAGGAAGCGCTGTTGCCGGCAAGTGGAAGGAGAACATGGCCCCAGGTCATCAGACCAATGTGGATGGAAGTAGCAGAGGAGATCTCAGTCAGCAGTGTCGTGGAATGTAGCCTCACACAGTGGCAGAGAAAGTTCAACAATCTCAGCCGAGTGGTCAAGGTGATTACGTGCTTCAACAGGCCCCACATACCAGCATTGAACCTCTGTCTGTGCACACTGTGTAAAGCAACGTCCCCCCACCTCTCTGTCCCCCCACCTCTCTGTCCCCCCACCTCTCTCTTCCCCCCCCACCTCTCTCTCCCCCCCCACCTCTCTCTCCCCCCCACCTCTCTCTCCCCCCCCACCTCTCTCCCCCCCCACCTCTCTCCCCCCCCACCTCTCTCCCCCCCCACCTCTCTCCCCCCCCACCTCTCTCCCCCCCCACCTCTCTCCCCCCCCACCTCTCTCCCCCCCACCTCTCTCCCCCCCCACCTCTCTCCCCCCCCACCTCTCCCCCACCATTCTCCCCCAACACTCACTCTCCCCCACCACTCTCACCCACCCAACATCTGCAACTACTCAAACTCACATCCTCATCTCAAGCCTTGCCTACATTCACAGCTATTCAATGACGGCAGGCATATCTCCTAGTCACATAGCTTGGCTCTGACTCACACACATTCCATCCTTTTGCAGGCGAAGATACCCCATGATCGGAGGGAGCAGCAGAGGACAGGCAGTGGTGAACCTCTGCTCCAGCACCTCTCAGACCTGGAGGAGCGAGTGCTGCGACTCATTGGGCAGCAAGTGGTGGGCACCATGGCTGTCGGCAACGTCGACCCCGCTGGAGGCAACAACATTATCTTTATCCCCTCTCCGTTTCTCATCCCACTTCCCCCTCACACCAGAAGGCTTTATCACTTTCCAGCTCCTGATACTATCTGCATGCCCTGCTCCATTCCTGCCCCCCTGTCCTCACCTTAACGCAAGTCTTGTGCCTGTATGCTTTCGGATAGCCAGCCAGCAGATGTCCAGCCTGTCTCTGAGGTCCCCCCCACCCCACCCCCTGTGAGATTGACGAAGGAGAAGAGGAGGAGGACCCAAGCATTCGTTAGAGGCTAGCTTGGCGGAGGGGTCTGCACTGGGTGATGCACCCCCGGGGATGAGCAGGCTGCAGCTAGGCCAGGGGGAAAGGGCACCTCGGGGTCCAGCTGCCCGGAGGGCAAGTTTCCATGCGAGTTCTGTTGCAAGGACTCCGATGGGGAGGCGCTCACAACAAGGGTGATGGTCATGCATTCCGAGATGATAGGTGCAATGGCAGGGGTGCCCGAGAAGCTCTAGGGAATGGTAAGGTGCATGGGGGAGTCCACCTCCATCATTACACAGAGCTCTGCGCATACCATGGAGCCCATCATTTCCAGTCTGCAGACGATGGTGGACTCCCAGAGAGACTGTGAGGACCCAGACCTCATTACACGTGCTACGGGCAATATGGCAGCCTCCATTGCAGCACAGGCAGAAGCAACACAACGTCTTAGTGCTGTAACACAGAGAATGGTTGCTGGCATCAAAGCTCAGACTGCTCTCGTGCAGTCTCAGCTGGATGCCACATGAGCTCTGACTACTGCCATCATCACTGGATCTATTATGTCCGTTATGTACTTATGAATGACTCCACGAGGCAATGTGTTGTACTCAAACTGCAGTGACCTTGGTCCGTTATTCCAAACTCCAGAGTGAGGCAGCTGCATGGTGGCTCCCCTTTTATACAGCCCCAGCCACTGGGGCAGGAAACCCCAGTCTCCACCAGTTGCACCCTCTAGTGGTGCCAGCATAGTAAACACACAGTGTAAACCTTATTGACAGTACATCAGGTAAACAAGTGTCCATCTTGTGCAACTATACAATGACTACAAAGAGATTATATCTATAGTCTGCATATATAACAGGATCCACCAAAGTCAACCGGGGATCTCACGGTGTTGCAGCAGGCCACCAATCTGTGCTCCAGCAGATTGGCAGGGGGAGTGGTAATGGGTCAGTGGAGCAAGAAACTGCTGTCCTCTCTCAGGATGACAGCATTCCTGATCCCACTACTGCCACTGCCCAGCCTATGGTGGTGCAATCTACAGCTGGGCCTTCCAGGCCCAGAAATGGTCGAGGGCGGCCTGCAAGGCCATTTGTAGTCTCTGGCCCTGACACTCAGCAGTCTTCCACCAGTCGTGCTGCAGCCACAGGGGACACACTATGCAGGAGCAGTAGAATAGATAAAGACAATGTTCAGAGGGGATATAATGTTTTGCACAAGGGTGAACAGTCAATTTAATTATTGTATATGTGGTTAATGTTTATGATAAAAATTTAATTGGAATGTTGTATATTTGGTGCTGTCTCTCATTTCAGTTTTGGGGCTCTGCTATGGAATGAGAAATTGATGCAATGATGGGAACATGCAGACCAATTGGGAATTGGCGGTGAATTCATTGCAACCGAAGTCTGATGAGACACTCGCAGACCGCCCTTACAAAAGGCCCATTGAGTGCCTGCCTCCTCCATCGCTGCTGCCGCTCCTCCTCCTCGTCCACCTCCTCCTCCTGCTCCTCATCCTCCTCCTGCTCCTCCTGCCCCTGCTCCTCCTACTCGTCCACCTCCTTCTCCTGCTCCTCCGCCTGAGCTGGTGGAGCTATGCCTGGTGACAATGGCTACGCTCTCATGATGGTCAGGATGTGCAGCATGCAGAAGACGATGACAAAAAGAGGCAGCCGCTCAACCGAGTATTGGAGTGATCCTCTTGAGTGGTCAAGGCAGCGCAACCGTTGCTTGGGAACTCCGATGGTCTGCTCAATGATGTTCCTGGTGCAGAATGGCTCTCATTATATGAGAAGCTGGGCAGGAGTGTTGGGGTTGTGGAGGGGAGTCAGGAGCCAGGTGGAGAGCGGATAGTCCTTGTCTCCAAGCAGCCAGCAGCGAGTTTGACGTGGTGGCTGTAAGAGAGCTGGCACACTGGCCTGGCGCAGGATGAATACATTGTGGCTGCTGCCAGGATAGCGGGCATTGACTGTGAGGATTTGCTGTGTGTGGTCGCACACCAACTGCACATTCAGTGAGTGGTAACCTTTGCAGGTACGGAATACCTCAGGAGTGCCCGCAAAATGACGTGGGTGCAGTCAATGGCACCCTGCACCGTGGGGAAGGCCGCTATCCTGGCAAAGCCACATGCACGCTCGTGCTGCTTCTGTCTGCTGATGGGGAAGGAGATGTCGTGCCTTCTCGTTTTCTGTAGTGAGCTTTTGTGACCTCACAGATGCGGCAAATGACGGCAAATAGGGAGATGTTGGAGATGTCTCCCATTGCACACTGGAAGGATCTACTGGCGCAGACATTGAGCATGTTGGTAACTTTGACTGCCACTGAGCGAGCCGTCCTCACGTGGAGCCCGACGTCAAGTGCCAGCACAGCCCCCATGAAACTATATAAATATTGGAGTTTCAAATCTGCCCTCAATGTATGTCAGGAATCTTTAAGAGCCTGAATACTCCTTCAACTACAAATCGATCAAATTGGTTGAAACGCCTATCTGCCTATGTGAAGCTAAGAAGGAAGCATTATTGGCTGCTGCCTTTAAATAGCGCCCCTCCAGCCAACTGAAAGCTGACTGCTGAAGCTGTCGCTGTCCGCGCCACACGCTAAACCAAGGGGCGAGGGTCAATTTTTGTTCCCAGGCGCTAGCGGGGCGCTGCACACGGTGATGATGTCAGTATCGTCGGGCGCAGCAGAACGGGGATCTACGTGTTACTGCTGCCGTAACCCCGCCGAATTTAGCGGGAGGCGCTGTTCTCTCCGCGCCCGGTCACATCCTCATTGAGCCCACTACCGGGAGGCACAAAGTGGCCCAATTTCTCTCCCTTAAGTTATTATTCTCAACCTCCGCTTACAGCTGAATATGAGCAGGCCAATTCAAAGTGGAGTGAATATAAAGAAAGACTTGCATTTATATAGCGCCCTTCACGACCACCAGCAGTCTCAAAACACTTTACAGCCAATGAAGTACTTTGAGTGCAGTCACTGTTGTAATGTGGGAAACGTGGCAGCCAATTTGCGCACAGCAAGCTCCCACAAACAGAAATGTGATAATGACCAGATAATCTGTTTTTGTGATGTTGATTGGGGGATAAATATTGGCCAGGACACCGAGGATAACTCCCCTGCTCTTCTTTTTAATAGTGTCATGGGATCTTTTGCGTTCATCTGAGAGAGCAGATGGGGCCTCGGTTTAACGTCTCATCTGAAAGACGGCACCTTTGACAGTGCAGCACTCCCTCACACTGCACTGGAGTGTCAGCCTAGATTTATGTGCTCAATTTTCTGGAGTGCGACTTGAACTTACAACTTTCTGACTCCGAGTTGACGGTGCTACTAACTGAGCCACGGCTGATAAATGCTCATACCAGCTCCACAAATTTCACCCCTTCTTCCCTGAGGAATGCTGGAAAGGTTAGGGCCTCATTAGCACAAAATTGCACAGGGACTACTATAACAGAAGGCCCTCATCCCCACCAGCCTCAGTAATCAAATTAACATATTTCTTCCAATTAGCATCCTATCTCTACGGAGTAGTCCCTATCTGTTCCCGACATATATGCAGACAAGATGGCTGCGGGCCGTTTGCCAATGTAACCAGGTGATCCCTGCAGTGTGCCAGACTGAATGACTGACTGGGAAAGCATCAAAATGTTTGGGTCCCTTTCCTAGCAATTCACAACATCTCATCTTCTCAAAGGTTCCTACCACACCCTCATGTTGAGGGCCAATTAGAATAACCAAGGAGGAGGGAATGAAAACCATTCTAAACCTGGAAGCTCCCCCAAACTTCAACCAATGGAATACCACCCAAAAACCTTCAAAAAGACTTCCCTCCGTCGGTCCGCCTCAATAGCTTCCATGGTCTCAGGCCCTTACTTATATCGGACCAGAATGCCTCTACTATTGCAGAGCCATGTGTAAAGAGAGATGTAAATAACTTGATTGAAAATATAACTGTATGATCCCGCAAACCATCACATGAACAAATGGCACCATGATTGAATTATCAATATTAACCTTGTTTGAATAAAGAAAGACTTGCATTTATATAGCGCTTTTAATGACCACAGGATGTCTCATAACAGCTTTACAGCCAATGAAGTACTTTTGGGGGCTGAAATTGCCCCTTTCCTAAAGGACTCTTAACCCTGGAAATTGGCAGCCTCCATTATCAAAGTTCCGGCGGTCACGCGACAGTGACCCGCTCCCCCCTCCCCCTACTGCTCCACTGCTGTCGATCCGTGCTAAGTGCAAATCACAGTGCGCACCGCCAATGTTGAAAATCCGGCGTGAAAATCTTCCTCCCGCCGGGTGGTGCCAAATCCTGCTTTTTCCCGACGGTGCAGTGAGGCTGTGGCCTTCTGCAATGGCGGCGCGGCCACCGTTGAAAGTGAGGATGCACTGCCACTGCCGCCATGTTTGTTTTTTGTCGGCCGACTGCCATGTCGGGCCAACAATTATGCCCCTCCGGGTACGGCCAGGCCGGCAACGGGTAGTCTGGCACCCCCTAACCCTAAACGCACCCCCTCTTGGGTGCCAGGCTGCTGGCCCAGCCGAAACCCTCCTTGGTGGCCCAGTGGACCAAACTTTAGAAATCGTGCAGGCTCTCCCGTTTAACATAGAAATATAGAAACATAGAAAATGGTTCAGGAGTAGGCCATTCGGCCCTTCGAGCCTACACCACCATTCAATAAGATCATGGCTGATCATTCACCTCAGTACCCCTTTCCTGCTTTCTCTCCATACCCCTTGATCCCTTTAGCCGTAAGGGTCATATCCAACTCCCTCTTGAATTTTTCTAACGAACTGGCATTAACCACTCTCTGCGGAAGAAAATTCCACAGGTTAACAACTCTCTGAGTGAAGAAGTTTCTCCTCATCTCGGTCCTAAATGTCTTACCCCTTATCGTTAGACTGTGTTCCCTGGTTCTGGACTCCCCCAACATTGGGAACATTCTTCCTGCATCTAACCTGTCCAGTCCCGTCAGAATTTTATATGTTTCTATGAGATCCCCTCTCATTCTTCTAAACTCCAGTGAATACAGGCCCAGTCGATCCAGTCTCTCCTCATATGTCAGTCCTGCCATCTCGGGAATCAGTCTGGTGAACCTTCACTGCACTCCCTCAACAGCAAGAACGTCCTTCCTCAGATTAGGAGACCAAAACTGAACACAATATTCCAGGTGAGGCCTTATCAAGGCTCTGTACAACTGCAGTAAGACCTCCCTGCTCCTATACTCAAATCCACGAGCTATGAAGGCCAACATGCCATTTGCCTTCTTCACCGCCTGCTGTACCTGCATGCCAACCTTGAATAACTGATGTACCATGACACCCAGGTCTCGTTGCACTTCCACTTTTCCTAATCTGTCACCATTCAGATAATATTCTGCCTTCATGTTTTTGCCCCCAACGTGGATAACTTCACATTTATCCACATTATACTGCATCTGCCATGCATTTGCCCACTCATCCAACCTGTCCAAGTCACCCTGCAGCCTCTTTGCATCCTCCTCACAGCTCACACCGCCACCCAGCTTAGTATCATCTGCAAACCTGGAGATATTACACTCAATTCCTTCATCTAAATCATTGATGTATATTGTAAATAGCTGGGGTCCCAGCACTGAACCTTGCGGCACCCCACTAGTCACTGCCTGCCATTCTGAAAAGGACCCGTTTATCCTGACTCTCTGCTTCCTGTCTGCCAACCAGTTCTCTATCCACCTCAATACATTTTCCTAGGTACCATGTGCTTTAATTTTGCACACCAATCTCTTGTGTGACCTTGTCAAAAACCTTTTGAAAGTCCAAATACACCACATCCACTGGTTCTCCCTTGTCCACTCTACTAGTTACTTTCTCAAAAGATTCTAGAAGATTTGTCAAGCATGATTTCCCTTTCATAAATCCATGCTGACTTGGACCGATCCTGTCACTGCTTTCCAAATGCGCTGCTATTTCAAGTGAAGCGGGGAGCCGTGATGACGTGGCCGTGATGACGTCACCAGCCCTACGCTGATGACTGACAGCGGTGGCCACCCTGCTCCTCCCCAACTTCCGCCTCTCTGTTGTACTCACCGCCACACTACCGCCCCCATTATGAGCGACTTCCGATCCACCTGAAAAAAAAAGCCAAAGAATGGAATATCGCTCAAGAGGCCACCTCAACCACCGACAGTAGAAACATGGTGCGTGCGCCCCGTTACAGGCGGGGGGCAATTTTCGGCACAAAGTGTAGTCACTGTTATAATGTGGGAAACACGGCAGCCAATTGACGCACAACAAGCTTCAACAAACAGCAATGTGATAACGCCCAGAAAATCTGTTTTGTCATATTGATTGAGGGATAAATATTGTCCAGGACACCGGGGATAACTTCCCTGCTCTTCTTCGAAATAGTGCCATGGAATCTTTTACGTCCACCTGAGAGGGCAGACGGGGCCTCGGTTTAACGTCTCATCGAAAAGACGGCACCTCTGACAGTGCAGCAATCCCTCAGCACTGTACTGGAGCATCAGCCTAGATTTATGTGCTCAAGTCACTGGAGTGGGACTTGAACCCAAAACTTTCTGATACTCACTGAGCCACAGCTGACACTGTGCAAATGTTTGAAGTGTTAATTGGCTTGTCAATGATCAGTCGTTCAAGACATTTTACAGTGGTGGTTACAGACTCTTAACTGTCTCGTTTTTTTGTAATTGGTTATTTTGTCATGCAAGTACCGTGCTCAGTGGTTACCTTTGAAGTTTTTAATAACTTCTGTAGGAAGAATGAGAAAAGCCGGTGTATCATATGAGGGAAACATATGTTCCAGATGGAATGTATCTTCTTCCCTCTCCAGTGCCAAGCTTGGATCACTCCATTTCTTCCCTAATCAGAAACTTGTTTTAAAAATGCCCTCAGGGTACTTCTGGAAGAAATATGCTGGCTTACTTACTGTGCAGAGACAGGAGGAAGACTGGAGGGAGGGACGGAGATCGCCCTGTATCTAAGGAGGAAGCTGAGCAGGCATGAATCCGGGCACTGAGTCGTAGCCAGTCACGTCATCATCCTAATAGTCTTTAGGGTGCCTCTATCTAACAATTCTGCAAGCCAATACCTTAATAGAATGGAATTGGTTGAACAAGCAGAAAGCATACCAGTGCTCTGTGCATTCTTACATTACAACAGTGACTATACTTTAAAAGTATTGCATTGGCTGCAAAGCACTTTGAGGCATCCGGTGGTCAAGAAAGCCACTATATAAATGCAAGTCTTCCTTCCTTCCTTTTATTTCATTTCTTTTCTTTCTTCTGTGTGGTTTCACATAGCTAAATTCCATGAGTACTCCAGCACTATCTTGGGTATCTCTTGGCTTTTGCTACCCTGTGCCTAAGCTCTCTGGACCTAGATGAGTGGGGAGTTGTTCCTTCAGAGATGATCATATTGAATGGTGGTGCAGACTCAAAGGGGCGAATGGCTTGCTCCTGCATCTATTTTTTATGTTTCTATGAGAAAGAGTGTGCATTGTACCTGTGCAGCAGAAATTGTACCTGTCTGGGTTTCTCAGTAGCTTGGTTTGAAGACTCTTAAACACAGCGATGGATTTCCACATGTGTCGGACCATTTGACAAATAGCCTGTCGACATTCAGTCTTTAGACTTGGCATGAAGAATGACCAAACAAGGTTCCAGAAAGTTCCTGTATTACTGAACCACCATGCAAGTCAATGCCTGTAGAACTGAACCATCGCTCATGTCAATGCCTGTAGAACTGAACCATCGCTCATGTCAATGCCTGTAGAACTGAACCATCGCTCAAGTTAGTGCCTGTAGAACTGAACCATAGCTCATGTCAATGCCTGTAGAACTGAACCATCGCTCAAGCTAATGTCTGTACAACTGAACCATAGCTCATGTCAATGCTTGTAGAACTGAACCATCGCTCAAGTCAGTCCCTGTAGAACTGAACCATCGCTCAAGTTAGTGGCTGTAGGAGAAGAAAAGCTAAAACATTTAAAAAATAACATTTCAGAAATGCAGTCATTAACGGACGAATAAACGGAGTAGTAACTGCAGTTGAGAACTGTTAACCTAAAGGACTAATTGCCTGACTGAGAATATGGGACTCTTTAATGCATGCATTTATGATTTCTGACATAGGAGTAACAGTTTAGATAACTAAAGGCTAGAAATGGAAGTCAATATTTATTTTATAACATCCTCCAGTTAAACAGAAGGTTAGAGTAGGAAATATTTATCTGCTTCATGCAGATGGATCTAGTCCTTTGTAATCTCAGTTGACAATAATCTCTTTTCTATTGCCTGATGAGATCCCTCATTTAAGAATCTTTTCTGCTGTGGCCAACTGGCAGAAAACATTAAGAAATATTATTGACATGAAATGGCTCTTCAGATAATCATGTTTTGTTCTTGATCCAAGGGTATAATAACTCACTAATTGAAGATGGTGGAAAATATGGTTCTGCACGTGATAATAGCAGAAAATAGGTGGTGCATAGCCATTGCAACCAATAACTTGCATTTATAGAGCACTCCGCACATTAAGAAAAACCTCTCAGTTGTGCCTTAACGGTTCAAAGTTGACGACACGGCAGAAAAGTTTCTGGGAGAGAGAGGGATGGAGGAGATTGAAATCAGGATCAAAGCGATGGCTTTTTAGGAGACTTTCGAAGGCATGGAGGAAGGTAGCAAGACAAAAGGGTTTGGAAGAAAATTCCAGAGAGCAGGGGTGTAATAACCAAATGCTTGCGCTCTGATGGTGGAACAGAAATACCATAACATCGCAGAGGAGGGCACACACAGGGAAGAAATAAATACTTAATAAATCCCCGGGGCCTGATAGTCTACATCCCAGAGTACTTAAGGAAGTGGCCCTAGAAATAATGGATGCATTGGTGATAATTTTCCAACAGTCTATCAACTCTGGATCAGTTCCTATGGACTGGAGAGTTGCTAATGTAACACCACTTTTTTAAAAAGGCGGGAGAGAGAAAACAGGTAATTATAGACTGGTTAGCCTGACATCAGTAGTGGGGAAAATGTTGGAATCAATCATTAAGGATGAAATAGCAGCACATTTGGAAAGCAGTGATAGGATTGGTCCAAGTCAGCATAGATTTATGAAGGGGAAATCATGCTTGACAAATCTTCTGGATTTTTTGAGGATGTAACTAGTAGAGTGGACAAGGGAGAACCTGTGGATGTGGTGTATTTGGACTTTCAAAAGGCTTTTGACCAGGTCCCACACAAGAGATTAGTGTGCAACATTAAAGCACATGGTATTGGGGATAATGTACTGACGTGGATAGAGAACTGGTTGGCAGACAGGAAGCAGAGAGTCAGGATTAACGGGTCCTTTTCAGAATGGCAGGCAGTGACTAGTGGAGTGCCGCAGGGCTCAGTGCTGGGACCCCAGCTCTTTACAATATATATTAATGATTTGGATGATGGAATTGAGTGTAATATCTCCAAGTTTGCAGATTACACTAAACTGGGCGGCGGTGTGAGCTGTGAGAAGGACGCTAAGAGGCTGCAGGGTGATTTGGACAGGTTAGGCGAGTGGGAAAATACATAGCAGATGCAGTATAATGTGGATAAATGTGAGGTTATCCACTTTGGGGGCAAAAACACGAAGGCAGAATATTATCTGAATGGCGGCAGATTAGGAAAAGGGGAGGTGCAGCGAGACCTGGGTGTCATGATACATCAGTCATTGAAAGTTGGCTTGCAGGTACAGCAGGCGGTGAAGAAGGCAAAATGGTATGTTGGCCTTCACAGCTAGGGGATTTGAGTATAGGAGCAAGGAAGTCTTACTGCAGTTGTACAGGGTCTTAATGAGGCCTCACCTGGAATATTGTGTTCAGTTTTGGTCTCCTAATCTGAGGAAGGACATTCTTGCTATTGAGGGAGTGCAGCAGAGGTTGACCAGACTGATTCCTGGGATGGCAGGACTGACATAAGAGGAGAGACTGGATCGACTGGGCCTGTATTCACTGGAGTTCAGAAGGATGAGAGGGGATCTCATAGAAACATATAAAATTCTGATGGGACTGGACAGGTTAGATGCAGGAAGAATATTCCCGATACTGGGGAAGTCCAGAACCAGGGGGACACAGTCTAAGGATAAGGGGTAGGCCATTTAGGACTGAGATGAGGAGAAACTTCTTCACTCAGAGAGTTGTTAACCTGTGGAATTCCCTGCCGCAGAGAGTTGTTGATGCCAGTTCATTGGATATATTCAAGAGGGAGTTAGATATGGCCCTTGCAGCTGAAGGGATCAAGGGGTATGGAGAGAAAGCAGGAACGGGGTACTGAAGGAATGATCAGCCATGATCTTATTGAATGGTGGTGCAGGCTCGAAGGGCCGGATGGCCAACTCCTGCACCTATTTTCTATGTTTCTATGTTTCTATATAGTGCCTTTCACAATCACCGGATGTCTCAAAGCGCTTTACATTCAATGGATGTACTTTTAGAGTGGTTTTCTTTATGTCAATTGAGGGATCAATATTGGCCCCAGGACACCGGGATAACTCCCCTGCTCTTCTTCGAAATAGTGCCGTGGGATCTTTAACGTCCACCTGAGATGAGAGAGCAGATGGGGCCTCGGTTTAACATTTCATCCGATAGACGGCACCTCCGACAGTGCAGCACTCCTTCAGCACTGCACTGGAGTGTCAGCCTAGATTTATGTGCTCAAGTCCCTGGAGTGGGACTTGAACCCACGACCTTCTGACTCAGAGGCTACCCACTGAGCCACAGCTGACACTTCAAACTGTAGCTGGAGAATTTCCTTCAAACAAGGCGGAGCGAGACCGTGAAGGGATTTGAATATCAGGATGAGGATCTTTGAAGCCAATTTGCTGGGCACAGGGAGCTCAGCAGGACTGGGCCGCGTTGCAGAGGGGCATCAGTAGAGGTGATGTTTGGAGCTTTGTGTGGCAGAACATGGGTGGGTTGTGCCAGCTGAAATCAAGTCTTCATGTCCAAGCCCAGACAGTGGGGTTAATTCTAACTTTGGGCAACAAAGCAAAATGCACAATATCGGCTCGGACCATTAAACACCTCTCCCGATTTTTCTTTCAATTGAAGTCACCCGAGAGAGGTGTTTAACAGAGTAAGTGTTGGCAGGGTGTTTGACTGTAGAGCTGGTTTAGCACAGCCGAGTTTAATCCTGTCCCCACTTTGAAGGGAGAGATTGCCTCTATGTGCTACGCACAGTGACATTGTACACACAATCTTTGTTGATGTGTTTAATTTTTGGCCACACACATAGTGCTCCAAAGAAACCTTTCTCGATATTCACACATGCACACTTCCTAATATCTGAAATGAATTGAGTGGAGGGGGCGGGGTGCCTGATATTTGCACCGACCCCTTTGTTTTCTCCATAGTTCTACAGCAGATTATATGTACAGATTACACGATTCCAAAATGCATATGTATGTAAGTAAAATCAGACCTGGCAAGTGTTACTCATAAAAATGGGCAATCGCATAATTTTACTCTAAAATTCCAATCTATTTTTGATAGAGGTTACTTTAAAAAGAAAATTCTCACATCTGAATTATGTAGCTCAGTGAGTAGCGCTCTCACTTCTGAGTCAGAAGGTTGTGGGTTTAAGTCCCACTCCAGGGACTTGAGTGCAAAAAAAAAATCTCGGCTGACACTCTAATGCAGTGCTGAGGGAGTGCTGCACTGCCTGAGGTGCCGTCTTTGGGATGAGACATTAAACCGAGGCCACGTCTGCTCTCAGGTGGATGTAAAAGATCCCACAGCACTATTGCAAAGAAGAGCAGGGAAGTTATCCGCGGTGTCCTGGACAATATTTATCCCTCAATCAACATTAAAAAAAAAAGATTATCTGTCCATTATCACATTGCATGTTTGTGGGAGCTTGCTGTGCGCAAATTGGCTGCTGTGTTTCCTACATTACAACAGTGACTACAATCCAAAAGTAATTCATTGGCTGTAAAGCGCTTTGAGATGTCAGGTGGTCATGAAAGGCGCTATATAAATGCATGGACAGGTGCACCAACATCAGTGTCCTCGTCCAGGCTAACATCCCCAGTATTGAAATACTGACCACACTCGATCAGCTTCGCTGAGCAGGCCACATAGTTTGCATGCCAGATACGAGACTCCTTAAGCAAATGCTTTATGCGGAGCTCCATCATGGTAAACGAGCCAAAGGTGGGCAGCGGAAATGTTACAAGGACACCCTCAAAGCCTCCCTGCGACATCACCACTGACACCTGGGAGACCCTGGCCGAAGACCGCCCAAGGTGGAGAAAGTGTATCTGGGAGGGCGTTGAGTTCTTTGAGTCTCAACGCAAAGAACGTGAAGAGGTCAGCGCAAAGAACGTGAAGAGGTCACGAGGTCAGACAGCAGAAAGAGCGTGCGGCAAACCAGCCCCACCCACCCCCTCCCTCGACGAATGTCTGTCCCACCTGTGTGTGACAGGGACTGTGACTCTCGTGTTGGAATGTTCAGCCACCAGAGAACTCACTTTGGGAGTGGAAGCAAGTCTTCCTTGATTCCGAGGGACTGCCTATGATGATGATGATGATGATATATAAATGCAAGTCTTTCTTTTTTAATTTTAAAGTGTTCACAAGCTGCACCACACTTCCTGATTTTAAATGCCACTGGTAACATTGGAGCTTTCAAACATAAACCTCGGGGAGATTTTACAAACAGAGCTTCGTGCAATGAGAAAATATATCTGGAATTTGGGCGCCAGGCGGAGCACACCCAGCATGATTAAAATTAATCGACAGAAGATTATGCGGCGATGTTATGCTAGCCTCTGTGACTGAATTTCCAATAAGTGCTCCCACCATATGAATCCTGAAGCACTTATTTCTAAAATCTATCCCACAGTGCATCTCCTCTTGCATTGATCATGATTCTAATTGAGGTGTTTAAGATGATTAAAGGATTTGCCAGGGTAGATAGAGATGCTATTCTCTCTGGTGGGGGAGTCCAGAACAAGGGGACATAACCTTAGAATTAGAGCCAGGCTGTTCAGGAATGATATCAGGAAGCACTTCTTCACACAAAGGGTAGTGGTAATCTGGAACTCTCTCCCCCAAAAAGATGTTGAGGCTGGGGGTCAATTAAAAATTTCAAAACTGAGATTGATAGATTTTCATTAAACAAAGGGTATTAATGGTTATGGAATCAAGATGGAGTTAAGCTACAGGTTATCCATTTACGGGATGTGGGCATCACTGATATTATGTCTACAATGCACTTATGAACGACTCTATGAGGCAATGTGTTGTACTCAAACTGTAGTGACCTTGGTCCTTTACTCGTAACTCCAGAGTGAGGCACAAGCATGGTGAGCAGCCTTTTATACTGGGCCCTGCACACCTATGCAGATGACCCTCAGGTCTCCCACCACAGTGCCCTCTGGTGGACAGCCTCTGCCACAGGGGCAGGAAACCCCGGTCTCCACCAGTTACACCCTCTAGCGGTGCCAGCATAGTATATACGCAGTGTGAACCTTATTGATAGTACATCAGGTAACAAGTTTCCATCTTATGCAACTATGCAGTGACTACACAGAGAGTATATCTATAGTCTGCATATATAACATCTGACAAGGCCAGCAATTTTTGGCCATCCCTAATTGCCCTTGAGAAGGTGGTGGAGAGCCATCTTCTTGAACCGCCGTTGTAGCAGCTCGGCACAACTGAGTGTCTCGCTGGGCCATTTCAGAGGGGCAGTTAAGACTCAATCACATTGCTGTGGGTCTAGAGTCACATATCGGCCAGACTGGGTAAGGATGGCAGATTTCCTTCCCTAAAGGATATTAGTAAGCCAGATGGGTTTTTACAACAATCCTGTAGTTTCATGGTCATCATTACTGACACAAGCTTTTTATACGAGATGTATTTAATTAACTGAATTTAAATTCCTCAGCTGCCGTGATAGGATTCAAACACACGTCTCCAGATCATTAGTCTAGTAACATAACCATTATGCTACCATACCTTACCTCATCATCATCATAGGCAGTCCCTCGAAGTGAGGATGACTTGCTTCCACACCAAAAAGGGATGAGTTCACAGGTGTTTCAATGAAGGACCTAATATTCCAGATCCAGATCTAGATCCTGAAGGGTGGAAGATGCCTGTGCGTGGATTTTTTTAATGTGGCATGGCCGTTGCATGTCAGCCATCACACGGGCTTGACAGAGCTAGGTCTTGGTCCAGTGGCAAGGGTTAACCAAAACGACTGGAGACCTGCTCTGCTGCACGGACTTAGTGCGCACACATATCGCAGTGTGGGCTGGTCCGTGCTGCCCCTGGGCCCCTGGCCCCGAACTCACGCCTCCCCAGGGCCCCGATCACATCCCTCTACAGTCTCTCGCCGCTCCTGCTGTATCTGCCCACGCTCCAATCACAGACCTGGAACTTGATGACGTCACTCTTCGCTGCCGTCACCCTCCTGACACACACACACACACACACACACTCCTGTACATGGTCAATATATATACTGTAGCACACACACACACACCCTGTACACGGTCAATGTATAATACTCACACACATACCCTACCATGATTTAATTGAATGGTGGAACAGGCTCGAGGAGCTGAATGGCTTCCTCCTCATCCTTTCTTCTTATGATTTGTACGGATCGGGCTCTGACTCCTGCCTCACTGTTACCTGCAGCTGTTGGACAGCTCTGCTAATGAGCGCAGCATCAGAGCTCAGGCAGTACTACGACGGCTGCATTTCTTTCTTGAGTGGCAGGCAGGACCCTTGGGCTGAAATGTAGCTGCACCCTGGGCTGAATGTGTTCCTGTCATTTGCAGTGGATCTGGAACCATGGCCGCTGCTCTGACCAGAACGAGCACGTTCAGGAGCTACTGCAACATGCATGTGTGAGAAGCAAAGATTTATATTTATATACCACCTTTCACCTCTGGACACCCCAAGGCATTTTACAGCAGTGAGGTCCATTTTGAAGCACAATCACTGTTGTAATGTCGGAAACGCGGCAGTCAATTTAAGAACATAAGAAATAGGAGCAGGAGTAGGGCATTTGGACCCTCGAGCCTGCTCTGCCATTCAATAAGATCATGGCTGATCTGATCATGGACTCAGCTCCACTTCTCTGCCCGCTCCCCATAGCCCTTTACTCCCTTATTGCTCAAAAATCTATCTAGCTCCGCCTTAAATATATTCAATGACCCAGCCTCTATAGCTCTCTGGGGCAGAGAATTCCATAGATTTACAGCCCTCTGAGAGAAGAAATTTCTCCTCATCTCAGTTTTAAATGGGCGGCCCCTTATTCTAAGACTATAAGAACATAAGAACATAAGAAATAGGAACAGGAGTAGGCCATACAATTCCTTGAGCCTGCTCCGCCATTCAATAAGATCATGGCTGATCTGATCATGGACTCAGCTCCACTTCCCCGCCTGATCCCATAACCCCTTATCCCCTTATCATTTAAGAAACTGTCTATTTCTGTCTTAAATTTATTCAATGTCCCAGCTTCCACAGCTCTCTGAGGCAGCAAATTCCACAGAGTTACAACCCTCTGAGAGAAGAACTTTCTCCTCATCTCTGTTTTAAATGGCCTGCCCCTTATTTTAAGATCATGCCCCCTAGTTCTAGTCTCCCCCATCAGTGGAAACATCCTCTCTGCATCCACCTTGTCAAGCCCTCTTTATACGTTTCGATAAGATCACCTCTCATTCTTCTGAATTCCAATGAGTAGAGGCCCAACCTACTCAACCTTTACTCATAAGTCAACCCCCCTCATCCCCGGAATCACCCTAGTGAACCTTCTCTGAATTGCCTCCAAAGCAAATATATCCTTTCGTAAATATGGAAACCAAAACTGCACGCAGTTGTAGTTTCCCTTATGAGTGGAAATATTCTCTCTGAATCCACCTTGTCGAGCCCCCTCATTATCTTATAAGTTTCAATAAGATCACTTCTCATTCTGATTTGTGCACAGCAAGCTCCCACAAACAGCAATGTGATAATGACCAGATAATCTGTTTTTTAGTGATGTTTGGTTGAGGGATAAATATTGGCCAGGACTCCGGGGATAACACCCCTGCCCTTCTTCAAAATAGTATCATGGGATATTTTACATCCACCTGAGAGGGCAGACGGGACCTCAGTTTAACATCCCATCTGAAAGACGGGACCTCCGACAGTGCAGCACTCTTTCAGTACTGCACTGGAGTGTCAGCCTGGATTTTTGTGCTCAAGTCTCTGGAGTGGGATCCTTCTGTGTGGAAGTCATTAACATCAGAGCACAATGATTGCTCCCATTGCGTGCCTGTTTGTTCATAAAAATAGAGAGTTCTATGATTTATATCTGTTGTAATGTAGGAAACGCAGCAGCTAGTATGTGCACAGTAAGCTCCCACAAATGGATATAAATGACCAGATAATCAGGACAGCGGGGGAACTCCCATGTGCATCTCCGAATAGTGCCGTGAGATCATTTACTTTCACCTGAGAGGGCAAACGGGGTCTCGGTTTAGAGTCTCATCTGAAAGATGGTGTCTCCAACAGTGCAGCACTCCCTCAGTACTGCACTGGAGTATCAGCCTGGATTTTTGTGCTCAAGTCTTTGGAGTGAGACTTGAACCTGCAACCTTCATGACCTCAGAGGCAAGGGTGCCACCTACTGAACCACAGACATTATATATATGTATATACATACCACACTGCTCCAGAGGAATGCAACTCCAGGGAGCAGCACGAGCTGGTGCCGGAGGGCAACGGCAGCAAAGACTGATGTCAGCAAGGTTCAGGTCGGTGATTGGCGCGTGGGCAGGTGCAGCAGAAGCGACGAGATCGGAGCGAAGGAGCGGCGAGAGACTGTGAAGGAATGTAATCGGGGCCCTGGGGATGCATGAGTTCGGGGCCAGGGGCCCAGGGGCAGCACGGGCCAGCCCACACTGCAATATGTGTGCGCACTAGGTCTGTGCAGCAGAACTGGTCTCCAGTCGTCTTGGTTAATCCTTGCCACTGGACCAAGACCTAGCTCTGTCAAGCCCGTGTGATGGCTGGTGTGCAACGGCCACCACACGTTAAAAAAATCCACGCACAGGCATCTTCCACCCTTCAGGATGTAGTTCGGGTTCTTCTTTCAAAACACCTGTGAACTCGTCCTTTTTTTGGGCGTGGAAACAAATCATCCTCGTTTAGAGGGACCGCCTATGATGATGATGATGATATAAAACACAGACACAAATAAAATATACATTTTAAATATTTAATGGCAAGGCACGCGTGCAGATTGTGGAAAAAAAGCATCAGAATTTTCTTTGGCGACGGTCCCTTTAAAAGCCCCTTTATGCCATTAGCTTGGGAGATGGGTTGGAATATATTTCTCGGCCAACCCCATGTGTTGCCTTCCCCTTTAAACGGGTGCTTGCAGAGCAAGCTGTTTTGTGCTGGCGGTAGGGCTGTGTCAATCCGGAGGCAGCAAGCGCCCTGCAGACTGACAAGATAGCTCCTAACCGAGGAGGAGGGCAAACAGGAAGGGATTTGATTTAAAAAAAGGAAACAAATTATCTCTATAATTACGAGGAAAGGGGGTTTGCATGTGGTGGCAGGGCTAATGGAGTGTTACCGAGGTGGATCATGCTCACTCATGTATCAATGACCAGTCTCGCACCTAAAACCAGATTAACCCTCTGAAAGGTAAGCACAGTGTCGGGCAATCTGGAAAAGGAGAAGGAGCCCTGTTATTATTTTTTTGTTATTGTTGTTTTTGTTGCCCTGGGCACAAGTTGAATGGAACAAATGATAAATAAATGTTTCCTGCCTTGACATAAGATGTTGCAAAATGCAAGCCACCTGAATATGTTTTTAAAAATATTTTTAAAAATGTCACCTCATCGGAAACAAGCAAACTGAGTTTTCAGTTGAACCTTGTGGCAACGTGTGCACAGTATGGCCATCTCTCTTGCAGCAAATAGTTTTCTGTATTTTATACTGTGTTTATACTCGTTTTATAATTATAATTAAGACCCAACAGGAGGCGAAAAAAATGTATAATTGATAGTAATAGTTTGCTATCCTTTTATAAGAGATACTTTGATCACAGCCGAGTTCAAATGTGTGTATATATATAATGTAACATTTTATAATTTTGGAGGACAAGTCATATATATTTGCTTGCAGACATCTAGTATAAACTGTTGCCAGTTCACAGGGATTCAGATATAGAGCATTAGAAAGGCTAAAATGTGTGAATATATATATATAATGGGCTTCAGATATGAAACAAGGTTTAAAATATGTGAATATATAATAAAATGGGGTTCAGATATAAAACATTAGCAAGTCTAAATGTGTGTGTATATATAAATTGGATTAGAATATAAAACAAAGTCTAAAATGTGTGAATATATATATATATATAATGGGATTCAAATATAAAACAAAGTTTAAAATGTGTGAATATATAATAAAATGGGATTCAGATATAAAACATTAGAAAGTCTAAAATGTGTGAATATATATAGATAATTAAAATGAGTGCATCTGTACACAACTAAGTTAGTGGGGGCTTTTTTTTTTGCATACATTTTTTTGCACTGCAAACTTTGGTGCAATGCTGTCTGCAATGTGTGTTATGATTATTACATGTAATTTTTTTGGGGAAAAAAAAGTGTCTCATTCTTTCTTTAATAGAGAGACCTAGAGGATTGTGGGAAGCCGGCACTCCAAACTCCGGCTTGTTGCTGAGATGTAGGATGGCGGCGTTCGGCTTCTTGAGCTACGAGCAGCGGCCGCTCAAACGCCCGCGGCTGGGGCCACCCGACGTGTACCCGCAAGACCCCAAACAGAAAGAGGTAACGCCGGGCAGCTGACAGTGGCTGGGAGAGGAGCCATCCCCTCCCCTCCTCTCCCCTTCCCTCCCCCATCTCTCTCTCTCCCTCCCACACCTCAACTCATTCCCTCCCCTCCATCCCTCTCTCCCTCCTCCCTCTCAACGACCATTCACCTCCCTCCCTCCCTCCCTCTCATTTTTGTTGTTGCTGTTGCGGTTGCACACAGTTATTTCAAGGTGATCCCCTTTGCAGTCACATCTGTCATCCTTCAGCATCGCTGCACAGTTGTTATATTGTCAGCTCTATTCCAGGGCCTGTCTGATTATTACAACAGTCAGACCCGGGAGAAAAGCAGTGTAGACAGTATAATGTTTTGCATTATTTCACCCTCTCCACCTTTCATGAAAGCATAAAGTCTCACTGGGTTATTTATATATATTGTTTTTGCTGTGGAAATGTATACTTGTCACATTGCAAAAGTATTGGCTGATAGCTGCAATACTTTTTTTTGACTCTGGCACATATTACTGTACAAGCTGAAATAGTGTCCCTGACTTACAAGATGCTGGCTTTACATCATCTAGAAACCCACCATAATTTTGGTAACTCAATGCGCAGACACAGACAGGCAGATGCAGCCACAGCCACAGCCAGACAGACACACTAAAACTATAATATATATTTGGAATAATCATGGAGGGGGAGGAGATCTTTTTTTTACATATTAAAGGGGAAGTGCATTAATTCAATCCTACAACCGGAATATTTAAAATTGAATAATTATCTATGCTGTGGAGTTTATTTTAGTGTCTCAACAAAAAAACATTATTGGTTTCCACTAGTGTGTACTGTGATTCAGGGCTTTGCTGCCCAATTGCTATATAACTTTGAAGTCATCATAGGCAGTCCCTCGGAATCGAGGAAGACTTGCTTCCACTCCCAAAATGAGTCCTTAGGTGGCTGAACAGTCCAATACGAGAGCCACAGTCCCTGTCACAGGTGGGACAGATAGTCGTTGCGGGAAGGGGTGGGTGGGACTGGTTTGCCGCACGCTCTTTCCGCTGCCTGCGTTTGATTTCTGCATGCTCTTGGTGATGAGACTCGAGGTGCTCAACGCCCTCCCGGATGCACTTCCTCAACTTAGGGTGGTCTTTGGCCAGGGACTCCCAGGTGTCAGTGGGGATGTTGCACTTTATCAGGGAGGCTTTGAGGGTATCCTTGTAACGTTTCCACTGCCCACCATTGGTTCGTTTGCTGTGAAGGAGCTCCGAGTAGAGCGCTTGCTTTGGGAGTCTCGTATCTGGCATGCAAACTATGTGGCCTGCTCAGCGGAGCTGATCTCAAATGTGGTCAGTGCTTCAATGCTGGGGATGTTGGCCTGGTTGAAGTGTGTTGGTGCAGACAGTGTAAATGTTTGCTGTACTTGAAGTAATAATGTACTTTTTAAAAACTGGAATATTCAAACAGTGACTGGGTTACAGTGTAAACAGGTGGCTGACAACTGCAAGCCGACTAATTTTGGCCATGACAATTGTATTTGAACTGAGCTGACCCACTCTTGTCCCATCCCTCCATTAAATGTGGTGTTGCATGTGAGATACCAAAGGTGCTACCAGGCCGGGGAGTGAAAGGAGCAGCGTGGAGGCATACCACTCCAGGGAGCAGCACGTGCTGGAGCAGGAGAGCAACGGCAGTGAAGAGGGACGTCACCAAGATCCAGGCCGGTGATTGGAGCGTGGGCAGGTACAGCAGGAGTGGCGAGGTCGGGGCGAAGGAGCAACAAGAGACTGTGGAGCGATGTGATCGGGGACCAGGACAGGCACGAGTTCGGGGCCCAGAAAAGGCAAGGGCTCTGGGGCAGCACGGGCCAGCCCACACTGCGATATGTGTGCGCACTAGGTCAGTGCAGCAGAGCAGGTCTCCAGTCATCTTGGTTAACCCTTGCCACTGGACCAAGACCTAGCTCTGTCAAGCCCGCGTGGTGGCTGGTGTGCAACGGCCACCACGCGTTTAAAAAATCCACGCACAGGCATCTTCCATCCTTCAAGGTTTAGTTTGGGATCTGGAATTTTAGGTCCATCATTGAAACACCTGTGAACTTTTTGGTGTGGAAACAAGTCATCCTTGACTCGAGGGACTGCCTATGATGATGATGATGATGACCAAAGGTGCTGGCTGTTCACCAGTACGTCAGCTAACTGACCATTCTGTTGTGGTGGGGTGTGGGGGCGAGAGGGGTGGCGTTCTGCATGTGTACACACTTTCCAGGAGTGGTCACTGAATTGACCGTGATCTGGAGTTGGAACTCTGGCTGATCTGTATTTCTCCCTTTTTCCTAGCTGGGAGGACACTTGAGATCAACTGTGGGACTTACCACTGTGTCCTGACTAACTCACTGAGTGCAGAGACTGAGGATCAACTCTGGGACCCTTGTGGTCTGCACTTCGGTGCTACACCACATGGTGTATACACCACACTGATCCATCTGGGTTACAGTCTTTAGAGTAGTTTCAGTCGCAGTTGCGAAAATTTACGTGGCACTTGAGGTATACCCCACGAAATGCCTGTGAAGTTACAAATTGGTGTAAACTGTGCCACTTTAAAAAAAAAAAATTTATAGCTTGTTTAAATGTGCATTTGATACCTTGCAGCCTCATTAAACAAACTTACACCTGTATTACAGAAATAGTAAAAATTCAGTTTTACAGCTTAAGATTGAAATTTGCATTCCCATATTCACTTTTGCTGTGACAGTGGCTCAGATTTTGCACAGAATGGGATCTGAATGAGCCAATTGGACAAATGTCATGTCTGTGTCTGTCTGGCTATAGATAGACGACACCAACAACAACTTGTATTTATATAACGCCTTTAACGTTGTGAAATGTCGCAAGGCGCTTCACCGGAGTATTATGAGACAATAAATTTGACTCTGAGCCACATAAGGAGAAATTAGCGCAGGTGACCAAAAGCTTTGTTAAAGAGAGGGAGAGAGAGAGAGAGAGACAGAGAATTCTAGAGCTCGGGGCCCAGGCAGAAATTAGGGCAGGTGACCAGAAGCTTGGTCAAAGAGGTAAGTTTTAAGGAATGTCTTGAAGGAGGAAAGAGAGATTGAGAGATTTAGGCATGGAGTTCCAGAGCTTGGGGTCTGGGCAACAGAAGGCACGGCCACCGATGGTTGAGTGATTATAATCAGGGATCTCGAGGGAGAATTAGAGGAGTGCAGATATCTTGGGGATGGGGGGGATAATTTAGAAAAATATAGATATTGATATCTATATTTACTTGGTGGATTCATTTTAATCTTAATCTAAATTGTTGTCTTTTCATAAGTCAGTAAATTCTAATGAGCTGATTGTCACAACCCAAGGACTGCCATTTTTCTGATATTGGATCGAGGATAGTTGCAGTGTGCTGCAAGATGATGATGATGATGCATTGTGGAATTCAGATGGCATCACATAAAGCATGAGAATGAAGGTCGAATTGTTCAAGAGCATCACTTTTTCACCTGAGGAGTGATTAGAGTTGTGGAGCAGGCTGCCAGTGAAATAGAATATAAAATCCGGTTCAAAAATCAATTAGACTTGTTTCTGGGTATAAGATACTTAAAAACATCCCAATAGTGGATAATCAAGGGAGGGAGGAACTTAATACAATCACTATCACTAAAGAAGTAGTACTCGGTTAAAATAATGGGACTAAAGGCGGGCAAGTCCCCTGGACCTGATGGCTTACATCCTAGGGTCTTAACGGAAGTGGCTGCAGAGATAGTGGATGCATTGGTTGTAATCAACCAAAATTCCCTGGATTCTGGGGCGGCCCCAGCGGATTGGAAAACCGCAAATGTAATGTCCCTATTTTAAAAAAAAAAAAACGAGGCAGACAAAAAGCAGGAAACTATAGACCAGTTAATCTAACATCTGTCATTGGGGAAAATGCTGGGATTAAGCAAATTTATTGAGGACATTTGGAACAGCATAATTCAATCCAGCAGAGTCAACATGGTTTTATGAAAGGGAAATCATGTTTGACAAATTTGCTGGAGTTCTTTGAGGATGAAACGAGCAGGGTGGATAAGGGGGAATCAGTGGATGTGGTGTATTTGGATTTCCAGAAGGCATTTGATAAGGTGCCACATAAAAGATTACTGCACAAGATAAATGTTCATGGGGTTGGGAGTAATATATTAGCATGGATTAAGGATTGGCTAACTAAGAAAGCAGAGAGTCGGGATCAATGGGTCATTTTCCGGTTGGCAAACAGTAACTAGTGGGGTGCTGCAGGGATTGGTGCTGGGTCCTGAACTATTTACAATCTATATTAATGACTTGGATAAAGGGACCGAGTGTAATGTGGCCACGTTTTCTGATGATACAAAGATGGGTGGGAAAGCAAATTGTGAGGAGGACACAAGAAATCTTCACAGGCTAAGTGAGTGGGCAAAATTTTGCCAGATGGAGTATAATGTGAGAAAATTTGAGGTTATCCACTTTGGCAGAAAAAAATAGAAAAGCAAATTATAATTTAAATGGAGAAAAATTGCAAAATGCTGCAGTACAGAGAGACCTAGGGATCCTTGTGCATGAAACACAAAATGTGAGTATGCAGGTACAGCAAGTAATCAGGAAGGCAAATGGAATGTTGGCCTTTATTTCAAGGGGGATAGAGTATAAAAGCAGAGAAGTCCTGCTACAACTGTACAAGGTATTGGTGAGGCCATACCTGGAGTACTGCATGCAGTTTTGGTCTTCGTATTTAAGGAAGGCTGTTCAGAGAAGGTTCACTAGGTTGATTGCGGAGATGAGGGGGTTGACTTATGAAGATAGGTTGAGCCTATGCTCATTGACGTTCAGAAGAATGAGAGGTGATCTTATTGAAACATAGAAGGTAATTAGGTGGCTCGACAAGGTGAATGCAGAGAGGATATTTCCACTCATAGAGGAAACTAAAACTAGGGGACATAGTCACAGAATAAGGGGCCGCCCATTTAAAACTGAGATGAGGAGGAATTTCTTCTGAGGGTTGTAACACTGTGGAATTCTCTGCCCCAGAGAGCTATGGAGGCTGGGTCTTTGAATATATTTAAGGTGGAGATAGACAGATTTTTGAGCGATAAGGGAATAAAGGGTTATGGGGAGCGGGCAAGGAAGTGGAGCCGAGTCCATGATCAGATCGGCCATGATCTTATTAAATGACGGAGCAGGCTCGAAGGGGCAAATGGCTGACTCCTCCTGTTTCTTATGTTCATGTGTAGAACGAAAAGGTGGCGAGATCGGACTGGTCCATTGAAAAGATGTTTTTGTTTGGGGGGCCGAATTCCTTTTTTGCTCTTTTTAATTAAAAAAAAAAATTAATTCAGGGGCTGTGGGTCCCGCTGCCAGCATTTATTGCCCATCCCCAATTGCCCTTGAGAAGGTGATGGTGAGCCGCTGCCTTGAACAAATACTTTGGTTCTGTCTCCACGAAGGAAGACACAAATAACCTTCCGGAAATACTAGGGGACCGAGGGTGTAGTGAGAAGGAGGAACTGAAGGATATCCTTATTAGGCGGGAAATTGTGTTGGGGAAATTGATGGGATTGAAGGCCGATAAATTTCCAGGGCCTGATAGTCTGCATCCCAGAGTACTTAAGGAAATAGCCCTGGAAATAGTGGATGCATTGGAGATCATTTTCCAACAGTCTATCGACTCTGGATCAGTTCCTATGGACTGGAGGGTAGCTAATGTAACACCACTTTTTAAGAAAGGAGGGAGAGAAAAAACGGGCAATTATAGACCGGTTAGCCTGACATCGGTGGTGGGGAAAATGTTGGAATCAATTAGTAAAGATGAAATAGCAGCGCATTTGGAAAGCAGTGACAGGATCGGTCCATGTCAGCATGGATTTATGAAAGGGAAATCATGCTTGACAAATCTTCTAGAATTTTTTGAGGATGTAACTAGTAGAGTGGACAAGGGAGAACCAGTGGATGTGTATTTGGACTTTTAAAAGGCTTTTGACAAGGTCCCACACAAGAGATTGGTGTGCAAAATTAAAGCACATGGTATTGGGGGTAATGTACTGACGTGGATAGAGAACTGGTTGGCAGTCAGGAAGCAGAGAGTCGGGATAAACAGGTCCTTTTCAGAATGGCAGGCAGTGACTTGTGGGGTGCTGCAGGGTTCAGTGCTGGGACCCCAGCTATTTACAATATAAATTAATGATTTAGATGAAGGAATTGAGTGTAATATCTCCAAGTTTGCAGATGGCATTAAACCGGGTGGCGTTGTGAGCTGTGAGGGGGATGCCAAGAGGCTGCAGGGTGACTTGGACAGGTTAGGTGAGTGGCAAACGCATGGCAGATGCAGCATAATGTGGATAAATGTGAGGTTATCTACTTTGGTGGCAAAAACACGAAGGCAGAATATTATCTGAATGGCGGCAGATTAGGAAAAGGGGAGGTGCAACGAGACCTGGGTGTCATGGTACATCAGTCATTGAAAGTTGGCATGCAGGTACAGCAGGCGGTGAAGAAGGCAAATGGTATGTTGGCCTTCCTAGCTTAAGGTATTTGTGTATAGAAGCAGGGAGGTCTTACTGCAGTTGTACAGGGCCTTGGTGAGGTCTCACCTGGAATATTATGTTCAGTTTTGGTCTCCTAATCTGAGGAAAGACGTTGTTGCTATTGAGGGAGTGCAGCGAAGGTTTACCAGACTGATCCCCGAGATGGCAGGACTGACATATGAGGAGAGACTGGATCGACTGAGCCTGTATTCACTGGAGTTTAGAAGGATGAGAGGGGATCTCATAGAAACATATAAAATTCTGACGGGACTGGACAGGTTAGATGCGGGAAGAATGTTCCCGATGTTGGGGAAGTCCGGAACCAGGGGACATAGTCTAAGGAAAAGGGGTAAGCCATTTAGGATTGAGATGAGGAGAAACTTCCTCACTCAGAGTTGTTAACCTATGGAATTCCCTGCCGCAGAGAGTTGTTGATGCCAGTTCATTGGATGTATTTAAGAGGGAGTTAGATATGACCCTTGTGGCTAAAGGGATCAAGGGGTATGGAGAGAAAGCAGAAAATGGGTATTGAGGGAATGATCAGCCATGATCTTATTGAATGGTGGTGCAGGCTCGAAGGGCCGAATGGCTTACTCCTGTACCTATTTTCTATGTTTCTATGAACCGCTGCTGTCCTTGACGTTTGGAAGGGAACAGCTTGAGACCCAGTTTTGGAAATAACTCGTGATGCATTTATTGTCTCGTCTAATGCACTCGCAAGTTTTTAGACGGTTTTTATTGGCATTTCTGCTGAGGATAAATTCAGACGTGGGGCTGGTGAGTGAGCATGGAACTGAGCGTTTGCTCCAAGGCAGAGATTGCAGAAGGTGATAACTGGAGTGATGTGATGCCAGATGATTCCCCTGAGTATCGGTTTTATTTCAGCCTGATGGAAAATGCAGTGCCTTTTATTGTATTCCAGAAAAATAACTGTCCCCCTGTCCGATTATTGTTGCATCATAATTTCACGGTAGTGTGAATCAATCTTCAAGCTCTGACAGCCTAAAGCCATTCATTGTCTCTTTTCTCCTCACTACCCAAAATAAGCTTGATTCAGATCCAACCTTTTTTTGTCAACAAAGACCTCTTGTGCTGTTACATTAAGGGTTTTGTGCTGAATTTGCCCCAGTTTTAGCAATGTTGCTGTTCCAGTATAGTGTTTTGCAGTTTGATTTGGCCTTTGCCAATGCTCAGGTGGTGGATTATTACAGTGCTGCTGTAATTTAACTCCAGCCGCATGGAGTAGTGCCCCAAACCAGGATGGGTTCTGAAAACATGATGGTGAGGTACAGTGTGAAAGTGCCCCATCTCTTGTTGGTGTGAGCCTGCGGAGTGCCAGTGTGCACACACCTGCATGTCGTGCGTACCTGCTCGTGCAGACGCAATGTGCCCTGACTTTTGGAGCGATTCAGCGTATGAACAACCTCCCTCTGGTGATGTGAGCGAGAGAGAGGTTTGTTTTAAGGTGCCTCATTTGCGATGTTGACCTTGATATGGCAAAGGCATCAAAATCTATCCCAAGAGATGTTATAATGGGCCACTTGCTTTCTTCGTTACAATATTGGTCACGAAGTTTCCTTGACCAGCAATACAACAAATTGCAGGGAAGGTAAAAATATCTAAACTTTATACAGAAAATACTGGATGCTTGAGAGTAAGTAGCATGCAGTAATGTCAGCAAGTGGCTTGGCTGACGATATAAACCCATTGTGTGTGTTTACCATCTGAACATTGTGTGCATGTTTGTCTAGGGGGTAGAGTGTCAGCTTCACCACCTGGCCGGTAAACTGGCAGAGAGATTTCCTATCCATTACACAATGGAAATTAAAATGGAATGTTGTTGAATGGGTGGGCAATCGGCTCTTGCAGTTTACCGTCAGAGTGGTGAATGTGAAAATTACCCCCCACAGCCCCCCCCCCCCGCATTGTTGTGTGGATGTCACCATTCTGTGACCGTCATTATCATCATAGGTAGTCCCTCGTATCGAGGATGACTTGCTTCCACGTCAAAAAGGGATGAGTTCACAGATGTTTCAATGAAGGACCAAATATTCCAGGTCCCGAACTACACCCTGAAGGGTGGAAGATGCCTGTGCGAGGACTTTTTTAACGTGGGGTGACTGTTGCACACCAGCCATCACACGGGCTTGACAGAGCTAGGGTAATCCTTGTCCAGTGGCAAGGATTACCCAAGACAACTGGAGACCAGCTCTGCTGCATGGGCCTAGTGCGCACACATATCGCAGTGTGGGCTGGCCCGTGCTGCCCCTGGGCCCTCGCCTCTTCTGGGCCCTGAACTGACGCCTCTCCTGGACCCCGATCACTTCCCTCTACAATCTCTCACCGCTCCTTCGCCCCTCTCGCTGCTCCTGCTGTACCTCCCCACGCTCCAATCACCGACCTGGACCTTGATGACATCAGTCTTGGCTGCCGTTGCCCTCCTGCACCAGCTCGCGCTGTACCTTGCAGTGGCATGCCTCCACGCTGCCCATGGCCACCCCACGCCGCTCCTTTTATGGCCCCGACCTGCCGCTGATGGTCTCTCGCAGGTCAGGGCCTCCACACCTGCAATGACACACTTCTTTCTACTACTAGATGAATTTTCGGAAGCAGCAGACCCCCATATTTAAGACATCATCACCAATGTACTCCGAGGGAGATTCAGCATAAGAACATAAGAACATAAGAAATCGGAGCAGGAGTAGGCCATACAGCCCCTCGAGCCTGCTCCGCTATTTAATAAGATCATGGCTGATTCGATCATGGACTCAGCTCCACTTCCCTGCCTGCTCCCGATAACCCCTTATCCCCGTATCGTTTAAGAAACTGTCTATTTCTGTCTTAAAATCTATTCAATGTCCCAGCCTCAACAGCTCTCTGAGGCAGCGAATTCCACAGATTTACAACCCTGTGAGAAGAAATTTCTCCTCATCTCAGTTTTAAATGGGCAGCCCCTTATTCTAAGATCATGCCCTCTAGTTCTAGTCTCACTCATCAGTGGACACATCCTCTCTGCATCCACCTTGTCAAGCCCCCTCATAATCTTATACGTTTCAATAAGATCACCTCTCATTCTTCTGAATTCCAATGAGTAGAGGCCCAACCTCCTCAACCTTTCCTCATAAGTCAACCCCCCTCATCCCCGGAATTCACCATTGTCCTGTGTTGCACTGTATACTTTGCCTTTCCTGTTGCTGACGGGCAAATGGCAGCAATTATTATGCTCTGATGTCAGTGACATCCACACAGAAGGATTACTGATTATGATTGTCTCGGGTTCATTATTAAAAAATAATGGACCAATTATAGTCTGCATTGCGTCGCTCAAGACATCAACGTTCATTTGCCTGGCGCCTTTTAACGTAGAAAAATGTCCCAAGGTGCTGCACGGAGGCATAAGTGGGAAATAAAATGGGTGCTGAGTCAAAGAAGGAGATATTAGGGTTGACCAAAAATTCTGTCAAAGAGTTGGTTTTTAAGAAGGGTCTTAAAGGAGGAGAATGAGGTTGAGGGGTTTAAGGAGGAAATTCCAGAACATGAGGCTGAGGTGATTGAAGAACTGGCTGTCAGTGGAGGAGAGGGGGAGCTTGCACGAGGGGCCGGTGTCTGAGGAGCAGACAGTTCTTGGTAGCATAGAGTGACGTGTTGAAATACTGCAAAGGATTGGGGTGGAGTTACTGATTCACAGCCTAAATTTCCTAGCACACTTCTGTGGTTACTCATTTGACAAGTAGAGCATCACACAGATGTTATGGAGATGATTTCTCTTTGTGGGCCTGTGGTGCTTGTTCACCTGGGCGAACTATTTACCATCCCTGATGCCTTCAGTGACCCTCCATGATGGAGCAGTGGGAGGTGCATTTGGAGTGAGCAGTATTAAACGGTAACGGCCTATAATATTTTTCGAATCTTGATGCTTTTTCGTCCAGTTTGAAAAGCCCCAAAGCATACCTGGCTCAAGCAAGCGAGGGCCAGCTCTTGTGAAGCACCTCGAGCTTTCTCTGTGTGCTGTGCCTGTATAAATCGATGATTGTGAAAGCTGCCCTGATTGCTCACGTCATTATGGGATTATTGGTGTCGGCCATGGCTTAGTGGTAGCACTCTCACTTCTGAGTCAGAAGGTTGTGGGTTCAAGCCTCACTCCAGAGATGGGAACATGTACTCTAGGCTGACACTCCAGTCCAGTGCGGAGAAAGTGCTGCGCTGGTAGCAGTGCTGTCTTTTTGATGAGACGCTAAATCTGCTGCCATGTCTCGGGTGGACGTAAAAGACCCCACGGCACTATTCGGAGAAGAGCAGGGGAGTTTCCTCCCCGGTGTCCCGGCCAATATTTATCCGTCAACCAACATCACTCAGACAGGTTAGCTGGACATTAGAAATATAGAAAATAGGTGCCGGAGTAGGCCATTCGGCCCTTTGAGCCTGCACCACCATTCAATATGATCATGGCTGATCATTCCCTCAGTACCCCTTTCCTGCTTTCTCTCCATATCCCTTGATCTCCTTAGCCATAAGGGCCATATCTAACTCTCTCTTGAATATATCCAATGAACTGGTATCAACAACTCTCTGCGGCAGGGAATTCCACAGGTTAACAACTCTGAGTGAAGAAGTTTCTCCTCATCTCAGTCCTAAATGGCCTACCCCATATCCTAAGACCGTGTGCCCTGGTTCTGGACTTCCCCAACATCGGGAACATTCTACCTGCATCTAACCTGTCCCGTTCCGCCAGAATGTTGTATATTTCTGAGATCCCCTCTCGTCCTTCTAAACTCCAGTGAATACAGGCCCAGTTGATCCAGTCTCTCCTCATATGTCAGTCCAGCCATCCCGGGAATCAGTCTGGTGAACCTTCGCTGCACTCCCTCAATAGCAAGAACGTCCTTCCTCCATTTGTAGGAGCTTGCTGTGTGCAAATTGGCTGCTGCGTTTCTAACATTTACAACCGTGATTGCACGTCAAAAATATTTCATTGGCTGTAAAGCGCTTTGGGACGTCCTGAGGTTGTGAGAGGCACTATATAAATGCAAGTCTGTCTTTTTTATGGGTAGAAGATAAAGTGGTTGTCCACCTGCGCTCTCCTCTGCTGTAATACAGCACCTGCCCTCCCTCTTGCTCCATCAAGGTATGAAGACCACCTGTTGCTGCACAATGAATTGAATCAATTCTGGAAGATACAGTTGCGAATTTGTTCTGTTGTGAGCAATTTACAAACCAGTTGGCAGTCACTTAATTTTACATCAAATTCTCACCGCCTCACTCCCTCTCTCGCTGTCTGGAAATCTCTTGTTTTTTTCCCCAATAGATATAAAACTCCAGTCACAAATGTTGTACTTCAGAGATCATGTAAAGGAACACTAGCGGCCACAAAATGATCCCCACAGGCCATGGGACACAACAATGCATATTAGTCATCTTCTTTCGTATGGTCGGAGCAAAGCAACTTGGATATCCAGGCCGAAACTTCCGGTGTAACAGCGTGGATATCTTGTAGGCTGCCTGTGAATTCCCTCTGAGGGCAGTGCTCGATGATGTGCTCCAGGGTCTGATTAGCAGCTCCACAGTCGCATGATGGGGACGCTTTAATCTTCCACCTAAGGAGAAGGTGACAGCATCGACCGTGACCGGTTCTGAGGCGGTTGATGGTTGTCCACTGTTTGTGAGGAAGGTTTGATCCTTCAGATTGTACTGTGGGATCCTCGATAAGGAATCCATTCCGTATGTCGCAGTTCTTCCAGGCATTTCGCCGTCTGTCATCAAGGCTGAGGGGAGATCGTTGAAGGGCTTCGGCGACAGTCCAAAAGGGCCGCCTAGATTTGAGACGGGTTGGTGATAGGTTGTACAAGTCGGCCTGTCTTTGCTGGTGTAGCGGTTGTATTCTCTGGAGACGGCATATTCGCGGCGTAGGTGTGGTGGTGCGATGTTTGAAAAAATTAGATAAAAACGTACCTGTAATAATTCTCAAATAATTTAAAAGTGCATATTAATAGTAATAGTTATTACTGATGTGTGCACAAACCAATCTGAGAAAATAACTTCATTAGTATGGATCCTGACTGTGTGCTAAATCTTGGTGAGTGACAGAGGTTGGCCTATTTCTCTTGGGTACATACACTGCACCATCCTGGATTTGAGCCGCCTTATGGCTCCTGGAATACAGTGTAGCTGCGTCAAACTAGCTCCATTAAATCAATTATAATTTAAATGGAGAAAACTTGCAAAGTGCTGCAGTACAGAGGGACCTGGGGGTCTTTGTGAATGAAACACAAAAAGTTAGTATGCAGGTACAGCAAGTAATCAGGAAGGCAAATGGAATGTTGGCATTTATTGCAAGGGGGATAGAGTATAAAAGCAGAGAAGTCCTGCTACAACTGTACAGGGTATTGGTGAGGCCACACCTGGAGTATTGCATACAGTTTTGGTCTCCGTATTTAAGGAAGGATATACTTGCATTGGAGGCAGTTCAGAGAAGGTTCATTAGGTTGATTGCGGAGATGGGGGCGTTGAATTATGAGGATAGGTTGAGTAGGTTGGGTCTATAAACATTGGAGTTTAGAAGAATGAGAGGTGATCTTATTGAAATATAGAAGATAATGAGGGGGCTCAACAAGGTGGATGCAGAGAGGATATTTCCACTGATGGGGGAGACTGAAACTGAAACTAAAACTAGGGGACATCGTCTCAGAATAAGGGGCCGTCCATTTAAAACTGAGATGAGGAGAAATTTCTTCTGAGGATTGTAAATCTGTGGAATTCTCTGCCCCAGAGAGCTGTGGAGGGGTCATTGAATATATTTAAGGCGGACATGGACAGACTTTTGAGCGATTTATGGGAATCAAGGGTTATGGGTTGTGGAGCTGAGTCCATGATCGGATCAGCCATGATCTTATTGAGTGGAGAGCAGGCTCGAGGGGCCAAATGGCCTACTCCTGCTCTTATTTCTTATGTTCTTAATTGCTGATTTTCTCCATTTTCCATGTTACTGCAACAATTTGCATTTATATAGCTTGCGCCTTTAACATTGGGAAAATGTCCCAAGGAGTGTACTGAGTCAAAGAACGAGTTATTGGGAGGGTGACTAAAAGCTGGGACAAAGAGGTCGGTTTTAAAGATCATAATGGAGGAGAGAGATGTGTTGAGGTTTGGGGAGGGAATCCCAGAGCTTGGGGCCGAGGCTGCTAAAGGCACGGCCGCCAGTGGTGAGGCGAAGGATGCACAAGAGACCCGAGTTGGAGGAACATAGTTCTCCGAGGATTGTAGGGCTGGAGGAGGTTACGGAGATGTGAAGGAGGGGGCGAGGCCGTGGAGGGATTTGAACAGGAGGATGAGAATGTTTAAATCAAGGCATGGGTGGAGCGGGAGCTGATGTCGGTCGTCGAGCACAGGGGTGGGTCTTGATGCTACTGAGAGGAAGGCTGATCAAAACTGGACGTATCTCTTGAGTTGACTAAAGCATATTATATTTGGAGTGCAGTGACTCGTTATGTAATTAAACAGGCAGCCAACTTGTACATAGAAAAATCCTAAATAGCATTGAGGAGAATCCAGTTGGTCTCATTTTGGTGGTGGTGATCGAGGGAGGAATGTTGTCCAGGAGATAAAGAAAAGCCTGCATTTATATAGCGCCTTTCACGACCTCAGGACATCCCAAAGCACTTTCCAGCCAATGAAGTACTTTTTGAAGTGTCACTGTTGTAATGTAGGAAATGCTGCAGCCAGTTTGCACACAGCAAGCTCCCACAAACAGCAATGTGATGACCAGATAATCCGTTTTTGTGATGTTGATTGAGGGATAAATATTGGCCCAGGACACCGGGGATAACTCCCCTGCTCGTCTTTGAAATAATGCCATGGGATCTTTTATGTCCATCTGAGAGCAGACGGGGCCTTGGTTTAACGTCTCATCTGAAAGAGGGCATCTCCGACAGTGCGGCACTCCCTCAGCACTGCACTATTGTCAGCCTAGATTCTTGTGCTCAACTTTCTGGAGTGGGACTTGAACCCATGGCCTTCTGATTCAGAGAAGAGTTGCTACCCACTGAGCCACTGGCTGATGAAACTTCACGATCATTAAGCAGCAGCACAAAATGTCTACCTGCTGGGATAGAAATTAATCCAATTAGTTTATAAATCAAAGTAATTTGTCAGGATTTTTATCCTTTTTTATAAAACTAATCGCAGCAAGCAGTTCTGATGGGAAATGCATTGCTGTTACTCCGTGGCAGAGGGAATATCATTTATACAAATATAGTGTCAGCCATGGCTCAGTGGGCAGCACCCTCACCTCTGAGTCAGAAGGCTGTGGGTTCAAGTCCCATTCCAGGGACGTAAGCACATTAATCTAGGCTGACACCCCAGTGCAGTGCTGAGGGAGTGCTGCACTGTCTAAGGTGCTGTCTTTTGGATGAGACGTTAAACCGAGGCCCCATCTGCCCCCTCAGGTGGATGTAAAAGATCCCATGGCACTATTTTGAAGAAGAGCAGGGGAGTTAGCCCTGGTGTCCTGGCCAATATTTCTTCCTCAATCAACATAACAAAAACAGATTATCTAGTTATTAGCACGTTGCTCTTTGTGGGAGCTTGCTGTGCGCAAGTTGGCTGCTGCGTTTCCCACATTACAACAGTGCCTATACTCCAAAAGTACTTCATTGGCTGTAAAGCGCTTTGCGACGTCCAGTAGTTGTGAAAGACGCTATATAAATGTAAGTCTTTCTTTATTTACAATGCTGAAGACTTTGATTTGCATTTGATATAAGTGGTTGTTTCATCGAATCCCAGATATCATAGCACAGAGGAGATGGTATGACTCATCGTACCAGTGCTAACTCTTCAACCAGCCACTTAGGATGACACAGACACAGCACAGAAGGAGGCCATTTGGCCCATTGTGCTTGTGTCCGCTCGCTGAAAGAGCTACCAATTAATCCCACTCTTCCGCTCTGTCCCTGGAAATTTGTTTAAGTGTATATCCAATTCTCCTTTTGAAGGTTATTATTGAATCTGCTTCCACGCCAGTCATTCAGACAGTGCATTCCGGATCATCATCATTTGCTGAGTTTAAATAAAATTATCCTCGTCGTCCCCCTTCACCCCCCCCCCCCCCCCCCCCCCAAGGCTTTTAAGACGCCTTATTGTCATGGGGAGGAACAGTTTTATTTTCATAGTTCACACCATAAAGTGGTAAGACACCAAACCATAACTCAACTCGGCTCAGTTGGTAGGATCTTTGCAATTAAGTCAGAAATTTGTGGGTTCTAGCCCTACTACATAGGAACAGGAGGAGGCCATTCAGCTCCTCGAGCCTGTTGCACCATTCAATTTGAGCACAGTTGATCTGTATCTTAATTCCACCTATCCGCCTTGGTTCCATAACCCCGAAGATCCTTGCTTAACAAAAATCTATCCATCTCATCTCAGCGTTGAAATTCTCATTTGACCTCCCCAGCCTCAACAACTTTTTGGAGTTTCAGATTTCCACTACCCTTTGAGTGAAGAAATACTTTCTGGCATCACCCCTGAATGACCGTGTTACTCGTCGCCAGTTGTTAAGTATGGAAGAACTCCACAAAATTGAGTACTGTGAGCTAAAACTGATGTAACCTGAGTCTCTGTAATACAACTCCAGAGTGCCTTAGCAGCATGGCAGACAACTTTTTATACTCCCTTGCACGAGGTGTGCAGGTGACCCTTGTGCCTCCCAACAGTTGTGCCCTCTAGTGGCAAGTCTTACACAGTTACAATGTTTACATACACAACAGACCGAGCTCTAATTTTAAGGTTATTCCTCCTTGTTCTGAGCTCTCACACCAGAGGAAATAGTCCCCCTCTCAAGCGCTCTCTCTCTCTATCATATCAAATCCTTTAATCATCTTAACACATCAATTAGATCACCCCTTAATCTTCTGTACGCAAGGGAATACAAGCCCAGTCTATACAACCGATCCTTATATAATTTAACCCTTTTAGCTCCGGTATCATTCTGGTGAATCTGTACTGCACTTTCTCCAAGGCCAGTATATCCTTCCTGAGGTATGGCGCCCAGAACATAAGAAATAGCAGCAGGAGTAGGCCATACGGCCCCTCGAGCCTGAATGCAGTACTTCAGATGGGGTCTAACCAGAGTTTTATGCTATTTTAGCATAGCCTTTATCTCAAGGAGTAGAAGTTAACATTCCATTAGCATTTTCAATTATTTTTCTTAAACCTATCCACTAGCATTCAGTGATTTGTGTGCATTGAATCGCTAAATCTCTCTGCTCCTAGCTTGTCACCATTTAGAAAATACTCTGACCTATCATTCTTGGCTCCAAAGCAGATGACCTCTCACTTCCACCACATTGAACTGCACTATGGATTTGAGCACCGAATCTAATCTTGTATTTCAGTGCAGTGCTGCAATGTTGAGGGGGGTTTGCTGTCTATCGGATAAGATCATAAACCGATGCTCCAGCTGCCTGCTCCGATAGGAAGGTCCGGTCTGCCTGCTCGCACGGACAAGTAGAATTCTGCGATGATATTCAAAAAAACAGCAGTGAATTCTCGCCACCTTTTTTAAAAAAAAAAAAATATCTGAACATTCATTCATTTGTGGGATCTTGCTGTACATACATTGCTGTTACAGGAACTGCACTACAAATTAAGGTTGTAAAATGCTTTGGGGACTCGATACGGTGCTACATACATCTCTCTGCTCCTCCTAGCTTGTCACCGGGAACATTGGCATAGTGTTTATTTCACTGGATTAGTAATCCAGAGACGTGGACTAACGATCCAGAGAGGAGAGTTCAAATCCCACCACGGCAGCTGGGGAATTTAAATTCAATTAAAATAAATCTGGAATAAAAAGTGGAATAAACGTGTCAGTAATGGTGACCATGAAACCACCGGATTGTCATAAAAACCCATCTGGTTCACTAATGTCCTTTTTTAGGGAAGCAAATCAGCCGTGCTTACCCGGTCTGGCCTGTATGTGACTCCAGACCAATGCTTATTGAAATGGCCGAGCAAGCCATTTTGTTGTATTCAAGAAGGTGGCTCACCACCACCTTCTTGAGGGCAATTAGGGATGGGCAATAAATGCTGGCTTTGCCAGCAACGCCCACATCCCGTGAACAAATAAAAAAAACATTCAAGTTCTGTCTCTATTTGGAGCTTTCTTTGTTGCGTGCATTTGTAGAGAAGAGCAGATGAAACTGAGGGGTAACCTTGTTGCATGCAAATAGGAGCGAATACCATTGGGGGGAAATTATTTGCTCACTGGGTCCTGAGTGGGTGGAGTCCTGAGGGAAAACTTGCTCTTTTCCAAATCTAAACACCCACTGTGTATTTCCTGTAATGTATTCTGGGAGTAGAAACATAGAAATTTACAGCGCAGAAGGAGGCCATTTCGGCCCAACATGTCCGCGCCGCCTGACAAAGAGCCACACGACCCTCGGTCAGCAGCCCTGAAGGTTACATATAAACCCATGAACAATGGCAGAAAGGTAAAGAGCACCCGGCCCAACCAGTCTGTCCCACACAACTGCGATACCCCCTGCATCGCAACATTTTACACTTCACCCCAACCGGAGCCATGTGATCTCCTGGGAGAGGCAAAAAAAAACAGATTAAAAACCCAAGCCAATTGGGGGAAAAAAATCTGGGAAAATTCCTCTCCGACCCATCCAGGAGATCACCCTGGCCGTATTCGATTCCCTGCAGTACTTACCATTATATCTGCTTTGTCCCAACAAGAGGTTATCCAGTCTAATCCCAATTACCAGCTCTAGGTCCATAACCCTGCAGGTTACTGCACTTTAAATGCCCATCCAACCATCTCTTAAAAGTGGTGAGGGTTTCTGCATCCACCACTCTTCCAGGCAGCGAGTTCCAGATCTCCACAACCCTCTGTGTAAAGAAGCGCCCCCCCACCCCCTTCAAATCCCCTCTAAACCTTCCACCAACCACCTTAAATCTATGCTTCCACATAATAGACCCCTCCACCAATGGAAATAGCCCCTTGCTATCCACTATGTCCAGGCCACTCAATATTTTGTACACCTCAATGAGGTCTCCTCTCCACCTCCTCTGTTCCAATGAGAACAAACCCATCCTATCCAATCTGTCCTCATTACTAAGATTCTCCATTCCAGGCAGCATCCTAGTAAATCTCCTCTTACCCTCGCTAGTGCAATCACGTCCTTCCGATGATATGGCGACCAGAACTGCACGCAGTACTCCAGCTGTGGCCTAACCAAAGTATTATACAGTTTAAGTATAACCTTCCTGCTCTTATATTCTATGCCTCAGCCAATAAAGGTAAGCATTCCGTATGCCTTCTTAACCACCTTATCCACCTGGCCTGCTACTTTCAGGATCAGTGGACAAGCACTCCAAGGTCCCTTTGTTCATCTACACGATTAAGTGGCCTACTGCTTAATATGTATACCCTTTCCTTATTAGTCCTCCAAAAGTGCATTACCTCATACTTCTCTGAATTAAATTTCATTTGCCACTGCTCTGCCCACCTGACCAGTAGATTGATATCCTCCTGCAGCCCGTGACTTTCCTCTTCATTATCAACCACACTGCCAATTTTAGTGTCGTCTGCAAACTTCTTAATTATACTCCCTATATTCAAATCTAAATCGTTGATTTATACCACAAAAAGCAAGGGATCCAGTACTGAGCCCTGTGGAACCCCACTGGAAGCATCCTTCCAGTCACAAAAATATCCATCAACCATTACCCTTTGCTTCCTACCTCCAAGCCAATTTTGGATCCAACTTGCCACTTTGCCCTTTTGGACTTTAACCTTTGTGACCAGTCTACCATGTGGGATCTTATCAAAAGCTTTGCTAAAGTCCATATACATTACATCGTAAGCACTACCCTCATCGGCCCTCTTGGTTACCTCAAAAAATTCTGTATCTGAATTTAAACAAGTGCACTGCATTCTTCTTGATCTATGACTTTTGATTCATGTCTTCTAAGAAGCTTATTGAATGTGAAAAAGATTCCCTGAGAGACACATTCTTGAGAAACATAAGCTATGGCTCTTCAGGAAGATTATGGTGTTTTTCAAAGGCATGAAATACTTGAAACTGCACTTTGAAATAAATGCTTTTGTTTCTTTTTATAAAGTTTCAAAAAAAAGTATATTGAATATGTCTAATCTATATTTTCTTTCAATTATACTTATTGATAGTTGAGGAATGGAAAGATAATGGATAGCGATTTTATTAAATTTGCACAGCACAGAAGGGTTTTATTCCCAAAGCAACGTTCACTCTATTCCTGAATATAAGAAATAGGAGCAGGGATAGGCCACCTGGCCCCTCGAGCCTGCTCTGACAGTCAATACGATCATGGCTGATCTGATCATGGACTCCGCTCCACTTCCCTGCCCACTCCCCATAACCCTTTATTCCCTTATCGCTCAAAAATCTGTCTATCTCTCCTTAAATATATTCAGTGACCCAGCCTCCACAGCTCTCTGGGGCAGAAAATTGCACAGATTCACAACCCTCTGAGAAGAAATTTCTCCTCATCTCAGTTTTAAATGGGTGGCCTCTTATTCTGAGACTATGTCCCCTAGTTTCAGTTTCTCCCATGAGTAGAAATATCCTCTCTGCATCCACCTTGTCGAGCCCCCCTCATTATCTTATACGTTTCGATAAGCTCACCTCTCATTCTTCTGAACTCCAATGAGTGTAGGCCTAACCTACTCAACCTATCTTCATAAGTCAACCCCCTCATCTCCGGAATCATCCTAGTGAACCTTCTCTGAATAGCCTCCAATACAAGTATATCCTTCCTTAAATACGGAGACCAAAACTGTACGCAGTACTCTAGGTGTGGCCTTACCAATACCCTGTACAGTTGTAGCAGGACTTCTCTGCTTTACACTCCATCCCGCTTGCAATAAAGGCCAACATTCCATTTGCCTTCCTGATTACTTGCTGTACCTGCATACTATCATTTTGTGTTTCATGCACAAGGACTCCCATTTAAATTATAATTTGCTTTTCTGGTTTTTTTTTCTGCCAAAGTAGATAACCTCACATTTTCCCACATTATACTCCATCTGCCACATTTTTGCCCACTCACTTAGCCTGTCTATATCCCTTTGCAGATGTTGTGTGTCCTCCACACAATTTGCTTTTATTCCTTTACTATCTTTCTAGCTTTTTCTCCAATTTACTTGAGGCTAGTGGTTCCTCCTTGATTGTGGCTCAGTAGGTGCTGGCTGTCCTCCATTAGCGCCATCACCACAACAAATTGCATTTATATAGTGCCTTTAACATTGAAAAAGCATCCCACAGTATAATCAGGCAAAAATAGATGCTGAGCCAAGAGAGGAGCTATTGGGAGGAGTGACCACAATCTTGGTCAAAGTGGTGGGTTTTAAGGACCTCTCCCAATTGGCCATTCTTCATGCAAGGACCGAGATTGTCGGCGTTGAGGGGCTGTGGGACTGTTGAGGAGATCCCAGTTCTTCTCTTGCTCGATGTCCAAACGTTCACTTCCTGCCTGGGGGGTGGTTGGAGTGTAGTCGGAAGCAGGGACTCTAGCCTTTAGCTTGGAGGTGCTGAGGCCAATAACGCGCTCACCCCACCTGAAGTTGACTAACCCCAAAAGCAGACTCTGGATCAAAGTGGAGCTTGACCAGTTTGCCTGCCGCAGTACTGTATCAGGCAGTGCACTCGCCCACTGAGCCATTCGGTCGGCAACTAACCTGTGTCTGGCTTTTGATGGCCTTAGCTAAGGAAGTACCTCTTCCAACACAGACCGACGAATTGTTTAGAATTTAGCTGTCGTCTTTTTGCCTCGTTAATTTGGCATTTAAAGAATTGATCTGAAGATAATTTGTAATTTAAAAATTGAATTTCTTTAATGTTGGTTTAACTGGAATCAAATAAACCAATGGCACTTTAAGTGAATGTTTTAATTTAACAGAACTTTAGGTCCCTGAGATGAAGGGCTTGACTTACGAAGAAAGGTTGAGCAGGTTGGGCCTATGCTCATTTGAAGTTTAGAAGTCTTAGAGGTGATCTTATTGAAATATATAAGATTCTGAGGGCCTTGACAGAGTAGATGCAGAGAGGATGTTTCCTCTCGGTGGGGGGGGGGGGAGAATCTAGAACTAGGGGGCATAGTTTCAGAATAAGGGGCCGCCCATTTAAAACAGAAACGAGGAGGAATTTCTTCTCTCAGGGTCGTGAATCTTTGGATTTCTCTGCCCCAGAGAGCTGTGGAGGCTGGGTTATTGAATATATTTAAGATGGAGATAGACAGATTTTTGAAAGACAAGGGATAAGGCGTTATGGGGAGTGGGCAGGGAAGTGGAACTGAATCCAGGATCACATCAGCCATTATCTTATTGAATGGAGGAACAGGCTCGAGGGGCCAAATGACCTACTCCTGCTCCTATTTCTTATATTCCTTGGCATCACAATTTAAAAAAAAATAACGTTTCAAACAGCACGGAGTTGGAGTTGGTTCCTCTCCCACCCCACCACCCCCTGCCCCCCCACAGACCCAGATCTGTAATGGGGAATGGTTCCATGGGCTTTGTCTGAGCTCTGCTACCTTTTTCCAGGTAATAATCTTCACATGGGATGGAAAACATTGAGTTGTTGCCCAACTGTTTGACTGCACTGCCAAAATTTACCCTGCCCTGACCCGACATCAAACCTCCAGCAGTGCTTACTGGATAGCGGTCTGGAACAGACACCCTTGTTGCATCTACCCCCAACCTTCACGCTAGTTCAGGGGCACTGATGTGGATTATCATGCTTCTTCTGCCCTCTGCCCCAGTGGAGAACTACATCGCCAGAAATTCAATCTTTCGAATGTGATAAACCAAAGTCCGCGTACCATCCTCAGGTGGATGTAAAGGTATCAGTTGTGGCTCAACGGGTAGCCCTCTCGCCTCTGAGTTAGAAGGTTGTGGGTTCAAGTCCCACTCTGGAGATCCGAGTACAAAATCTAGGCTGACACGAGTGTGGTGCTAAGGTAGTGCTGCACCATCAGGAGTGCTGTCTTTTGGATGGGACGTTAAATCAAGACCCCGTCTGCCCTTTCAAGTGGATGTAAAAGATCCAATTGCACCTATTTGAAGGAGAGGAGTTTTTCCAAGGATCTTGGTCAATGTTTATCCCTCAATCTACATAATTTAAAAACCGATTGTCTGGCCATTAGCTCATGCTGTATCTGTGATCTTTCTGTGCGTAAGTTGACTGCCGAACTTCCTACATTGCAACAGCGACTACAGTTCAAAAATACTTTATTGGCTGCGAATCACTTTGGGATGTCCTGGAGTCATGAAAGTTGCTATATAAACGCAAGCTCTTCTCTCCAAGATCCTGTGGCACTGTCTGAAGAAGAGTAGGAGGGTTCTCTGGGAGGTGAAATTGCCCTGCGCCCCGATTGTGGGCGGTAACCTTCTGGGGCCGGGACTTTTAGCGCCTGCCACGGAAGTCCCGCCCCTGCCGTGGAATTGCCCTTAGCGCCCCTCGAAGGAAGTGGAGTGCAATCTCTCGCGCGCTCCATTTCCTTTAGGGCCGGTAACCGCGGCACTACTTTGGTGCTGAAGGAAGCGTGACATGGATGTTCCGCTAAGCGCTGACGCGCTTCAACGCCCCTCCCCTTTGATTAAAGGGGGCACTACTGGGGCTATAAAATGGGGCAAGTTCGCCCCCTCTCCCCTACTGTCCTGGCTAACCTTCTCCCCCCTCAACCAACACCACCAAAACAGATGAACTGATCAACCATCTCACTGCCACTTGTGGTGCCTTGCTGTGTGCAGATTGACTGCTACATTTGCCCACAAAACAGTGACTGTCATTCACTGGCTGCGAAGCAGTTAGCAGTGTTCTGAGATTGGAGGTCCTGCATTAAACTAGAGAACAGAGGGTGACATAATCGAGGCTTTTTAAAATTATGAAAGGATTTGATGGGGTCGATGTAGAGAAAATGCTTCAGCTTGTAGGGGAATCCAAAACTTTGGGACCTAATTATAAGATGGTCACAAATAAATCCAGGAAGGAATTCAGGAGAAATGTTTACCCAGAGAGTGGTTAGAATATGAAGTGGTAGGAATTGAGGCGAGTAGCATAGATGCATTTAAGGGGAGGCTAGATAAACACATGAGGGAGAAAGGAATCGAAGGGTATGCTGATCGAAGGGTTAGGTGAAGAGGGGTGGGAGAAGGCTCATGTGGAGCATGAACACCGGCACGGACCCGTTGCGTCGAATGGCCTGTTCCTCTGTGGTAAAGTCAATGTATACTACACTGGGCACTGCATTTTCCTAAGGTGTAATGGGGCCAGATCTGGGTGTTTGTAGTTAAGAAACGAATATTTGGGTAGCTCTGTATTGCAGAGGTTGTGTGGATCTGGAGATCTGTGCTTGACTGACAGAATCTTAAGGGGGCCTCCATTCTGGATCAACTCTATACGGCTTGAAATGGCAAGAGTTCTGTTTCTGATTGTATAACTTTGCCTGTTTCTTGTCCCCATATGACTTGGTGAAACCACATTGAGCTGTGTGGTGAGTCTTAGCAGCTTTGAAAGATGTCTGCAGTGTTCATCAAGCCAGCAATAAGTTACTAAATAACTAAACAATAGTGAAAGGTTTGTTCTGCCTTCACAATTGGATACTTCAGAGCAGCTTACTGTCTTTGACAAAGAAAAACTTAAATGACATGATTAGGGGCAGAAGTGTATCGAATTCCCAATGATTCCCACCCAGAGTTATCCTGGTGCTCGTGGCACTGGAATTCCCCATCCTTTCAGAGCAGTGTTGAGACAGACCTCCAGAATGGAGGGCAGACCTTGTATCGTCAATGGGAAATACCTTGATGGGGTACATAATGCGTTGTCTGGCCCCATGGAGACTCCACGCGCAAAGCTAAATGAGAGGGAAGGGATGCTGTCGTGATTGTGCGCCACTCATTGTGACTTTTGCACAAAAGGTGCTGTTTTGTTTTGTCGTTGCATAATTCATTTGCTGTTTTTAAAAACTGCTGCATTGTGAATTCTCAATGAAGTTCATATCTCTTCAGACTAATGAAAGAGCATGGAGGTTTATGCAACCCTTGGGAATGACTTCGATTGATGAGGGTTATTGTGCACTCGTGTTGAAGTGCTATGTGCAGGGTAATCACTTCATGGAACGGAGGAGACTGAGTATCGGCAGTTTTTAATGTTCTGAGAAGCAGTCCATTATCTGGTGCAGGGCTCTTCCTACAGTTACTGGAATTGCAAACTGTAGTTGAGTTTGGCAATGACTTGACGATCGAGATGTGGTGCAGGTATCAACCTTTGCCAAATGGACCTGCAACTGTTCTCTAGCTGTCGGGGAGACAGTAATGATTCTACATTGCAATTGATGATACAATGCTGGAATTTCAACGGCATTGATATTATTATGCACTGGCCGCTGCTCAGGCAGGTTTGACTTCTTGTACCTAGTTCAGATCACCATTACCCACTACCCAATCCGGCAAGGCCCCCCCCCCCCCCCAAATCAAGGGCCTTGTATGGGAACAAAAAAATATATAAGTGCAGCATTGCAAATTTCACAATAAAAACTGGACAGTGTGTGAAGAGCAAGTCTTCTGTGCCCCAGTGATCTTAGAAACATAGAAAATAGGTGCAGGAGTAGGCCATTTGGCCCTTCGAGCCTACACCACCATTCAATATGATCATGGCTGATCATGCAACTTTAATACCCCATTCCTGCTTTCTCTCCATACCCCTTGATCCCTTTAGCTGTAAGGGCCACATCCATCTCCCTTTTGAATATATCTAACGTCCTGGCCTCAACAACTTTCTGTGGTAGAGAATTCCACAGGTTCACAGTGAAGACGTTTCTCCTCATCTCGGTCCTAAATGGCTTACCCCATTTCCTTGGAGTATGACCCCTGGTTCTGGACTTCCCCAACATCGGGAGCATTCTTCCTGCATCTAACCTGTCCAATCCCGTCAGAATTTTATATGTTCCTATGAGATCCCCTCTCATTCTTCTAAATTCCAGTGAATATAAGCCTAGTCGATCCAGTCTTTCTTCATATGTCAGTCCTGCCATCCCGGGAATCAGTCTGGTGAACCTTTGCTGCACTCCCTCAACAGCAAGAACGTCCTTCCTCAGATTAGGAGACCAAAACTGTACATAATATTCAAGGTGTGGCCTCACCAAGGCCCTGTACAACTGCAGTAAGACCTTCCTGCTCCTATACTCAATTCCTCTTGCTATGAAGGCCAACATGCCATTTGCCATCTTCACTGCCTGCTGTATCTGTGTGCCAACTTTCAATGACTGATGTACCATGACACCCAGGTCTTGTTGCACCTCCAATTTTCCTAAGCTGTCACCATTCAGATAATATTCTGTCTTCCTGTTTTGCCACCAAAGTGGATATTTATCTACATTATACTGCTGTGCATTTGCCCACTCACCTAACCTGTCCAAGTCACCCTGTAGCCTCTTAGCATTCTCCTCACAGCTCACACTGCCACTCAGCTTAGTGTCATCTGCAAGATATTGCATTCAATTCCTTCGTCTAAATCATTGATGTATTTTGTAAATAGCTGGGGTCCCAGCACTGAACCTTGCGGTACCCCACTAGTCACTGCCTGCCATTCTGAAGAGGACCCGTTTATCCCTATTCTTTGCTTCCTGTCTGCCAACAAGTTCTCTATCCACATCAATACATTACCCCCAATACCATGTGCTTTAATTTTGTACACTAATCTCTTGTGTGGAACCTTGTCAAAAGCCTTTTGAAAGTCCAAATACACCACATCCACTGGTTCTCCCTTATCCACTCCACTAATTACATCCTCAAAAAATTCTGGAAGATTTGTCGAGCATGATTTCCCTTTCATAAATCCATGCTGACTTGGACCGATCCTGTCACTGCTTTCCAAATGCGTTGCTATTACATCTTTAATAATTGATTCCAACATTTTCCCCACTACTGATGTCCGGCTAACCAGTCTATAATTCCCTCTTTTCTCTCTCCCTCCCTTTTTAGCACCGATGTTCCTGAGGTGTTTTGGAATTATAGGACGAAGCTTAGTGTTGGTTGTGTTTATAGCTACGCTGTCATTCAACTTTTAGGAATAAATCTGACCGCATAAATCGATAACCGAAGAACCAGGATCTTAATGTGAGCAGAAATGAAGTCATTCAGCAGCCTTTTTCAAGGGGTCACAAAGTCCCTTCTCTTTGGCACACTCGCAATAGCACAGAATGCAATCATTGCTAAAGAAATAGATTAGCATATGCATAGAGGTGGTCTCCATATCCTTGACCACTGGCCTCCTGACCAGATGCATCTCACGGCTTAATGAGCTATAGGCTGCTGACAGAGGGGCTCCCTGTGCAGTCATCTATGCAGCATTTTACAGACTCGAGTTGGTTGAACTGACCCATTGTCTCTTGTGTTACAGGATGAGTTAACTGCGGTGAATGTAAAGCAGGGCTTTAATAATCAGCCTGCTTTTTCTGGAGATGAGCATGGCTCAGCCAGGAACATTGTCATCAACCCAGCCAAGGTAAGGGATTCTTCTGCTCGAATCAAATTGATCTGACAGCTGGCAAATCATTGCGGCGGCTGGAAGGAGTGGGCTTAATGGTCCAAATGGATTTTTTTCCCTCCTCATCCCTTATTTGATTTCTCACACGTTTAACACTTTGCCTTTTTACCAGGGAACTGTTTTATTTAAACTATCATACAGATAACTACGTTTTTAGTCAAGGGCAAAGGTTTGTTTTATTATTGATGGAACATTGGCACAGCTACTCACTAGATAAACATGCTGAGCCATTGAAGGGGGCCTTCAGGCTTGGTAGTGGTGCTCTACTAGCTAGCTAACAGACAGTATTAAATGTATAAATGTGCAGAATACTATGTGTCAGAGGCACTTAATGGGTTGTTGCTGCCTTGAGTGAAGTTTCGTATGAATAATGTATATCTTAAATGCTGTATACTTTAAAGAAACATGCGAGAATAATTAAATAAGCAAAAAGAATGTTTTGTGTTCAAGTCGCTATTGGATGATGTGAGAACTTATTTGCTGGTTGGGGGAGAGGAATGAATTTAAATCTTAAACTTTTGTACTGGACTAATAAAGGCAGGTTACTGTACCGTAAGGTCAGTATTGCCGCCTTTGCTCTGAAACCAACTGCTTTTACTCCCTCTTGTCTTGGTCTAATTGAAACCCTGCATCACTTGTTAGCTCAGGATTTTGAATCCAGTGGGATGCCTTTTAGTTTTATCAAAGCAGCTTTCAAAATCTGCACTTGGTGTGAACAGTTATAATAAGAACATAAGAATTAGGAGCAGGAATCGGCCATTCGGCCCCTCGAGCCTGCTCTGCCATTCAATAAGATCATGGTTGATCTTCTATCTCAACTCCACCATTCTGCCCGATCCCCATATTCTTTTGATTCCCTTAATATCCAAAAATCTATCGATCTCAGCCTTGAATATACTCAACGACTGAGTATCTGCAGGTCTCTGGGGTAGAGAATTCCAAAGATTCACCACCCTCTTGAGTGAAGAAATTTCTCCTCATCTCAGTCCTAAATGTTATATTCGCGTCACCAGTCTCCCAATGTGTTGTAAAGTCTTGACAAAAGTGCAAACTCTGTAAAGATTTGGCATTTGGATGAGGCGAAGTAGCCAGCTTTGTACATTTGGGCCACTTTGATATCAGCAAGAAAAGCTATTTTATATTTAAAAGAGAGCAAATTTCATACCAAGTATAATGGCGATATTAAGATTAGTGACACTGGTCATGTTTTTTTGGTCCTTAACCTCTCCCACTCCCACCCAGGCTGGGGTGCTGTGACCAATTAGAACACTGCCCTGCTCCCCAGCTGAGATCCCATTGGACTACCACGTGTTCTTTTTAAAAAATGTATTTAAGTTTTCAACATCAATATCAACTACAACAACAACTTGTATTTATATAGTGCCTTTTAACGCAGTAAAATGAACCAAAGCACTTCACAGGAGTATTATAAAACAAAAAATTTGACACCGAGCCACATAAGGAGAAATTAGGGCAGGTGAGCAAAAGCTTGGTCAAAGAGAGAGGTTTTAACGAGTGCCTTTAAAGGAGGAAATTTTCAGGATATAAAGTCTCCTTTCCCAGGCAAAGAGAACATAAGAAATAGGAGCAGGAGTAGGCCATTTGGCCCCTCGAGCCTGCTCCGCCATTTAATAAGATCATGGCTGATCTGATCTTGGCCTCAGCTCCACTTCCCTGCCCGCTCCCCATAACCCTTCGCTCCCTATCATTCAAAAATCTGTCTATCTCCACCTTAAATATATTCAATGACCCAGCCTCCACAGCTCTCTGGGGCAGAGAATTCCAAAGATTCACGATCCTCTGAGAGAAGAAATTCCTCTTCATTTTTGTTTTAAATGGGCAGCCCTTTATTCTGAAACAATGCTCCCTAGTTCTAGATTCCTCCACGAGGGGAAACATCCTTTCTGCATCGACCTTGTCGAGCCCCTTCAGAAGGTTTTATGTTTCAATAAGATCACCTCTCATTCTTCTAAACTCGAATGAGTATCGGGCCAACCAGTTCAACCTTTCTTCATAAGACAACCCCTTCATCTCAGAATTCAACCGAGTGAACCTTCTCTGAACTGCCTCCAATGCAAGTATACCCCTCCTTAAATAAGGAGACAAAAACTACGCAGTACTCCAGGTGTGGTCTTACCAACGCTTGTTGGTACAGTTGTAGCAGGATTTCCCTGCTTTTATACTCTATCACCTTTGCAATAAAGGCCAACATTCCATTTGCCTTCCTAATTACTTGCTGTACCTACATGCTAATGTTTTGTGTTTCATGTACAAGGACCCCCAGATCCTGCTGCACCATAGCATTTTGTAATCTCTCCCCATTTAAATAATTAAAAAAAAAAAATTTTATTTACCAAAGTGGATAACCTCTCATTTTCCCACGTTATACTCCATCTGCCAAATTGCCAGATCTTTGCACACTCACTTAACATATCCATATCCCTTTGCAGATTCTTTGTGTCCACCTCACAACTTGCTTTACCACCGATCTTTGTATCATCAGCAAATTTGGCTACATTACATTCGGTCCCTTCATCCAAGTCATTAATATAGTAATATTGTAAATAGTTAAGGCTCCAGCATTGATCCCTGCGGCAGGCCCCCTAGTTACAGTTTGCCAACCTGAAAATGACCCATTTATCCCGACTCTCTGTTTTCTGTTAGTTAGCCAATTCTCTATCCATGCAAATATATTACCCCCAAACCTGTGAGCTCTTATCTTGTGCAGTAACCTTTTATGTGGTACCTTATCGAATGCCTTCTGGAAATCCAAATCCAAAACATCTACTCGTTCCCCTTTATCCACCCTGCTCATTACATCTTCCAAAAACTTCAGCAAATTTGTCAAACATGATTTCCCTTTCATAAAATCACGCTGTCTTTGCTTGACTGCATTATGATTTTCCAAATGTCCTGAGCATCTGCTGTCGTAAGTAAATCTGAATTTTTCAATATGAGCATTACCATGGCAGAAAATGTATTTAAATTTTTAAAATTTGGTTTGCAGAATATCAGCTCTGTATCTGCTCTCGCACACAATTGTTGGCAACAGTAGCATAGTGGCATTGTTACTGGACTAGTAATCCAGAGGCCTGGATTAATGATCCGGAGATATGAGTTCAAATCCCACCACAGCAGCTGGGGAATTTAAATTCGGTAATTTAAATAAATCTGGAATTTAATTACGATTGCAGTAAAAACCCACCTCGTGCCCTTTAGGGAAGGAAATCTGCCGCCCTTACCTGGTCTGGCTATATGTGATTCCAGATCCACGGCAATGTGGTTGACTCTTAACTGCCCTCTGAAATGGCCTAGCAAGTCATTCGGGTGTACCAAACCGCTACAAAGAACCGTGGTTCAAGAAGGCGGCTCACCACCACTTTCTTGAGGGCAATTAGGGATGGGCAATAAATGCCAGCCTTGCCATGAGTGAATAAGTAAAAACCAAAGCTCAGTAGCTACAGCTGTGTGATCAATTCTCTGTGACTTTGAGGACTGTAGAGGCAAAAGTCTTTTAGCAAGAGCTGTGGTGTGATGGGGGTGGGGTGGGACTAGGTATTTTTAGATGGATGAACTAAGGTTGGCTGCATGACCTTCCTAAGTAATATTTATCTTGAAGGTTTAACAAATGCATTGGAAAACAGTTATTCTTTTTGGTTTAAGAATTTTATTTTCAGGATAATTTCAAATATGACCTTTTTTTTGCTAAAGGGAATACGGCCTCAGTTAAATATAATGTTTTTAACCATGGGGCTTTGTTGCATTATGCTTAAAGATGTCTTTTTTTGGAAAGCTGACATGCAGTTTTCCTCCCCCTGTCATTAAGCGCATTAAATTCCTTCTTTGTTTTTGCTTTTGACTGTGTTATATTTTCATTGTATGTGTGTGTGTGTTGATGAATCTCTACTGTGGATTGCTGTAATCCAGAGCCCTAAACTCCTAATTTCATAGAATCATAGATATTTACAGCAAGGACGGGGACCATTTTGGCCTATCATGTCCGCGCCGTCCAGCAATGAGCTATCCAGCCTAATCCCACTTTCCAGCTCTTGGTCCGTAGCCCTGTAGGTTACGGCACTTCATGTGCACATCCAAGTACTTTTTAAAATGGGGTGAGGGTTTTTGCCTCTACCACCCTTTTCAGGCAGTGAGTTCCAGACCCCCACCACCCTCTGGGTGAAGAAATTCTCCCTCAAATCCCCTCTAAACCTCCCCCCAATTACTTTAAATCTAAGTCCCTGGTAGTTGACCCCTCTGCTAAGGGAAATAGGTCCTTCCTATCTATTCTATCCAGGCCCCTCATAATTTTATACACCTCGATCTCCCCTCAGCCTCTTCTGTTCCAAAGAAAACAACCACAGCCTTATCCAATCTTCCCTCCTAGCTAAAATTCTCCAATCTCCTCTGTACCCTCGCCAGTGCAATCACAACTTTCCTGTAATTTGTACTGAATCAACTGTATTTAAAAAAAATTATTGTTCAGCTGTAGTCGGTGACTCAAAGCAACAGTTGCTTTTGTGTGGTCAGAATTGGATTTGGCTTTTATTAAAATTGAAGTATCCTGCCTTGTTGCATTCAGTTGAAAGTTATGAATTCAGGATCAACCCACCAGGTTTAGTTTTAGAAGTTCAATGGTTGAGAATTGGATTACAACAGTAAAACTCTAAACTTTTTTGGGAAAAAAAATAAGTGCAAAGATGGCGACTTTGCTGAAAATCAAACACAAACTGTACACACAAACACCAGGAACGCTCAGCAGGTCAGTCACCTCTGTGGAGAGAACAGACAAGCTAATCATAGAATCGTTCAGCACAGAAGGAGAGCATTCGGTCCATCATGCTTGTGCCGGCTCGGTTTTTAAAGAAAACGACTGATTAATCCCATTCCCCTGCCTGTTCCCCATAGCCCTGCAGTTTTTCCTTTCCAACTATTTATCCAATGCCCTTTTGAAAGTTACTATTGAATCTGCTTCCACCGCCCTTTCAGGCAGCACATTCTAGATTATTGAGTAAAAATATTTCTCTTCATCTCCTCCTTGGCTTTTTTACCAGTTATCTTAAATCTGTCTCTTCCGGTTACCAACCTTGCTGTCCATGGAAACGGTTCCTTTATTACAACAACAACAACTTTACGTTAAAGATGCTGTATAAATAATGAAAAGTCCCAAGGTGCTTCATGGAAGTATTATGAGATTTAAAAATTTGACACTGAGCCGCATAAGGAGAAATTAGGGCAGGTGACGCTTTAAGGAGCGTCTTGAAGGAGGAAAGAGAGGTAGAGAGGTTTAGGGAGGGAATTCTAGAGCTTAGGGCCCAGGCAACAGGAACAGCCACCAATGGTTGAGCAGTTATAATCGGGGATGCTCAAGAGGACAGAATTAGAGGAGCGCAGGCATCTCGGGGAGGGGGGGGGGGGGGAAGAGAGAAATTAGAGAGATAGGAGGGATGACGCCATGGAGGAGGTTTGAAACAGGATGTTTCAGCTGTAGACTCTCCGTCCAATTTCCAGCATCTGCTTTTCATTTACAAAATGTACACTGTTGTAATTTTTTAACGGATAAAATATCAAGAGAAATAGCTTGTCACCTTTTTTTACCGTCTGACTAAATTACCTCCATTTAACATGCCCAAATCTCATTTTTCCAGTATGGTTTGCATTTTTGCCGTTTGAAGTATTACAGTTGGGGAATACACGGTGCTCATGAATAGAAACGTTCTCTGGGGAGGCAGGGCAAAGGACACCGGGATAAGAGCAGGGGGAGTGGGACTAATTGGAGAGCTCTTTCATAGAGCCGGCACAAGTGTGATGGGCCAAATGGCCGCCTGTGCTTCTATTTGGTTCACCAAGCAGGAGTGTGCACTTGTTTTTGTCTTTGTGGTTGCTCGGCTGTGTATCCTGGAGTTGGGAGGTCAAAGGGGCTTGTATAATGTTTAAAATATCGTTCTGGTTTAATTCGCGTACATCTCTAGTTGCTGATACTAATGGAACGTGGTGTTCTGGTACAGGATCTGTCCACCTGCTCGGCAACAGCAGTAAGAGCAATCCCTTCATACAGGCCCGAGATATCCAAACCCGACAAGGCAGTCAGTAAGAATAGAAACACAAACGGAACCGAATTGCTTTGGCTTGGTGTGCTGGCTTGCACACTTCTAATCTGCAGAATCTTAAAGAAAAAGAAAGACTTGTATTTATATAGCGCCTTTCACGATCTCAAAGTGCTTTACAGTCAATCAAGTACTTTTTGGAGTGTAGTCACAGCTGTAATGCAGGAAAAGCAGCAGCCAATTTGTACACAGCAAGCTCCCACAAACAGCAATGTGATGACGACTAGATCATCTGTTTTTTGTTATGTTGATTGAGGGATAAATATTGGCCAGGACACCGGGGAGAACTCCCCTGCTCTTCTTCGAAATAGTGCCATGGGATCTTTTACATCCACCCGAGAGGACAGACGGGGCCTCTGTTTAACGTCTCATCCGAAAGCCGGTATTGTGACGAGGTTAGATCTGTGACTCAAACTCCCGCTGCAAGTTCTGTTCTTTCCAATATTTGGTTTAAAGGACTGAGACTGTGGAAGAACGACTGGAGCGGCATAACACTGCTCTCGACCGCCATCTCGGCTGAGAATTCATTCAGCACAGGCCAGCCGTCGGACTTGGCAGTGCCACAGTGCAGGATGCATCTCTCCACTGAGCCATCCGTGCGCCCTGCGGTGATATACACTCCTATTATTGCATTGATTGTGGCTAAGGTTGTAATGATATTTGGTATACTGGTTATATCGGCCAGAAATTGTATCTGTATTAACTTAAGTGCTAATGTGTAGGTGGTTAGCAGTGTGCCACCATACAATAAGTGATTGCTTGTTGGTGTATTTGACATGGAGGTGAGTGTATTTCCATGGGCTGGACACCGTTTTGCTCATCTTCACTGTACAGCTGTGCTGCAGGTAGAGCAACTGACACCTGGGAGTCCCTGGCCAGAGACCGCCCTAAGTGGAGGAAGTGCATCTGGGAGGGCGCTGAGCACCTCGAGTCTCATCGCCGAGTGCATGCAGAAATTAAGTGCAGGCAGTGGAAAGAGCGTGTGGCAAACTAGTCCCACCCACCCCTTCCCCTCAACGACTGTCTGTCCCACCTGTGACGGGGACTGTGGCTCGGACTGTTCAGCCACCTAAGGACTCATTCGAAGAGTGGCAGCAAGACTTCCTCGATTCTGAGGGACTGCCTATGATGATGATGATGATGGCTAGGTAGTGAAATCCTGCAATCGACTGCACTGACGTTGATCTTTTCAAAAGCCCATATTCTTTCCAACTAGCATTACATGCTACAGATCTCTGTTTACTGTAAGTACATAATGAGTATTGTTTGCTGCCTGCTCTCCTCTTGCTGTTCAAATGGTCTGAGCACAGTCTGTGCAAATAGCATGCCCTCCACAGCTCTTCAGATGGTCCGGAAGTGTTTACTAAACGTAAAGCAGCGGGTTTGTAAATTGTACAGCAAAGTGGACGCAACAGGATACATGATATCGTCGTGTCCCAAACGCTGTGACTGTGCACTCGCCGAAAAATCAAGAGACTGGATTTTCGGTTCTGCTCATTTCGGGGCGGTAATGGCGGAGGGGCGGTCAAGTCAGCGCCCCTGTCAGCAAAATTCATCAGCTGTGCCCTGAGTGTGGGACGGAGCGCATAAGGGACACCTCTTGTGGGGGAGGGAGGGGGGTGTTAGGCCGGCTGAGTAACTAAGCAGCCGGTCTCGGAGTGCTCTGAGAGAGGACTGAGGTGGGGGAGTGGGGTGGGGGGGGGGAACCTGAAAAAGAACAACCAAAAATATTCCCAATAAATAACTCACGCCACCACAACATAACTCTCAAAAAATCACGCTTACCTGGGGTCGACATTACTTACCTCACTGTGGCCGCCACAGCTCGGACCACCAGCTTTCACAGGCAGTCCCAGCACAGCACACTACGAATCGGGCGGCAGCCGAAAATCGAGCCGGTGTCACAACCAGGGGCATTGCACGCCAGCTCGCCTCTTCCGGGCGGTAATGCACCGCACCCCGTCGAAACCGTCCCCGAAAGTCCCGGCGGGATGGGGAAGCTGGTCACCCGCCTGCCCGGAAGTGCTTACCGTCGCTAATGGGCAGCAAAAGCCTGAAAATCCAGCCAAATTTCCTTTTGTCAGGGGGTAGGCAATATCTTACAGAAGTGACGCTTTGTGAATTGAGTGGACAAGCTGAATCCTACATCAACTTAAATATCAAAGTGAAGGCTATTGATGGAAATCCTTCGCACAACCTGATCATATCATGAAGATGTGACTGGGCTTTTGCAGTGTGGCATACTTTACATCTATTTTCCCTTAAGTATACACAGTTAGCTTGTTCTGAATAAACTGGAGCAATTCCATTTTACCCTTAAATAAAAACACAAAATGCTGGAAATACTCAGCAGGTGGAGAGAGAAACAGAGTTAACATTTCAGGTCGATTCTGAGGTGCTGTCTTTTGGATGAGACGTTAAACCGAGAAACCATCTGCTCTCAAGTGGATGTAAAAATCCCATGGCACTATTTTGAAGAAGAGCAGGGGAGTTATCCCGGTGTCCTGGCCAATATTTATCCCTCAATCAGCGTCACTGAAAACAGATTATCTGGTCATTATCACTTTGCTGTTTGTGGGAGCTTGCTGTGCACTGGCTGCTGGCCTTTCCCACATTACAACAGCGACGACACTCCAAGAAGTATGTCATTGGCCGTAAAGTGCTTTGGGACATCCAGTGGTTGTGAAAGGAGCTATATACATGCAAGTCTTTTTGTGAAAATATTGGCAATTGGAAATTTTTGGACTTGATGGGCTACATCAGAGCCAGGTGACCAACACTTTATCAGCCATTTTGGTTACTCTATGTATTTCTTCAGAAAAGTAGGTTTGACGGGTCGATGCTCCTTCTGAAGGAAAGCTTTCCATTAGGTGCTTTCAGATTGTAAACCTGTAGTTAGTGGCAAACGTATGAACTGCAACTATTAGCTTGCAAAAAAATATAGCATCACCTCATAGCCTCCAGATGTCTCGAAGCACTTTACTTTGCATAAAGGTTGAGCGAACAGCTTGGTGCACATCAGTGCTCACTCCTTCCCAAATGCTCTGTGCTAATTCTTGGGGGAGGGGGATTAGAGACAGAAAAGGGGAGGAAAAATATGTGGCTAACTTCTGGAAGGTCTCAGAGAAATTTTCCCCCAGGCTCCAAAGCAATTAAGCAAGCCCCCATGATGCATCATTTTGCAGAGCTAGTCCCTCCCCAGCTCAGATCCCTGAATGTGTCCCAATATCCTCACGGACACGGAATTGTACAGGATTGGGATAGACTCGTGGATTCTCTTGCTGTCGGTTTCACTGACTTAAAGAAAGATCTGCATTTATATAGTGCCTTTCCCAACCTCGGGACGTCCCAAAGTGATTGATAGGCGGCTATTCAAGTATTTCTTTTTTAAAAAAACAAAAGCAAAATATTGCAGATGCTTGAATCTGAAATAAAAACAAAAAAATCTCAGTATCTGTGGAGAGAAACTGAGTTAACGTTTCGGGTTAGTGACCCTTCATCAACCTGTTTTGAAATGTAGGAAACGTGGCAGCCACAAACATCAATGTGATGACTGGATAATCTGTTTAAGCTGTTATATATATATATATATATATACATGTAAGACCTGCCACTAGGGGGCACACCTGTGGGAGACCTAAGGGACACCTGTGCACCCTGTGGCAAGCAGGTATAAAAGGTGACTCACCATGCTGCTTCCTCACTCTGGAGTCTAAATAAAGAGACCAAGGTCACAACAATTTGAACTTGCGACATAGTCCTGTGGATTTATTCTGAACATAACATAAGCGATGTTGATTGAAGGATAAATGTTGGCCAGAACACCGGAGATAACTCCCCTGCTTTTCTTTGAAATAGTGCCATGGGATCTTTTACGTCCACATGAGAGGGCAGACGGGGCCTCGGTTTAACGTCTATCCAAAAGACGGTACCTCCGACAGTGCACTGAGAGTGTCAGCCTAGATTTTGTGCTAGAGTCCCTGGAGTGGGACTTGAACCCACAACCTTCTGTCTTGGAGGCAAGAGTGCTACCCACTGAGTCATGACAGTTAGAAGATATAAACTGCACCATTTGCTATTTTCAGTGACGATGCAGACTTGCTTTTTTTGTGTGTGTGGGTCCTGTGAACTAAACGTGTTGGCTCTATTTCTGCTCAGCATCTGATGGATAACGGTGCGGAAGGAATTCTAAACGACTGTGCCAGAGGACCACAGCAGTGTTGCTCTCCTGAAACTGGCAGAGTAATATAAAAGCACTATTTAAAGGAGCATCCCTTCCTTGCTGCACATTAACCTTTGATAAATATGAAACCATTCTCATTTGTCCATCTCTTTGAATGAATGAGGGTAATGAATTGTTCAATTTAATGAAGAGTGAAATACAGAGTACACTGAATTTGCCATAGCCCTGACCCTAATGTCGCTGAAACTCCGTCCCTCAGCTAGTGGAATGGGTAACACGCAAGAGGCATGATGACACGCAACCTTTGCGTCTGTGCTGCAGCATGGGAAAGCAGAAATGCTTTGTGTCTGGAGTTGTAGTTATAATAAATTGTAATCACAATAAAGAGGGATGTAAAAAGAATGACAGGCTTTATATAAATGCATTTCACGTCCAAAGTGCTTTACAACTATTGAAGTACTGTTGTAATGTAGGAAATTCGGCAGCCAATTTGTGCACAGCAAGCTCCCACAAATAGCAACGTGATAATGACCAGATAATATATTGTTAGTGATGATGTGGGATCACCATCATCATCATCATAGGCAGTCCCTCGGAATCGAGGAAGTGAGTTCTTTGGTGGTTGAACAGTCCAGTACGGGAGCCACAGACCCTGTCACAGGTCGGACAGATATTTGTTGGGGGAAGGGGGAGGGGTGATGGGACTGATTTGCCGCACGTTCCTTCCACTGCCTGCACCTGACCTCTTCGCTCGCGGCGTTGAGATTCGAAGAGCTCAACAGCCTCCCGGATGCACTTTCTCCACCCAGGCAGTCTTCGGTCAGTAGTGATGTCTCACTTCACCAGGGAGGCTTTGAGGGCGTCCTTGTAACGTTTCCACTGCCCACCTTTGGCTCGTTTGCCGTGAAGGAGCTCCGCATAGAGCAATTGCTTAAGGGGTCTCGTGTCTGGCATGCGAACTATGAGGCCTGACCAGGACCCCGGAGGTAACTCCCCTGCTTCGAAATAGTGCCATGGGATCTTTTACATCCACCTGAGAGAGCAGGCGGAATGCTCAGTTTAACGTCACATCCGAAAGACAGCACCTCTGACAGTGCAGCGCTCCCTCAGTACTCAGCACTCAGTATTGTAGTAGGGGTGTCAGCCTAGATTTATGTGCTCAAGTGTCTGGAGTGGGATCTGAATCCACAACCTTCTGACTCGGGCTGAACCGCGGCTGACACTGTAGCCTAAATGTGATTTATGTTTTCAAATCGCTGCAATGGTATCTTATTTTTTTTTAATTGAATTTTCATTTAAACTTCCCAATTTATTCTCTAAACTTGCTTTCTGCAATTAAATTATTTGTTACAGTTTGGGAGGAAAAATAAAAGCTTGGCTCTGATCACCAGGAGACATGAGAGAAAATAATGTTTAAAAAAAAAAAATTATAATCAAACATTTATAGAGAACCCTATCTCCTGCAACAGTGCTTGCTTCTTCTTCTGTACACGTTGAGCTGCGATATGGCTGGCTGCACCCCACCAAGTATATCTAGGAAGTGCATCTTTAAGGGAATTTGTTTTGAAATGCATGCTAGTCTAATTAGTGTCTTATGTGCGTACTTTGCTGGAAATTATCATTTTGAAAATAGATTTTTAATATTTAGTAAATATTGTATGATGCATTGAACGGGACCAGCGATGTCGGCAGGGGGGAGGGAGGGAGGGAAAGGGCAGTATAAAATAAAGCACTGAGCTCCCAAAATGTTGGTGGTTCACCGTTCAAAGTTCTGTATCCCACCATTACCAGGGATATCTCATTCAGCGCACTGTAGAATTGTGGTTAAAGCTGCACTTCTGACGTGGGTAGTAGTCCCGATTAACGCACCGTGGGTGGCTGGTGAAATTCAACATCAAATTACTGTTTCTGTTTGTGAGATGCAAAGGATCAGAGAACTGTGATGAGGCGTAAGTTAATGTTGCAAGACCTGGATGGAGTCCAAGGTAAGTCAAACACGCCTGCTGCTGCTAGAGAGAACGAGAGGTGAGATTGGCAGTGATGGAACCTGGAAGACATGGGAAGGAAAGAAAAGCAAGGAAGAGCAATATTGAAGTTGTTGTGGGTGAGCCAGAGGGAAATTGGGAGCAGCATTTTTTTTTTCCCCTGTTGTTTCACTGCCTCAGCTCATCTGCTGCTGAAGCCTTCATCCATGCCTTTGTTACCTCTAGACTTAACTATTGCAACGCACTCCTAGCTGGCCTCCCATATTCTACCCTCCGTAAACTTGAGATCGGCCAAAACTCTGCTACCCGTGTCCTAACTCGCACCAAGTCCCATTCACCCATCACCCCCGTGCTCGCTGACCTACATCGGCTCCCGTTTAAGCAATGCCTCAATTTTAAAATTCTCATCCTTGTGTTCAAATCCCTCCATGCCCCCCCCCCCCCAAGGATCTCGGCACTCCTCCTAATTCTGGCCTCTCGAGCATCCCCGATTTTAATCGCTTCACCATCGGTGGCCGTGTCTTCAGCTGCCAAGGCCCTAAGCTCTGGAATTCCCTCTCTATATCTCTCTGCCTCTCTACCTTTTCTTTCCTCCTTCAAATAAATAAATAACCACTCGAGTACTAAACTGTTGCATGGGGTGGCACATTCGTGCCAAGTTTGAGGTAAGTCCTGCAATTTCATACCTTTTTAAGACTCTCCTTAAAACCTACCTCTTTGACTAAGCTTTTGGTCAGCTGTCCTAATATCTCTTATAAGAAGATAAGAACACAAGAAATAGGAACAGTAGTAGGCCATATAGCCCCTCGAGTCTGCTCCGCCATTCAATAAGATCATGGCTGATCTGACATGGATTCAGCTCCACTTCCCTGCCTGCTCCCCATAACCCCTTATTCTCTTATCGTTTAAGAAACTGTCTATCTCTGTCTTAAATTTACTCAATGTCCCAGCTTCCACAGCTCTCTGAGGCAGTGAATTCCACAGTGAATCCTCAGAGAGAAGAAATTTCTCCTCATCTCTGTTTAAATGGGTGGCCCCTTATTCTAAGATCGTGCCCTCGAGTTAGACATAGAAACATAGAAAATAGGTGCAGGAGTAGGCCATTCAGCCTTTCTAGCCTGCACCGCCATTCAATGAGTTCATGGCTGAACATGAAACTTCAGTACCCCCTTCCTGCTTTCTCGCCATAACCCTTGATCCCCCGAGTAGTAAGGACTTCATCTAACTCCCTTTTGAATATATTTAGTGAATTGGCCTCAACTACTTTCTGTGGTAGAGAATTCCACAGGTTCACCACTCTCTGGGTGAAGAAGTTTCTCCTCATCTCGGTCCTAAATGGCTTACCCCTTATCCTCAGACTGTGACCCCTGGTTCTGGACTTCCCCAACATTGGGAACATTCTTTCTGCATCTAACCTGTCTAAACCCGTCAGAATTTTAAACGTTTCTATGAGATCCCCTCTCATTCTTCTGAACTCCAGTGAATACAAGCCCAGTTGATCCAATCTTTCTTGATAGGTCAGTCCCGCCATCCCGGGAATCAGTCTGGTGAACCTTCGCTGCACTCCCTCAATAGCAAGAATGTCCTTCCTCAAGTTAGGAGACCAAAACTGTACACAATACTCCAGGTGTGGCCTCACCAAGGCCCTGTACAACTGTAGCAACACCTCCCTGCCCCTGTATTCAAATCCCCTCGCTATGAAGGCCAACATGCCATTTGCTTTCTTAACCGCCTGCTGTACCTGCATGCCAACCTTCAATGACTGATGTACCATGACACCCAGGTCTCGTTGCACCTTCCCTTTTCCTAATCTGTCACCATTCAGATAATAGTCTGTCTCTCTGTTTTTACCACCAAAGTGGATAACCTCACATTTATCCACATTATACTTCATCTGCCATGCATTTGCCCACTCACCTAACCTATCCAAGTCACTCTGCAGCCTAATAGCATCCTCCTCGCAGCTCACACTGCCACCCAACTTAGTATCATCTGCAAATTTGGAGATACTGCATTTAATCCCCTCGTCTAAATCATTAATGTACAATGTAAACAGCTGGGGCCCCAGCACAGAACCTTGCGGCACTCCACTAGTCACTGCCTGCCATTCTGAAAAGTACCCGTTTACTCCTACTCTTTGCTTCCTGTCTGACAACCAGTTCTCAATCCACATCAGCACACTACCCCCAATCCCATGTGCTTTAACTTTGCACATTAATCTCTTGTGTGGGACCTTGTCGAAAGCCTTCTGAAAGTCCAAATATACCACATCAACTGGTTCTCCTTTGTCCACTTTACTGGAAACATCCTCAAAAAATTCCAGAAGATTTGTCAAGCATGATTTCCCTTTCACAAATCCATGCTGACTTGGACCTATCATGTCACCATTTTCCAGATGCACTGCTATGACATCCTTAATAATTGATTCCATCATTTTACCCACTACTGAGGTCAGGCTGACCGGTCTATAATTCCCTGTTTTCTCTCTCCCTCCTTTTTTAAAAAGTGGGGTTACATTGGCTACCCTCCACTCCATAGGAACTGATCCAGAGTCAATGGAATGTTGGAAAATGACTGTCAATGCATCCGCTATTTCCAAGGCCACCTCCTTAAGTACTCTAGGATGCAATCCATCAGGCCCTGGGGATTTATCGGCCTTCAATCCCATCAATTTCCCCAAAACAATTTCCCGACTAATAAAGATTTCCCTCAGTTCCCCCTCCTTACTAGACCCTCTGACCCCTTTTATATCCGGAAGGTTGTTTGTATCCTCCTTAGTGAATACCGAACCAAAGTACTTGTTCAATTGGTCCGCCATTTCTTTGTTCCCCGTTATGACTTCCCCTGATTCTGACTGCAGTGGACCTACGTTTGTCTTCACCAACCTTTTTCTCTTTACATACCTATAGAAACTTTTGCAATCCGCCTTAATGTTCCCTGCAAGCTTCTTCTCGTACTCCATTTTCCCTGTCCTAATCAAACCCTTTGTCCTCCTCTGCTGAGTTCTAAATTTCTCCCAGTCTCCAGGTTCGCTGCTATTTCTGGCCAATTTGTATGCCACTTCCTTGGCTTTAATACTATCCCTGATTTCCCTAGATAGCCACGGTTGAGCCACCTTCCCCTTTTTATTTTTACGCCAGACAGGAATGTACAATTGTTGTACTTCATCCATGCGGTCTCTAAATGTCTGCCATTGCCCATCCACAGTCAACCCCCTAAGTATCATTCGCCAATCTATCCTAGCCAATTCACGCCTCATACCTTCAAAGTTACCCTTCTTTAAGTTCTGGACCATGGTCTCTGAAATTACTGTTTCATTCTCCATCCTAATGCAGAATTCCACCATATTATGGTCACTCTTCCCCAAGGGGCCTCGCACAATGAGATTGCTAATTAATCCTCTCTCATTACACAACACCCAGTCTAAGATGGCCTCCCCCCTAGTTGGTTCCTCAACATATTGGTCTAGAAAACCATCCCTTATGCACTCCAGGAAATCCTCCTCCACCGTATTGCTTCCAGTTTGGCTAGCCCAATCTATGTGCATATTAAAGTCACCCATTATAACTGCTACACCTTTATTGCATGCACCCCTAATTTCCTGTTTGATGCCCTCCCCAACATCCCTATTACTGTTTGGAGGTCTGTACACAACTCCTACTAACGTTTTTTGCCCTTTGGTGTTCTGCAGCTCTACCCATATAGATTCCACATCATCCAAGCTAATGTCTTTCCTAACTATTGCATTAATCTCCTCTTTAACCAGCAATGCTACCCCACCTCCTTTTCCTTTTATTCTATCCTTCCTGAATGTTGAATACCCCTGAATGTTGAGTTCCCAGCCCTGATCATCCTGGAGCCACGTCTCCGTAATCCCAATCACATCATATTTGTTAACATCTATTTGCACAATTAATTCATCCACCTTATTGCGGATACTCCTTGCATTCAGACACAAAGCCTTCAGGCTTGTTTTATTAACACCCTTTGTCCTTTTAGAATTTTGCTGTACAGTGGCCCTTTTTGTTTTTTGCCTTGGGTTTCTCTGCCCTCCACCTTTCCTCATCTCCTTTCTGTCTTTTGCTTTTGTCTCCTTTTTGTTTCCCTCTGTCTCCCTGCATTGGTTCCCATCCCCCTGCCATATTAGTTTAAATCCTCCCCAACAGCACTAGCAAACACTCCCCCTAGGACATTGGTTCCAGTCCTGCCCAGGTGCAGACCGTCCGGTTTGTACTGGTCCCACCTCCCCCAAAACCGGTCCCAATGCCCCAGGAATTTGAATCCCTCCCTGCTGCACCATTGCTCAAGCCACGTATTCATCTGAGCTATCCTGCTAGTCTCTCCTATCAGTGGAAACATCCTCTCTGCATCCACCTTGTCTAGCCCCCTCATAATCTTATATTTCGATAAGATCACCTCTCATTCTTCTGAATTCCAATGTGTCGAGACCGAACCTACTCAACCTTTCCTCATAAGTCAACCCCCTCATCCCTGGAATCAACCTAGTGAACCTTCTCTGAACTGCCTCCAAAGCAAGTATATCCTTTCGTAAATATGGAAACCAAAACTGTGGCTCGGTGTCGAACCTTGTTTGATAACGCTCCTGTGAAGTGCCTTGGGATGTTTTGCTATGCTAAATGCGCTATATACATACAAGTTGTTGGTGTTTTTAAGAAGCTTATGAAAGAAGAATGAATGCACAAAAGAACCAAATGACTTGAACATGGAAGGGACCTGATGGTGCAGATTTTTGTGCCCAATTCTCTGGAGTGGGACCTCCCAAACCCGCGACCTCTACCACCGAGAAGGCCAAGGGCAGCAGGCGCATGGGCACACCATCACCTCCACGTTCCCCTCCAAATCACACACCATCCTGACTTGGAAATATATCGCCGTTCCTTCATCGTCGCTGGGTCAAAACCCTGGAACTCCCTCCCTAACAGCACTGTGGGAGCACCTTCACCACACGGACTGCAGCGGTTCAGGCAGGAGACTCACCACCACCTTCTCGAGGGTAGTTAGGGATGGGCAATAAATGCCGGCCTTGACGGCGACGCCGACATCCCATGAACTAAATTTTTTTTAAATCCCAGTTCTTCCAAGTAGCAAGGCATGACCTGCTGGCACATGGATGCAGTTTCCCCGTCTCCGCTGAAGTGCCAGTCTTGGCTCTGCTGCTGCAGGGACCGAGAGAAAGAAGAGAAAAAGGGAAGACCTGCATTTATATAGTGCCTTTCACAACCCCCGGACGTCTCGCAGCGCTTTACAGCCAATGAAGTACTTTTGCAACTGAAGTAATGTGGGAAACGCGGCAGTCAATTTGCGCACAGCAAGCTCCCACAAACAGCAATGTGATAATTGTTAAGTATGGAAGAACTCCACAAGACTGAGTACTGTGAGCTAAAACTGATGTGACCTTAGTCTCTTTAATACAACTCTAGAGTGCCTAAGCAGCATGGCAGACAACCTTTTATACTCCCTTGTGCGAGGTGTGCAGGTGACCCTTGGGCCTCCAACAGTTGCGCCCTCTGGTGGCAAGTCTTGCAAGTTACAATGTTTGCATACATCATAATGGCGAGACAATCTGTTTTTAGTTATGTTAATTGAGGGATAAATATTGGTCAGGATATCGGGCATAACTCCCCTGCTCCTCTTTGAAATAGTGTAATCTTTTACGTCCACCTGAGAGAGCAGACGGGGCCTCGGTTTAACGTCTCATCCGAAAGACGGCGCCCCCGACAGTGCAGCGCTCCTTCAGCACTGCACTGGGAATGTCAACCTAGATTTTTGTGCTCTAGTCTCTGGCGTGGGACTTGAACCCACAACCTTCTGACTCCGAGGCGAGAATGCTGAGCCACTGGCTGACTCACGGAGCTCCAGATGCAGAGTCTCAGCCAGACTGATCTCGCACACCTTCTATCCGCTGTGTAGGACGGCTTTTATAAAAAGGCCAGGAAGCATGTGACTGGCAACGGAAAATCATCAGGCTTGTCTAATAATCTATCCTCCCCCAAAAAATGTGTGACACACTATTGTAATGCTAAGCTCACATTAGGGCAGTTTATGTAGTCTAGGGCTTGAACATATCGCTCCATACCCCATACTGGAGAGGGTATACAGGTAGTGTCGAGAATCCGGAAGCCTTGGGACTGAGGCCGCTCCGGAGTCTGTGTATTTCCGGACTTCGGAATGTCTTTCCGATGTCCCGAGTCCGGAAACGCCTGGGCCAAGGTAGATAGGGAGGGAAGAATTGAGGGGGGTGGTGGGGGGGCGAGGTCAGCGGTGGCCTGAAGTGGGGGTCCAGATTCCGGAACATTTTCCGGATTCCGGACGACCCTGCCACGGATCGTCCCAGTGTCCAGATTCCGGAACTCCGGATTCTTGCCGCTGTGCCTGTATATTGTTAATGGAAATTGTCCCCAGCCCCAGGACACACGACGGTAATTTCTCCAGTTTTCGTTTGTTCTGAATCACTGAAACGGAAGGATATTGTACACTTGTACTCCTCTCTCTGAATGTGATGTTAAAATGTGGTTGGGAGAATATATGTAGAAAATGCAAAGTTATAAATATAAATAGATCGAATTTGCTGTTTCAGGAAGCCAGAGTTACTGAATGAATGAACATTTTGGTCACAAAGTAAACGGCAACACTTTCCGCTGCTCAAGGGTGATTTGGAAAGAATATTTACTTCTTTTCCAGCCTTTTAAAACATGGTTTAATTATTTTTTAAATTTTGGTTACATTTTCAATGAAAATAATTAGACGGATATACCTATTTACTCAGCCAAACGCAAGAGTCAAAGCTATTGCTTGGTTCACAAAGTTTTAAATTTGTCTTTACCCATGTATATTTTATCACAGAAATGTTACTGTGACACCTGCTGTTGAACTTTGGGTTGAATTGAGAAGAGATGATTTAAGAACATATGAAATAGGAACAGGAGTAGGCCATTTGCCTGCTCTGCCATTCAATAAGATCATGGCTGATCTCCCTCAGTTCCACTTTCCTGCACTATCCCCCTATCCCTTGATTCCTTTAATATCCCTTAATATCCAATAATAAACAACAGAACCAGTGGGAATCTGTTCAACCTTCGCCGTCTCCAGGCCAGGTCCAAGACCATCCCAACCTCTGTTGAGCTACAGTACGCGGACGATGCCTGCGTCTGTGCACGTACAGAGGCTGAACTCCAGGACACAGTCGACGTATTTGCTTAGGCGTATGAAAGCATGGGCCTTACGCTAAACATCCAGAAGGCAAAGATCCACAGCCAGCCTGTCCTCGCCGCACAGCACTGCGCCCCAGTCATCAAGACCCACAGCGCGGCCCTGGACACCGTGGACACCTTTTATCAACAAGAGCAGACATTGACGACGAGATTCAATATCGCCTCCAGTGCGCCAGTGCAGCCTTCGGCCGCCTGAGGGAAAGAGTGTTTGAAGACCAAGCCCTCCAAATTGCCACCAAGCTCATGGTCTACAGGGCTGTAGTAATACCCACCCTCCTGTATGGCTCAGACATGGACCATGTACGTAGAAACCTCAAGTCGCTGGTGAAATACCACCAACGATGTCTCCGCAAGATCCTACAAATCCTCTGGGAGGACAGACGTACCAACATTAGCGTCCTCGACCAGTTAAACATCCCCAGCATTGAAGCACTGACCACACTTGATCAGCTCCGCTGGGCAGGCCATATCGTTTGCATGCCAGACACGAGACTCCCAAAGCAAGCGTCTACTCGGAACTCCTTCATGGAAAATGAGCCAAAGGTGGGCAGAGGAAACGTTACAAGGGTACCCTCAAAGCATCCCTGATAAAGTGCGACATCTTCACTGACACGCGAGTCCTTGGCCATAGACCGCCCTAAGTGGAGGAAGTGCATCCGGGAGGGCGCTGAGCACCTCGTGTTTATCGCCGAGTGCATGCAGAAATCAAGTGTGGGCAGCGGAAAGAGCGTGCGGCAAATCAAGTTTTCTTCGATTCCGAGGGACTGCCTATGATGATTCCCTTAATATCTAAAAATCTATTTAGGCCTGATAACCTTTGAGTGTGATAGCACCAGTGTGCTGGGTTAAGGTCTGTACTGTTGACCAGTGACTGCATTCTATCTGCAACTCAAATGGACATGTGTGCAAACCCAAGTTTCGTCCCACAAGTACCTTCAAAATGTAACGGTGTTCCATGTGCATTTGAATATGAAATCAATTAAATATACAAATGATACAGAGGGCACATATTTAAGATAATTGGCAAAAGAACTAAAAGATGAGAAATGTAACGCATTGTTATGATCTGGAATGCATTGATTGGGTAGTGGATGCAGATTTAATGTAACTTTCAAGAGGGAATTGAAATTTCAAAATATAATATACTTAAAAAGGAAAAAAAAGTTGTGCTATAGGGAAAGAACAGGAGAGTGGGACTAATCGGATCGCTCTTTCAAAGAGCCGGCACAGGCACGATTGGCCGAATGGCCTTCTGTGTTGTATCATTCAATGATGCATGTGGTGGTATAAAAAGACAGAGAAAATGTTTGTCCCATCTGTGAAAAGCCTAGAAACGTAGGACTACAAGAGATTCAAGGAAGAAACTGTCCAGAAGATGGACTTTCTCAGAAATTAGTTTTTTCCTTTGTTTTAAAAAAAAATGCCCACAATAACTTGGAACAGAGTTCATTTTTCCGATGCTGCCAAGACTGGGAGAAGTATTCAAACTAAAATTCCCTCCAGGGTGAGAAAGAAGTGACCCAAACACCCAATGCTGATGGGAGACTGAGAAAAAGGCACTTGGTGTCACGTGGGATTACGGGTCCAAATTTCCCCATGAGTTGCACCGTTTTTTTTTGGTGTAACTTGATTTTTCTGGTGTATATTTTTAGTTGCAAATATGGCCATTTAATTTGCGCCAGTGTAAGTGAGTTAGTTAGATTTTTTGTTCGGTCAGTTTTTTTTGTAAAAGGGGGCGTTCCCAGCCACTTACACCATTTATACCAATTTGGACAGAAAAAAGTTGTACTAAACTAACTTAGGGCAGCGTTTTTGTCGACACAGAAAGACCTTACTTACAGTTAAGGAATTGCGCAAGTAACTACATTTAAAGCACCACCAAGCACCAAACAAAGCACAAAAATGTAATAAGCAATGAATTAACAAATAAAATAGAAGGAACCCTGCACCTAAAGCACCAAAATCAATCAGTAAATAACAAATTTTAAAAAAATAGAAGTCCTACCTTAGGGAACGCAGCGGGCCGCTGATGAGGGAGTCCATTTAGCCAGGGCTAGGGGCGGTGTGCTTCGGCCCTTCCCACACAGCCTGCAGCGTGCGTTTGCAGAAACGGCCTGCCAGTAGGTACTGCAGAGGTCCTGGCACTGTTGGCAGCGCTGGGACCTGGCTCCGTCCCCAATCCGTTGGGCCACACTGCGCCACCATCGAGGAGAGGCTGGGTAGCGGCCAAATTACGGAGGTCTTTTTGGGCGCTCTTGGAGGCGGGCAAAAGCGGCGCAGCTCAAGTGAGGGCGCCAGAAAGAGGTTAGGGCAATTTGGCCCCTACGTATCTGTCATCAGGATCCTCTGATCCACCAGGATCCTTTGAACTGATCACAGACAAATTGAGCAGAAGTTGTTCATTTTTAGCCCACCTTGGCTCCTCCATCCAGAAAAAGCACAATCCTCCTCCACTCTTGCTCTCCAAAATCAATAGTCTCATAACGACTTTCATGGTTTGGGCCTCCACCACCCAGCTTGGAAGTCCATTGCAAGGTTTGCCATCGATCCAAGATTTGCCTTTTACCAGTTTGAGCCTCTGCCTATTGATAAGGTTAATGAATAACACCCAGGCTCTCTCTGTGAAATCGAAGCTATTGAAAAGAAAGTAGTTTGGTTTTTATAATGCTGTCATTTATAAAACTAATTTCACGTCAAAATGTTTGTGCTTTACACAGTGAGTTACGTTGGAAGTACATTGACCTCTTGTGGCATTTTGTTTTGACACCGTATTTTGCTAACAATTTTCAGTTGGTGAATGACTGACAATTCTGCAGTGGATTTCCATTTGTGTCGTCGGTTGGTCACACTGTTTCCGCGGAGTTAGGTTAGAGATTCAAGACTTGAGCACATAATCAAGGCTAATGCTTTGGTGACATCTTTTACATAGGATTACACAGGATATACGGCACAGAAACAGGCCATTCGGCCCAACCAGTCCATGCCGGCGTTTATGCTCCACTTGAGCCTCCTCCCGTCTTTCCTCATAATCTTATCGGCATAACCCTCTATTCCCTTCTCCCTCATATGCTTGTCCAGCCTCCCCTTAAATGGATCTACAGTATTTACCTCAAACACTCCGTGGTTGTGAGTTCCACATTCTCACCACTCTTTGGGTAAAGAAGCTTCTTCAGAATTCCCTATTGGATTTCTTGGTGACTTGATGACCTCTAGTTATGCTCTTTCCCACAAGTGGAAAAGTGATCTCTGTATCCACTCTTTCATAATTTTAAAGACCGCGATTAATTCACCCCTCAGCCGCCTTTTTTCCCAAGAGAAAAGAGACCTAGCCTGTTCATCCTTTCCTGATAATGTATTCAGATGAGACATTAATCTGAGACCCCGCCTCTTTGCTTAGGTGGCTGTAAATGAACAGTGAGTGAGTTCTCTGATCTTCTGACCATCATTCCAACACCACCAAAAACAGAATACCCAGTCATCCAAGTGGTGACTGTTCATTGAATCTTGCTGTACACAAATTGTCTGATGCATTTGCCGACATAATTGTGACTGCACTTCAGAAATTAGAGTAATTCAGTGATTGTAAGATATTTTGGGACATCCCAACAAAGTGATAAAGTGCTATACAAATGCAAGTTTCTTTTTTTTTTTTCCCCACTCCTATCAAAACAAGAAAAATAATATTAAACATCTACATGTTTTACATGGCTTTGTTGGCTCTCCTGTTAGATTGGTGATGAGACCAGGGGAATAAAACAGCCAGGGTGCTTCCTAATTACATGTGTGGTGCCATACTGAATCATACTATGCTGAAATAGCCCGTTTCTCTGCTGTAAATACTATTTGGTCCATGCTGGTGTTTATGCTCCACGAGCTCCCTCCCACCCTACTTTATCTAACCCTATTAGCATATCCTTTCATTCCTCTCTCTCTCTCTCTCTCTCTCTCTCTCTCTCTCTCTCTCTCTCTCTCTCTCTCTCTCTCTCTCTCTCTCTCTCTCGTGTACTCATGTAGCTTCCTCTTAAATGCATCTATCCTGTTCGCCTCAACTACTCTGAGGTAGCAAGTTCCACTAAAGACGTTTCTCCTAAATTCCTTATCGGATTTACTTGTCTATTTCTATCTTATATTTATGAGCCCTAGATTTGGTCTCCCCACACAAGTGTAGCTCGTTATCCATTGACTGGGTAGGGAAGAATCGACCTAATTCCCATTCCTCAGTGGTGTCTTGTGATTTCTGCTGAAAGGTATTTAATGTGGATGATGTCATGTATGTACATAAGGTCTGCTCACCATCAGAGGGCACGACCGTCGGAGGTCCTAGGGTCATAAGTGCACTCGTGCTGGGCCCGGTATATAAGCTGAACTTCACCTTTGTATCTTGACTTCTGGAAGCCGTTAAAGACTGACCAGGTTACACCTGGTCACTGGCTCACAGTATGGAGTTCATTGTATAATTTCATACACTATAGATATCTACCCAGGATAGGATCAGGCTTTGATGTACTGCCCCTGCCCCTTCCCCACAATTGAAGAGGGTCCCACCACTCACCATGTCTGCGGACAGATGAAGAATGGTCATAGCAAGCACATCACGAGGGAGAGGGGGTATACCAGTTAGCTTTGTTGAATTTGTAGAAATTCTTACTGATAACAGACCACTACGTTCACAGATAAGAATATTGCCTGTGTTTTTTTTTTTAAAGCTGCTGCAGGTGTCCAAATCCTGGAATTGCAGTCATGATTTCCCTAATCTCCAGCTCCCAAACTGAGCTGGCACTAATGTTACGAGCCCAGCCAAAATATTTCCATGAAGCTGATGTTGATAAGTTAACTGGGGTCCGATCCAGGTCACTTGAGCGGCAAACAACCCTCCTCACCCACACCTCTTTTGGCAGGATGCTGAAGGACTTCAATCTAGGCTTTATTCTCACAGGACAGAGGAATGTTGCTGAACATCTTGCTCTATTCCTTCCAAAGGGAGAACCTCTAATGAAGGGCGCATATGTGTGATACAAAGAAACGCAATTTAAGATAGAAGATGACTTTGATTTATATAACAACTTTCACGACCACCGGACGTCTCAAAGCGCTTTACAGCCAAATAAGTACTTTTGAAGTATAGTCACTGTTGTAATGTGGGAAATGCAGCAGCCAATTTGTGCACAGCAAGCTCCCACAAACAGCGATGTGATAATGACTAGATAATAGTCATTTATAGTTCTTAGTGATGTTGATTAAGGAATAAATATTGGCCAGGACACCGGGGATAACTCCCCTGCTCTTCTTTGAAATAATGCCATGGGATCTTTTATGTCCACTTGAGAGTGCAGACGGGGCCTCGGTTTAAATTCTCATCCAAACGACGGCACCTCCGACAATGCACCGCTCCCTCAGCACTGCATTGGAGTGTCTGCCTAGATTTTTAGATATGGAACTATAAGCCTCCAGTTTGGCAATGATGTTCACAGAACCTACTTCTCCAAGTGCAACTGAAACGTTGGGGTTTCCCCAGTGTCCTGCTGTAAGATTAGCAGAACTCCCGGAGAAACTGCGCAAATGGTGTCCACCTGTCCTCCTCTGGATCCATGTTCTTGTATCTGTTGACTGTATCCCACTGACATTTCCATGAAAGACATGCGTTTATAATCCTGTTTCACATAAAGGTCTGAGGTACTGCACATGCAATTAACTATTTTGCAGCGCAATGACTGTTAAGTAGGCAAACGCCATTGTGCATAGCAAGATCCCAGAAATGGGAATGACGCCAATGGCCAGTTAATCTATATTTGTTTGAGGGAGAAATGTTGACCAGGAGCCAGATGTGCAACTACATCTTGTGATTTGTTCATCGTTGGATTATACCCTTGCTGATTACACAACTAGATTACAGTTGTATGCATTTAACAGTACACTCTAGCTGTGGAATAGGTTATTTTCCCCCCCCCCAAAGCCTTTTTCTGTGTCCTAACTCGCACCAAGTCCCACTCACCCATCACCCCTGTGCTCCCTGACCTACATTGGCTTCCGGTTAAGCAACGCCTCAATTTCAAAATTCTCATCCTTATTTTCAAATCTATCCATGGCCACGCCTCTCACTATCTCTGTAATCTTCTCCAGCCCCACACTCTTTTTTTTTTTCCCCCCCCCCCTCCCCTGAGATGTCTGCACTCCTCTAATTCTGCCCTCTTGAGCATCCCTGATTATAATCGCTCAACCATTGGTGGCCGTGCCTTCTGTTGCCTCGGCCTTAAGCTCTGGAATTCCCTGCCTGAATCTCTCCACCTTTTTGTCGTCCTTCAAGACTCTCCTTAAAAGCTACCTCTGACTAAGCTTTTGGTCATCTATGCTAATTTCTACTTATGTGGCTCGGTGTCAAATTTTTTATCTCATAATACTCCTGTGAAGTGGGTCGTTTCACTACATTA